>NC_141549.1:63972500-64320000 GCF_021556685.1 Rattus norvegicus
TCCCTCCTGGTCTGTATTGCAGATTCCAGGTCAACCAAGAAAGCTGTGTGGTGAAACTTTGTATCAACACATTAAAAGGGAAACTTAGATGTGGGGCATATAAATCATGATAGAACCCTTGCCTGTCATACTTGAGGCCCTGGGCTCCGTCTTCAGTCCTATAGAAAAGTAAGTAGGATTTGGTACAAGTCAAGGTCGCAGGAGTTGTCTGGGGTCTTACAATACAGAAGTGAGGAGAGTGCATATTCAAATGTCTAAGGGATTCACAGACTCTGTAATCGGACTTTTAGAAGTTATGAATAATTATTTGGAATGTTTTCATGTACAATTTAATATTTATAATTTGCATTTATGTGTTTATTTTTTTTTACCCAGGAGAAATTTATATATTTTAAGACTAAACATTTCAACCAGATATTGTGGCTCATGACTTTAATCTCAGCACTCAGAAAGTTGGGGTAGGGGGATTTCCTGAACTCAAGAGCATCCTGAGATTCCTAGTGATTTCCATTCAGGCGGGGCTACATCAAGACTCTGTTGCAATACACCACTGCCACCATCATCAACAAATTGACCTTGTAAAGTATATTATTCAACACAGTGTATTTACAGTGTCATACGAGTCATGCTTCTATTTTATTTTGCTCTAGTCTTGCCTACAGGAGACCACTGCCCATTATTATGCAGCTGGTCTCCATTTCCTTTTTCCAAAACACACAGGAACCACTCACTAATCTGTTTCTACTTCTATAGACTTGTTTATTTTTACTATCTGGAAGAAAAGGAATGACCATTTCCTCTTTGGCATCTCTCATTCAACATACTGTCAAAGTCTCATACTGTGGTGGTGCATGCCTTTAATCCCAGCACTCAGGAGGCAGAGGCAGGCGAGTTCAAGGCCAGCTTGGACTACAGAGGGAGTTCCAGGACAGCCAGAACTATACAGAGAAACTCTGTCTTAAAGACAAATGAACATCCTAAAGTTAAAGTGTAAATTGTTTCGCTCAGCAGAGGACCTGAGCTGACAGGTGTTCTCCTGTAGACCCTGCAGTCTCAGCTCTTTCAAACTTTTTCAAACATCACCATACACTTCAGGGTAAGGCTCCAGAAGCTTTCGGCATGCCCATGAGTCTAAAACTTTATCTGATGCGTCCCGTCTATGGAGGTGGCCGCACTCAACTCAGATGTCTGATGGTTTTCCGTATATTTTGTTTCTTTGCACCATTAATCCCGCAGAAAGAGCCAAGCTCTGGGAAGAGTAGACAATCACCCAATTTCCCGGATTCTTACCTCTAGGACATCCCCCTCCCAACCCCCACTGGAGAAGCACGTAGATCACTAAAGTGTGTTTACTTCTAAACTAGGAAATTTAAAAAACATTGTCAATTTTAAACTATCCCAATAAAAAGCATAAAATACTGCCTAACTTTGTCCCTGGCCAGCTTTTAATAGAAATGCCCTCATGTTGAGGGCACAGTATTTGAGGAATCCATTTTGAACAAGGTATGCAAGAATATTAACCATTATATGCCCTATGTCAGTGAAAAACATAACACAATGGTATTCTGCAAAGTAATATGTTCTTTAAATCCTAGTTGCTGCTTTTTTTTTCCATTATGATTGAGACTCCAAAAGTTGATACTTTTACTGTCATTTGATTTGGTGGAAAGTGTCAAAATATAAATAGAAAAAAAAAAACCAGCCTCTTTTCTTAACAGTGCTGAGAACACGGGTCATCCATACATACAAGAATGAAAACTGGATTTCCAACTTGACTCCTGTATAAAAATCAACTCAAAATGAATCAAAGACCTTGATGAAAGACCTGTATTTTGAAACCACTAGAGAAAAGCAATGGGTAAGGAATGCTTCAAGACAGAGACACAGGCAACGACTTTCAGAATAGAACTTCAGTAGCTCAGGAAATAAAACCAGAAGTGGACAAATGAAGTCAAGCCAAATTAAAAATGTCTGCAGAGGAAACCATGAGTAAAGTGAAGAGATGGCCTACAGAAGAGTAGAAAATCTTTGTAAGCTTCAGTGGACAAATGATTCATAACCAGATTCACATACAAAGAACTAAAAAACATCCACCACCAAAAGAATAAATAATTTAATCAATAAAAGGGTAAGTGATCTGAGCAAATCTTCATTCCTGCCTTCAAAGAACAAGGTAGAGGAAGAAGAGAAGCAGAAAAAGAGGAGGAAGAGGAAGAGGAAATTCAAATTGCCAACAAATACATGGAAACATTTTACATATTATTGATGGACACATGAATGGAAATCAGCCTGGAGAGTGTAGGTTGATGTCAATATGCAGGTGAGGGCTGGCACCAGTTAGGTCAAGGCCATGATTGGACAGTGAAAAAATAAGGTGGGAACAAAGCTTTTGTAAGGTGGGAGAGAAGGAGAAAGAAAGAATCAAGATGGAGACAGAGAAGGATGACCCAGATCCGGTCTTGAGCTGCCAAGGTAGCTGGGATGGTTTTCTAAAGGCAAATTTATCTTATCTAAGTGAGCAGTTTCTATCTGTATCAATTGGTTGTGAGTTTATTGTGTGGATGTTTTGTGGATTGAGAATTTAACATATAAATCTGTTTGTTGTTTTGCAGTTTGTTGAGTCTTGATTTTAACGGATTATTGGGAGTTTATACCGTAACTATTAGGGGCGGATGTTGGGAATGCAAACAGAGCAGTGGCGGAGAGTTACAAGAGGGTAGCCTTCACTGGGAGCGGGGTGTGGATGCTGGAAATGTGAGCAGAGTCTACAGTAAGAGAACCTCGAGATAGGCGGTCTCTGTATGAAATGGTCGTGGCAGCGACCCACCTTGGGAACTAGATGGGTAGAGAGATGGCTGCAGGGTTCGGAGAGTAGTGGGTGAGACGCTTTGCTGACTGAGATGAAAATAGCCCGCAGATGCCATGTGGCCCTAAGGTGCCAGCTAGCACGGGATAAAAGAAACTATTTTGTATTTTTACCAAACAGGAGAATCCTCCAAGAAACTAAAAGTAGAACCCCCAAATACTCTACCTATTCCACTCCTTGGCATGTGCCCGAGGGAGTCTAGGTCCTCATGCCACTGGTGCCTTTGCAATCTCGTGTTTCCTGTGATACTTTTCACAAGAGCCAAGTGACAGAATCAGCCCAGGGGCCCAGCTACAGATGAATGAGTAAAACAAGATGTACAGTCCAAAGAGAACAAAATCACACTTGCAAGAAGATGGAGGCTGTCAGATGCAGAATCAAGAAAATAAAAGATGATTAAAGTGAAGAGGAAGAGTTAGGCCAAAGGAAAGGGATGAGCGGAGCCAACACTGGTGCAAGTATGACTGAAGAACATACTATGTAAATGTGAATATAGCATGCAATGTATTACTTTGTACAGTTAACATATACTAATAAAAATATAGTTCCTGGCTGGACAGATGGCTCATATGGAGGGTCCAAGTTCCATTCTCAGCACCCATGTCAGCTTACTCTCCTGCCTGTAACTCTACCTCTGGTTCCTGACCTCTGCAAGTATCTGTGTGAACCTATGCACACACAAGCAAACGCACATTATTGAAAATAATTTTTCCAAAAAGGTACAACCATCTTACTTATTATATATAAGTACACTGTAGTTGCCTTCAGAAGAGGACATCGGATCTCTTTACAGATGGTTGTGAGCCACCATGTGGTCGCTGGGAATTGAACTCAGGACCTCTGGAAGAGCAGTCAGTGCTCTTAACCACTGAGCCATCTCTCCAGCCTGGCATAACCATCTTAAAGGACCATTGCTTATGACAAAGTGACAAAGGCTGAATGCAGCTGTTTGCCAGTTCTAGTCTCCTTAAAGCTATCTCACCCATTGTAGCAGTGATCACGCCTTGGTGCTCACCAACAGCGCCCTGATTGGACTTAAGACCCATTCAACAAGAGGGAAACCGCGAGCTGGACACATAGCCACTACGCAGGCTACCGAAGTCATAGATGTTGGAGGTGAACTCGAAACCATCACCTTAACTAAACCAGAATAATTCCTAACTAACGTTTTAAATATTGGTCCTTATATCTGCAGGTAAGTGACTTCATCCTTCATCAAGGAAATTTCTCTGTGCAACAGAGACCACCACAGGAAGATATAAACGGATCATAACATGGAGTTTTGAAGTCTGGTCCCAGTGCACACATCTACAAAGCCCTCCCTCACGAGGTCAGGGAACATTTCGAAAAGGTGGTAGACTGATTTTAAGAGTCAGAGGTTCTGGGAGTTTTGTGTGAGATTGTATCTCCAAGCAGTGCCAGAAGGTACAACTGTAAAGTCTCGCTAACATAGCATGAGCTCTGCACGAACTAAATGAGGACGACACCAACCGAGCCAAAGTGGATGGGAACCTGGGCACCTGAAAATACTGAGAGTGGGGGACAGAGTCATCACCTGGAAGAACACACTGATCAGTTATGCCCTAACTGTCAGCCCCAGAAACACGCATGCCAGTAACATTATACAGACTGGGAAGTTTATACCTGGGCATATATGTGCATACGCATGGGCATGTATGTAAGTGAGAATAATGAATGAAAAACTAGGACATGAATTGGAAAGAGAGCCGGGAAGGTTTGGAGGGGGGAAGGGAAGGGAGAGATGATGTAATTGTAATTTTAAAAAAAGAAAAAGAGAGGGAGGGAGGGAGAGGGAGGAAGAGAGAACAGAAAAAAAGAATCATTGAAAGAAAAATTAAGAGCAAACAAACAAACAAACAAAAAAAAAACCCTCATCCCAAAAAAGGTAGACCTGAGGAGTGTACACAAGCAGTGTCAGCCCTAACTCCCAGAAGCTCCTAGGTCCTGTCAAAAGTTACACGGGTATGCAGCGTATTTTCAACGTTTCTATTAAATGGATAGATTTTTTTAGAACAGGAATTTTACATTAAAACTGTGCATTAAAGCACAGACACACACACAAACACACACACACTTTCAAAACCTTTATACAGAAGGTTTCAGAAAACACAGGGAGAAACCTCCTTAGGAGGAGAAAACGAAAACATTTGGGAATTTTGTGTTCACTGAATCCCTAGGAAGCAAACTTCATAGGTTTTCAACAAGCAAACTTCATAGGTTTTCAACGGGCCTTTGACAGTGTTTGGCTTCAGGGCATTGGCTTTGCTATTTTTGTGGTTATTTTACTTGGAAATGTTTGTTTAGAAGCGGGCCAGAAAATCTTAAATGAAGTTTCTAAAAAGGCTCTCTGTGGCTCCCTTGCTCTCCCTCCTCCTTGTCCCTCCCACCCCTTCCTCTGCCCCTCTCTCCCTCTCTCCTCCCCATCCCTTTCGTACGTAGCCTGTGATGCAGGATTTCCACACAGCATCCTGTTTGATTGCCTCAATAATTCACAGCTTTTGTTGTTGTTGGTCTGTTTGTTTTTAAAGTTGGAGACTGAGGTTGGAACTTTAAAGTTGGGTTTTGTTTTGTTTTGTTTTGTTTTGTTTTGGTTTGGTTTGGTTTGTTTGTTTTGTTTCTTTTTTAAACCTTGTCTAAATGTTAAAAGAACATTTTCTTTATTTTTATTCTTCTTTATATAAGGACGTCTCGGTGTTCTTGGTCCTTGGATGTTATTTTGTCTAACATAAGAAACTTACTGCAAAGGAACTGGACTCACTATCATATCCTGGAGAAGCTTTTTAAAAGTCACTTTGAGATTACTTCAGTCAAGCATCCGGCTGCATCTTCCTGCAATTGCTGCTTGCACGTTGGCTATTCATGGTGCATGGTGTTCTGGGGGTATGCAGTGGTTAAACCATTAGCCATATATGTTTGTTTGCATCCCAAACATATTTACTGAGCTATTATGGGGCAGGCAGTTCTTCTGTAAACTCCTGGCTACGGCACTGAGCAAAGCAAACTTCCCACCCTTGCAATGGTTCTAACGGGACCTGAGAGGATGCTCCAGGACAGAGGGCTTGGATCAGGCATTTGGAGAGCAAAGGGGTTATGAGATGGGTTTCTCATGAGGCTGGTGGTTTTAAAGGAACAGATTCTAGATTTCAGCAAAGGGCTAGAAATGGGAGGTGGGGGGGCCAGGTGTGGTGGTTCAAACCTTTAATCCCGCACTCAGGAAGCAGCAGCAGGTGAATCCCTGTGGGTTCAAGGCCAGCTTGGTCTACATAGCAAGTTCCAGGATAGCCAAAACTAAGTTGAGCAACCAACCCTGTCACTACTCACCACCAAAACAAGAAATAAAGCAACCCAACCAATAAGACCAAACAAAATTGTATTGTCTAAATACAGACTGAAGCTCAAAATTCAAAACAATTCCCCCAAACTATATGTCTAGAAAATTTCAAACATGGATCTGAGCATTTCACAGATGAAAGAAAAATTGAATGAAGGCAATGAAGGAATGTTTATATTAATCACAAAAACATCATATATAAAAACTTATACAATATATTAACATACTCCTTAAAAAAACAAAGTTTGGAGCAAAGACTGAAGGAATGACCACTCAGAGACCACCCCACTGGGGATCCAGCCCATATACATACAGCCACCAAACCCAGTCACTATTGGGGATGCCAAGAGGTGCATACTGACAGGAGCCTGATATAGCTGTCTCCTGAGAGGCTCTGCCAGAGCATGACAAATACAGAGGCAAATGCTAGCAGCAAACCATTGAACTGAGAATGGGGTGCCCATTGGAGGAGTTAGAGAAAGGATTGAAGGAGCTGAAGGGGCTTGTAACCCCATACGAACAACAATCCCAACCAACCAGAGATCCCAGGGACTAAAGCACCATCCAAAGACTACACATGGACAGACCCATGACTCCAGCTGCATATGTAGCAGAGAATGGCCTTGTTGGACACCAATGGGAGGGGAAGTCCTTGATCCTGCCAAGACTGGACCCAGTGTAGGGGAATGTCAGGGCAGGGAGGTGGGAAGGGGTGGGTGGATGGGTAGGGGAATGCCCTCATAGAAGAAGGGAGGTGGGGAGGGGATAGAGAGTTTATGGACAGAAAAACAAGAAAGGGATAACATATGAAATATAGATAAAACAATCCAATTTTAAAAAAGAAAAAAGAGAAACAAATTAATGATAGATACAACATCAGAAGTTAGACTGCAATGTCAGAAATAAAAATAAAAATAAAAAAAAAGTCTTAAGCTTTATGCACAAGATCTGGGTTAAAACAACAATAAAGAGAGAATTTCTTCTTGGAGACCTAAGTGAATCAATAGGTTCTCTTTAAAAAAAAAACATTTTATTCTGAAAATGTTCATGTTCACAGGGAAGAAGACGGTGCTGCTGTGTCAGGATTCTGGGCACTGCTTCAGGAGTTAGCCTCTCTGGCCATCTCGCTTCATTCAGACTCTGCCCTACCTCATCCCCACCAATGTTCCCTCCCTTGAACAACTGATATTTTAAAGTAAGTAACTTGCACTTATTTTATTAACCAATAAACCATTAAACAATCTAAACACGTTCTTTTAGAGAAAATAAAAAAAATAAAATAGTCGTTAACCCAGTTAAAATCTTTTGAACGAGATTCCTGAACATTAGGAAATACCCCAGCAATTTCGTCATTTCGGATCAGAAGGGGGTGGCCTCCCACCCCCATCTGTGCCTACCTTACCTTGCTGTGTATAAGGCTTTCAGGCTGTATTTGTTCAGGAGACTCAGAGAGAGGCAAAGAAGTGTCCTTATTTTCTGTGTGATACCTGTACATCAGCCCACTCCCATATAAAAATGCAGGCTCCGGTTTGGCCTTCTCCAAGCTGTAAGCCAATAGCCATGTGTCCTTCAGCGGAAACTCAAGTAAGCTAAAATTCATCACACTTTCCATTTTCATTTTCTTGGTTTCAAGTCTCACTAGTCATACATGGGTTATGCTTTAGGCATATCCATCAGGGAACAGCATCATAGGAAGTTATATAAAGTATATTGTTCTACAACAGGGGTTCCCAAACTATGGGTGTCAGCACCTTTCCGGGGGTGTTGAGTGATGCTTTCACAGGGGTCACCTAACACCATTGGAAAACACAGATATTTAATTAACAATTCACAACAGCAGGAAAGTACACTGACCTCTGATGCACAAGGACTAAGGACACCACTGCATGTGCTGCAGAGCACAATGGCCAGCAGAAAAGGATTAGCCTGGGGCTGGAGAGATGGCTCAGTGATTAAGAGCACTGACTGCTCTTCCAGAGGTCCTGAGTTCAAATCCCAGCAACCATATTGTGGCTCACAACCATCTGTAATGGGGATCCAATGCCCTCTTCTGGTGTGTCTGAAGATAGCTACAGTGCACTCACATATATGAATAAATAAATAAATAAATCTTTTTTAAAAAAAGGAAAAGAAAAGGATTATCTCATCCATGAGGCAGAGATGCTGAGGCTATGAAGTCTTGCTCTGGAAACATGATCAGGACGTAGAAATCAGATAGAAACAGACACAATTTTGCAAAGGTTTGTGTGAAAGATTTGAATGAGTAAGAAACTTGTATTAGCATGACAAACTTCAAAATAAGACTGAGTAGGGAAAAATTATTTAGCAGCAGGTTTAACAGTAATTGTCTGTAAAGCTGTGAATGAAACAGTAGTCGTAGCAATCTGTGTCAGGGCTTGGCCTACAACCCTACTCTTCTACAACCTTAACAGGACACCTCCTCACTTTACAAACATTATGGGGACAAGACCACATTTTATATGATTTATTTTTTGAGACAGGGTCTCACGTAGCACAAGCTGGACTCAAACTCAAACACGTGGCAGAGGACGATGACCTTGATTTTCTGCTACCACTGCCTAAGAGCTGGAACCATGGGTGTGCACCTGGCCGTGGTTTCCTTCTTGAAAGATACAGCTGTACCAGTATAGAGTGGCACACTGATGTCTTTCCAACCTCTCAGAGGTGACCACCCTCCTGCACTATTTCCATCTATTTTTTTCTGTTCTTTGATCATGTATGCACATATGTTTGTATGCATATATATGTATGTATGATGTTTGTATGTATGTATGATTAAGTGTAGTTTTCCTCCTGTTCTTTTAACTAGAGCTTTATTCATAACAATTTTATGATGCTAAGTTAAATACGCAATTATAAGAAACTGATTGCAACTTGAGGTCCCAGAGCCCCCACAGCCTCTCCATCCTCTCTATCATCTTTGGAACCCTTCTTTCAGGATCACCAAGTGAGCTAACAAATAAATAAGTCGTGTCACTTCTGGTGGTGTCATGCCCGGTGATTCCGGCTGTAGGTCAAGGAGCCACCTTCTCACAGCACAGAGGGCCTAAAGAGATGGCTGGATAGAGGACATCTGAGCCACACGATGTGTACCCTGAAGCCTCCCACCCGCAGCAGAACCTGGGGCCCAGTTACAGGGTGGCTTCCTGAGTTACTTTGCTGTAGATCAAGGTCCCTTTGCTTGTGGACTATTTTGAATAAGTTCCAAGTAAGGACCTTGCTAGATTAATTTCTTTTTTACTTTGGTTCAGAGTACTTTAAGGAACATGGTCTTCACACATATAATTAAAACTCCAGAGAAAGGTGTGAATTTTGAAAAAATGACAGGCAGGTTGATCTGAAACCATTTCTTTGTTTCAAGAGGGAAGTCCTTCATTAAAAAGGAGGAGAGGGAAGGAGCTGGGATGTGGATGTCTGAATGCTAAGCACACACATGACTCCTGGTCCTCAAGAGAACCCATAAATGAAGAGCAAGAGCCATGATCGTGCCAGCCTGCGCTAATAGCTATACTGGAGGCTGGAGGAGGAAGATTGTAGGTTCAAGGACAGCCTGGGAAACCAAGCAAGATCCCATTTTAAAAGTTTAAAAGTGAATATAAGTCTGAGAGTGTGGATCCAGAGACAGGTGCTTGGGTAACATTGACAATATCCAGAGTTTAATTCAGAATGCTTCGGGGTTTTTTTTTTATTGCTTCATTATGCTTTGAGGCATAACCAAATAACTAGTTGTGAGCCCTGTCTTATAGAATTCACCCCACACTGGTGAGAAGTAAAAGGGAAGATCAAATGCCGTCATGCATTAGGAAGAGTCAAAGGGGTGGGTTGACTCAGTGGTTAAGAACACTCATTCTTGCAGAAGAGCTGGGTTCGATTCCCAGTGCCCACATGGTGGTTCATTCCAATCCCTAGCTCCAGTTCCAGGATGCACATGGTACATAAACATACTTTTGGGCAGAACACTCAAAAGACAATAAACTACCCAGAAAAGATTCAAAAGAGAGAGAGGAAGAAAGAACAAGATGTTCATTTGGACCTGTAAGCGATATTCTAGACCATTACGTGTGCCATCTGCTTAAATGCGGTGCTAACACTGAATACTGGCTCACTGGCACACCACTTCAGTGTTTGAATGCTTACTTGGTCCTAGGCCTAGTGCGAAGTGCTTTCTGATGTAACCCAGATGCTTCCAAGTTCTACGGCTTTCTATGGGTCTGTCTCCTTTAATATTAAGATAAAATACCATGAGCCTCCATTCCCCATAAAGTGCAAAGCACTCAAACACTATCATAATACTTTGGGAGCTTTTGGAGAGAGAGAGAGAGAGAGAGAGAGAGAGAGAGAGAGAGAGAGAGAGAGAGAGAGAGAGAGAGATGGCAAGTTGCCCACTCCTGTCTCCTCTTCTAATTTCTACTCACTGACTGAATTAGTTACCAGCTCCTTCTTTCTCTGCTGTCTTTGCCAATCTGGAATGTTCTCTCTTGTGTTTATTCCCATAAACTTCATCACACTCATGCTGGCAAGATACTTTTCTGGGCAGTAGGAGGGAGATAAGTACACAGAGAACTGAAGACAAGCTTGAATCTCCTGTCCCTAGCGCTTCTCTCCTTTTACAAGAACTTTCCCATCTATCTCTCCTTTCCTCCAAACTGCCCCAATCTTACATCCTGATTCCTGCACAAGCTGACATTATCTGGACTTAAAAACACTACAAACATAGAAAGTAACCTAGACTTACAGGGACAGCTAAATAGCCTTGTCCATTGTACATGAAAGATACACCATTACAATGTGTCCTAACCAGGGCAGCAATTCTTGTCTTAGATATTCTTCAGACCACTGGAGCAGAAGCAGTCTCTCCCAAGAACATTCTTACTTAGCCAAGTGAGTTAGGACATACCTACAATCTCAGCCCTGGGGAGACTGAAGCCGGTGGTTACTGAGTTCACGGCCAGCCTAGGCTACATTCTATTCTGTTAAGATTGTTTCCAAAGCACAAACAGGTGCTTAAAAATAAAACCAGGAAGAAATCTGTGTTCTCCCATAAGCCTTGGCAGCTCAGTGCTCACCTCAAGCAAGTGGCTGCTATCTTCATTTTGTAGATGAAGGAACAGGGAACCAACCCGGCAGCTCACCCAGTTGCAAGTGACAAAAGTGCACTGCAGTCTATATACATGGCTTTCACAGCTTTCTCTGGCCTGAAAGCATACGCTAGCAGAGCAAGCTCCTGGGCTTTGTCACTAGCACTGCCAAAACGAAAGGCATATAGTCATATCCACTCTACACTCTAGCCATGCATCTGCGGCAGAGAAAGGCGGCACCATAGGTGTTGACGAAAGTGGTATCTAGAGTTTCATGGGCAGGGGATGGGGGAAAGACACGAGAACGAATCCAGGCAGGAAAATAATGAAGACTTGGACCAATATGGTGGAGAGAGAACATTGGTGACTTGCAGGAGAGTAAGGACAAAATTTACAGCAGCTCCACATTTTCTAGTTTGAGTGACTGGTGTCATTTATTCATTGAACCAATAGCGAACGCTTTGTTAGGTACAATATGCTAGACGTTGGGCCAAGCACTGGGTGGAATACCAAGAAGATGAAAGTCAGGGATGAGAAGGAAGATGAAGTATCTCTCAGCCGAGACGTGCAGTGCACTGTCCAGCAGGCAGCGGGAAATACCATGTCTACTGGCCAATAAAACAGATGCCCAGGGAACACCAGGGGGCAGTATATGCTCAGCAACGGAAGGGATGCCGACTGCTACCGTCTATAGACTTTGCCAACTGCTACCGTCTATAGACTTTGCCCCCGAATCATTAATATGCCGTTTTCTTGGGTAACCACTTAGAAATTTTAGAAATAATCTTAATCTATTCAGTGATATATTTAAACACAAACTTTCTCCTTTGGTGGGGACTTTCAAGCAGTGGGATATGTGAATTAGTATTGTGTACCTCTTATGTAACAGAAACACCTTGAGGAATATGCATAGGATGAGGGCCAGTCCCTTCCAGACGAACAGATATTCCTAAATGTCTACCTATGCCTGCTAATGTGCGCGCTGTGTTTTCATGTTGTAAACCAGTGGCTGCTCTTGTGGGCGGGGATGAACATCGTACCCTGAGAATCTTGAGGTTTGTTACTGTGACACGGTTGGCGGCTGAATCAGTAGCTTTGCACTCCCATGTGTTTCCCGTGCATCACTTTCTGTGCTTAGCGTGAGCCGTCTCTTTGCTTGCCATCCCGTCCCACCAGACACCCGGTGCTCTTAGTAACCTCTTCCTCTCAAGCTGTTCCTTTTTCTTTGGACGAGTTCCCTGCCTTCCAAATTGTCACACAGCCCCTGCAGAATCCCAGGGTTCTGTCACACTGGCAGGTGTGAGAAATCAACAACAAACTAGCCTACCGGAGGAAGAATTTATGGGAGACACACCCCACCCAACCACTGCCACCATAGGACAAAAAAACACCCTCATCTCTCAGAGGTACTTTAGAAAGATGCCATTGGCAATTAGTGCCCAGCACACATTGTGGATCTGACAGTTCATAAAGCTGTGGTTTGCATTTTGCTGTATGGAGTTCATCTTAATTGTTCAATCAATGGCAGATACTTAATACTTCCTTACTAGGCCCTTGTTTCACTTCTCTAACTTCAAAATATTAAAATTCTTCGGGTGTTGATCCATAGCCCATTCAACAAGGAAAAAAATCAGAAGAAGCTCATGTTATAAACAATCTATCCATCAACACAAATATCTGTTTATGCAACTTAGTTGGACCCAGGGGGGCAAAGAAAAGTACACCTTGGAAAGCTGGCACAAAGGAGAGAGAATAAATAAATAATACTCCAGTGGAAACATCTGGATATGAGGAACATTACATAAGGCAAATGTCAACGTTTGTAAGACAAAGTAAGCCTGCCCCATTTTAGCCCCAAGGCAACTGAATGTGATAGATGATCCCAAAACAGGAAAAGACGTTGCTGTGAGCATGAATTGAACTTGGCATATGGCATAGCACATACCCCTTTACTTGCATTACTCCGGAGCTAGGGGCAAAGCTTTAAGTTCGAGCCAGCCTGAGCCATATAGCCAAACCTTGTCTTAAGAAAAATAGTCTGAGATAACTGGAAAATTTTAAACATGGACTTTATATCAGACAGGGCAATGTATCAATGTTACATTTCCTGGATTTGATCCTGGTGTCATAATTATGTAAAGGAATATTCTTATTCTTAGATTATCATGGTTTGGATATGACATGTGTCCATGCTCGTGTTTTGTATAGTAGGTCCTCAGCTTTGGGCACTATTTAAAAGTCTGTGGCGCTTTTAAGGGGTGGAGACTACCTAGTAAAAGCTGATCACTAAGAATGGATGGGGAAAGCCACACCCACTTTTGGCTCTGATCTACACTGTTTGAGGAAGACTCCGTTATACATTCCCATCACCATGGCTCACCAAGTCTTTCTCTCTATGAGAGACTTAAATCCCCTGAAACTCTGTTGCTTTCGTCAGACAAGTCACAACAATAATACATACATACATACATACATACATACATACATACATACATACATACGTATAAACCTATAGGGAAAAGGACAAATGCTGGGATATTACGACAAAATTATGTAGAAAGAAACATATTTAGGGGATGAGGCGAGGGCTCAGTGGACTAAAGAACTTGCTGTGAAAGCCTAGAGACATGAGTTCAAATCCCTGGTACCCACATACTAAGTAATGTGTGGTCACATACCCTTTTAATGCCAGTATTGGTGGGGGTAGAAGTAGGAGGATTTCTGGGTCTTGCTGGTTGGCAGACTAGCCTTGAATTCAAAGAATATGTGTGTGTTGAAGAAGCATAATATAGCTGGACACCAACATTTTCCTCTGGAATCTGTACACCTGGGCTAGCATACATCACACACACACACACACACACACACACACACACACTCGCACTCACACACACACAGAGGCACACACACACACACTCACACTCACACACACACACAGAGGCACACACACTCACACTCACACACATACACAGAGGCACACACACACACGCACACACACACGCACACACACACGCACACAGGCACTCACACATGCACTTTAAAGTTTATATATACAGCCGGAAAGATTGCTCAATGGTTAAAGGCACCACCATAGCTAATGATCTAAGCTTGATTCCCAGGATCCACATGGTAGAAAGGGAGAAATAAGAACCAATTTGAACAAGTAGCCCTCTAACCTTCACATGCATGTTGTGGGGTGCACTTGTTTGATTTCAATCTTGGTTTGTTTTTTGTTTGTTTGTTTGTTTGTTTGTTTTGGGAAAGTGCCTCATAGACATTGATGGTGTGCTCTTTTGATCTGTCCAATTATTGATGTCCTCCAATTACTTGGCTATGTCCACTATCTGTCAGTCTTCTCCAATGTAAAGATACTCTCCTCATCTTTGTACTGAGTGAGTGTTCTGTGTAGCGGTTCTTTGAGGATGATATATCCTTTCTCATTGAAGTCATAATTTATTACAATCCATGCAGGTTTACAGTTTCCTATTTCAGACAATGGATTTGGAGTCACCAAGGTTACTGTCCTCCTTGGGTTTCTGTTTGCCACGATAAGATACTGACTACAAACAACTTGGGGGAGGAAACTGTCTGTCATCGAGAGAAGCCAGAGCAGGAACTCAAGGCAAAACCCCTGAGGTGTAAACTGAAGCTGAGACCATAGAGGGATGCTGCTTACTGACTTCATCACGGCTTATTCAGGCTATTTCCTTATACCTCTCAAGACCAAGCACCACAATGGGCTTGACCCTCCCACATCAATCTTTAATCAAGAAAATGTACCGCAAGTGTGCCCACCCAATTCCTGAACTGACATTCCCTATTTCCAGGCGACTCTGGTTTGTTGACCAAAACTAACCAGCAGCTGCTGAAGTGCAAATTGTCCTACATATGTTCAACAAGGATTAAAAGTTTGCCCCTTAATGGGCCACCATTCTTCTTTGAATACTTTTCCAGGTTTGACTCCAAGAGATATTCCCATCTTCGCCTAGCTTTTGAAGGAAACTGGCTGTTTTGTGGAGGGCGGTGTGGGAAGGACCACATCTGGATTCCAGGTGGCTTCTTTACTAGCATCAGAACATTACTTCACCTAGGCTCTCGGGGAATGGAGCTGGGAACATAAATGTCTACTTGTGTCTGTCATTCACTGTGTATCTAGTCAGCTTTCTGGACCCATGGGTTCTGCCTCTACATTTTCAACCAAACTCAGACCAGAAGTATTTTTATTAAAAAAATATTCCAGGAGGTTTCCAAAAGTAAAGTATGAATCAGCACTGTTAGTTAACATTGATGTCAAGTTCATAGGACCCAGAGTCCACTAATACAGATGCATCTGGATGGGTCTTTGAGGGAATTCCAAGAAAAGATTAACTGTATTTGAAAGTTTTATGGAAATTCACTACTTTGTAAACTAATTAAGAAGTATTATAATTATTTTTAAGCATATGAACAGAGCTACCTTCTTTGCCTGGACAGACAATGCTTCCCTCAGAAGACATGGGTAATTAAATAAAAATCTCATCGCCAGGTGTGGGATACATCTCCTTATAGACTATTGGTCAGGGAGGACTCAGAGGTCCCCAAAAGAATGGTGACCATTATTGTGCACCATAGCTACATGAAAAGACTGTTGTTGAAGACACAATATATTTCGGTCAGGACATCGAGAAGTCTGCCTGGGCCTGGCTTAGAACAACGTCCTCTCTACTGGCTAGTGCAAGGAGGTGCTGTGCAGGCCGAGGGGAAGAGGAGTCAGCGATGGACACATTCAGTGTTGGTTCCTCATGCTACAAGACCTGCCAGGCAAGATGGGTCCCCTAGTGAAAGGTGGCATTGCTGTGATGGAGGGTAACCAACTGCTTTTCTATTGCATTCAAGGCTTGCTGTATGTAATGGTTTGCATGTGCTTGGCCCAGGGAGTGGCACTATTAAAAGGTGTGGCCTTGTTGGAGGAAGTGTGTTACTGTGGGGTCAGCTTGAAGAGTCTCTTCCTAGCCCCTCCTAGGATGCTGAGTCTGTTCCTGGCTTCCTTCAGGTGAAGATGTAGAACTCAGCTTCTCCTGCACCATGCTTGCCTGGATGCTACCATGTTCCTGCCTTGATGATAATGGACTGAACCTCTGAACCTGTAAGCCAGCCCCAGTTAAATGTTGTCCGTTATAAGAGTTGCCTTGGTCATGGTGTCTGTTCATAGCAATAAGACCCTAACTGGGACACTGTATAAAGCAGAATGCATGCCTTGCTCTATAAAGCTGGTCCACAGGCCAAGGCCACAGAGGTTGTAGACCCTGAAAAGAGCCTGTCACTGTTGTCTTGCCAAATGTACATGCTGGCAAACTGCCTTTGAAATATTTATGTCTATAGCCATTTGTTATAAACATTTGTGCCGCTCTCAACCTTGCTTAGAGAAACTTCTTTTCTGCAGCGGGGAACAGGAGAGGCAGTTAATGCAGAGAGACTCCTAACTGGTCAAAATGCCGGGAATAAATGACAGTTAGATTTTCAGTCCTTGACAGAACATGAATATCACATACTGCCCTTTCTCTGCTCAAAGCTCAAAGACCATTACAAAAGAGGGCAGAAAGAATGTGAGAGGCAGAGGATTCAGAGTGGGTCATGGGTGACAGAACTCACGAAATCACAGAAGCTATAGTGACCTGCACAGGGCAAAGCCCAGTAACTATTCAGCAGAGGTGGGGAAAGGGCACACGAGGTTCCAGCCTTGAGGAGCTACTGGCAACTAATTACAGCTGAGAGAGAGAGAGAGAGAGAGAGAGAGAGAGAGAGAGAGAGAGAGAGAGAGAGAGGCAGAGACAGGTTTCTTCAACAATGTGGCCACCAGTAAGATTCCCAAGGACCAGTAAATAACCCCACACACGTACACGTGCAAGCAATCCAAACTAAACTCAGTAAGTGAGTGCAAGAATGGGCACCAGATTGGGAGCAAAGGAGAGAATGGGAATGTGTTGGGGAAAAAGAGTTCTAGAGGGAACGATTTGGGTGTGGAAGGGGGATGGGGAGGGAATAAAAATCATCAAGATATATGTGTATGAAGTTGTCAAATAAATAATATCATCTTTGGGAAGATGTGTGGGGATTATTATATCCAAATCCTGTGCCATTGTTTATAAGAAACTTGTACCTCTGGGTTTTTGTAGTCTGACCAGCAAGAACCTTGAAACAAGTGCCCCGCCGATGCCGAGGGATGGGAGTGTAACTGACAGCCTTATGTGCACGTTCTGATGATAACTACAGCCCGGAACTGCCGCTAAGCTTATTTAGTTTAGGTTCTCCCCTCTCAAATACTAAGAAACCCCTGATATCTATTTGCGTCCTTCAATTTTTCCACTTGAAGTTACCTAGATTGCTTAGGCCACCCACTGTGTACAAGGTTTCTTTCCTTACCACACTGAGGTCCCGCACTAAAAGCTTTTGCTGCCCTTATAGATTTATCTATCTCTCTTCATTGACTGAGTCTCCATGCTCTTGACTCCCCTGAGTGGCCTCAGGGCTGCACTATGAGTCTCCTTTCCCAGTCTGGGCTTTGGCAGTCTTGGGTTATAAGCAGGATGCATTAATAACTAATGAAACCATCCCCGTGGTACCCAAAGGTGGAGGCTCCCTCTTCCATCAGATTTGCTCATTTGGTCCCACTCCTTATCAAGATCCAGTGAACCTAACAAGAGAAGTGGAATACAGTTAGAGTCAAATCCTATGGCTGGGGACATGGGAAGGTGCTTCTCAGCTTTGATGCAGCAGGCTCGAGCTATTTAGTCATCAAGATAAAGCCCCATTAAGCTTGAAGTTGTCTGAACGCAAACCAAATGGCATTTTCCCCTGCTCTGAGTGCCACGCTATGGAGGCTGGGTAGAGAGTGTGAACTCAGAAACTAGAATAACAGAAACTGGTTGTGGTATGGTTTATGAGCTTCCTAGATAATATCAAGAAACCAGAGAAAGGGCCTCCAGCCAGCTCCTATGTAATACAGCCATTGATGGCATCTGTTTTTCTTCTTAATTAAGCAGTCAGGTGTGTGGGATCTTCTCACTGAGTGGCAGCTTCTTGTTCAGGATTTCCCAGGACCCCCGGGAGCCAGGATGAGCTCCGGCATGTGCATGATGGGAGCTGTGTGTATTTCTACTCTGCTCTGTTCTCTAACATTCAAGAGTGTGCACATGATATAAACTGTGGCCAATGCCACAGACAACTCCTTTCTGCCAACATGGCTGGCTCTTCATTTGTAAGTTCTCCCCCAGAGACACTGCCAAATGGAGGCAAGAATGTAGACCTAGAGCTAGGCAAACAGTTGACATCTGTTAAATACAGCTTTAATTCCTTCTATACAGAACAGCATTAAAAAGTACACATATTCAAAATTATGCTTTTTTTTGCTAATTTGCTATGCAGATGGGGCAGCGTGCACATAAAATGGATAGAATAGTTGGACATTAATATTGGGGGGTGTTTTTTATTTTTACTTTTGACTTTACAAAGACGCAGCCTTGATCTGAGAACACTCAAGGCTTCCATCTGCCCGAGGGAAGAAGATTAAGCTTTCTATAAAAAGGAACACAAAGAAAAATTAACAACAAAATGACAAATACTTAGCTTCTGTCATTTAAATTATGGTTTGGCTTGAAACATAATTTAGTTTCAACGAAGCAAAACATTTAGAACTTTGAGAAACATTAGAAATATGGTTTAAATGAAGCAAAACAAAAGCCTTTCTGGCAAAGCTTTTCACACACACACACACACACACACACACAGAGAGAGAGAGAGAGAGAGAGAGAGAGAGAGAGAGAGAGAGAGAGAGAGAGAGGTGTTAGCTAAATCCATCTATTGGGTGTTTTTTTCTTCAGTTTGGTTGGTTGAACCATAGAGTTTTGCATACAAAGCCTATAGAGCAAGAGACCAGGAAACACCCCCTTGCCATTCCTGAGGCAATTCAATAAAGGACAGGGAGTAAGAGAATGAGTTGGTCAGACAGGTGCACAGCCAGCACATGGAATTCACGGACTCTGGTGTTGATTATTTAAGACTTGGACTCTGGTGTTGATTATTTAGGTCTTGGAGAAAGGCACCTTCCAGGCAGCTGCACACTACCAAGCAAGAAGCAGTCCATGACCATCCTGCAAAAATGAAGCCTTGAAGTTTAGCCTCCCAGGCCACTCTGCATTCCCACAGGATGAGGGCACGGAGGAGGGCCAGAGCAGTGGCTGGGAGGCTACCAGGAAGATGGCCTGCAGCAGACAGTAAGAGTGGACCATCAGTGCAGGCCATTGGGCAGAAGAGAAGACACCCTGTGGGGGTCAGCGAGCGAGCGAAAGGACCTAAGGATGGACCTAAGGATGGACCTAAGGATAGGCAGAGTCACTAACCCAAAACAGCATTCAAAAATAGTTAGGTGTCATTTCCTTAGAAGTGGCTTATCACACTTCAAATACAAACCCAATCCAGAGTGCCCCTTCAAGGGGACTCTATAGAGAACATTTTTATCCAAAGCAATAAATTCATTAGTCCCAAAGAGCTTTCTTAGTCACTTGGAGGGTGAGAGTGAGGTCCTCACAATAGAGATTTAGCACTTTGTTCTTATCCACTACTCCAAGAGGAAGGAAGGTGGGAGGCAAGACTCTCCAGTCTTGAAGGCAGAGTGGCTGCTTGCAGTCCATGTGTTGCTTGATCAGAGGCCAGTTTCAGTCTCAGTTCAGTCCCAATGGCTTCCATCAAAATAAGCAGCAGAGAAACGAAGAACAGGGTCCACGCACAGCCAAGTCGTGTTCTAGGAGAGCTTATTAACAGCCCATCTGTCATTGGCTTCTCTGCCAACTCTTCGTTTGCCTCTGGTGGCCAACGACCAGAGACTAGGGGAGGGCTGGTGGGTTGTAAAAGAAACGAGCCTCTCCCTTAGCTTTAAGGGCTTGGTATGAAGAGTGTTTGATCACACACATGGGGGGGGAGAAGGGAGGGAGGGGGAGAGAGAGAGAGGAGGGGGGAGGAGGAGAGAGAGGAGGGGGGAGAGGGATGGAGGGGGAAAGAGAGGAGGGGGGAGAGG
Organism: Rattus norvegicus; assembly: GCF_021556685.1. Lineage (NCBI taxonomy): Eukaryota > Metazoa > Chordata > Mammalia > Rodentia > Muridae > Rattus > Rattus norvegicus. The sequence goes on from NC_141549.1 coordinate 63,992,870, forward strand.
GATGGAGGGGGGAGAGGGATGGAGGGGGCGGGAGAGAGAGGAGGGGGGAGAGGGAGGGAGGGGGAGAGAGAGAGGAGGGGGGAGAGGGAGGGAGGGGGAGAGAGAGAGAGAGGAGGGGGGAGGGGGAGAGAGAGGAGGGGGGAGAGGGATGGAGGGGGAGAGAGAGGTGGGGGAAAGGGAGGGAGGGGGAGAGAGAGGAGGGGGAGAGGGAGGGAGGGGGAGAGAGAGGAGGGGGGAGAGGGAGGGAGGGAGAGAGAGAGAGAGAGAGAGAGAGAGAGAGAGAGAGAGAGAGGGGCTAATCTAAGAAAACATTTTGTCATCTTTTTTTCAATGGGATATTATCAAATGGTTCACTTCTACTTGTCTCAGGCGATGACAAGGTCACATGGTAATCTTTGGAGCCCAGTCCTCCACTCGATTGACTTCTTGGAATTTGGATCAACCAAAGGAAACGAAGTAACACACAAAGCGAGAGAACAGGAAGAAGTGTCTGTGTGGTGATGTTTACTTGGTGCCACCTGGAGCTGCGTCATAAACTTCCAGTGATTCAGCTAGAGACGCTGCCCTGCCAAGGCAAGGCCTTTAATGTGCTTGGAATATAAGCTGTGTTTAATTTTAAATGAAACTGATTAGAAGTGTATATGTTTTATTTACCAACAGGGCCAAATTGCTTACTCCAGTGGGCTGTTGCTGTACGGGTTTTGCAGGTGCCAAAGTCTATATAAAAACAGCTTCGATTCTAAAGAGAAAATAGGAATTTTCCTACTGGCAGCTCTCATCTTGGTTAATTAGATGGTATTAGGAAGGAAAAGGTTGGCCATGTTATCTAGAAGAAAGTGTTATTAGAGACAGTGTTGTATCCTGAAAATGCTTAATGTCTCACGTTCTGGTCTCTAATTGCCATCTGGAGCAGATACTTGGGAAAATTTTTTAAGCAAACTAATAGAAATATTCTAAAGATGCTTCAGTCAATTCATCAATAAAGGTGGAAGCAGCCTGATTTTTAAGAAGCGTTTGAGTGTCATTTGTGAATCACACTTTGAAAGACAAGTACAGAGGACGGCGTCACAGGATGCCTCTCTGTCACCAGAACTGTCATAAGGTTGATTAACATTTGGGAGTTGATTAACTTCTCAGAGACTCATATCATCGGTGTAAGATAGGGGTAAGAGCTTTTTGACATTAATTTTTAAAACAGTAGCTGAAGGGTCTATTAAGAGAAATAAAAACTAGCCATCTCCACTAGATACCTGTCAGAATGCACGAATTTCAGAACACAGGTACCAGGGACACAGGAGATGGAGAAGTAGGGGCCTGCCATCAGTGCTACAGGGGATGACTGGCTACAGCCATGGTGAGAGATTATCTAGAAGCTACAGAACTGAAGGCACTCGCATATGAGCTGGCAATCGCGTTCTGCAGTACCTACCCAAAGGCAGCAGTGTTCTCAACCTGTGGATTAGGATCCCTTTGGTAAACCTCTATCTCCCAAAATATTTACAATTTGCAAAAGTAGCAAAATTACAGTTAGGAAGTGTCAATGAAATAATTTTATTTCTGGAGGTCACCAAACATGAGCAACTGTTAAAGGGATGCAGCCTGAGGAAGGTCGAGTCATTGCTTAAGGTAAAGACCAAACCTATACACGCGCACACGCATGCGCACACGCATACACACGGGCTTTGTTCATAATTGCCAATACTTGCAAGCAACCGAGATGGCCTTTAGAAGGCGAATGAAAGTACGTACAGATATGCCGAAAAGAAAGCAGGTGCCATGTCACGGAAGGACATGGAAGGTCTTTAACACAGTGTCAAGAAGACGCCGAGAAAAGGATGATTCCTACTGTGTGGCACCCTGAAAAGGGCAAAAGCAAACATACGCATATACGGAGAAAGCAGAATGATTGGCAGTTGCTAGGAGACGGGAGGAGGGCGATGAATAGGCAGTGCACATTTTTAAGACCGAAAAGCTATTACTGATGCTATGATGAGTGGATACACATCAAAACCCAAAGGATGCCCACTGCCAAGAGTAAACCTAATGTAAAATGTGGACAATGGCACCCCCATTTACATGCTCTAGGTGGGGGGTGAAGGAACAAGACGCTTTGCACATGTGGGGGTTGAGGTTCTCTGGCATACCGCTATGCTCTCCCCTTAGCTCTGTCCTATAGAAAAGCAAGTCTTAAAAATAACCAGCTATTGGCTCCCAGTTTGACACTTTTCAGGTCGACCTTTTGGACTTGAAAAGGGGAGTGTTCTAATTGATCACTATTCAGTTTCAGTTTTAAAGTCTCACCTAAAGAAACTTGCATAATGGCAACTTTGTTTCGCAAAGCACTTCCTGTTTTCTACTAATAAGATTAAGATGAGAGAGGTTGAAATGCTTAAGCCACACACTCAGAAACAACGCATGGCAGCGAGCACAACTGCTATTACAACCATCTTTCCAGAAGCTTCCAGACACCTGCTCGAAAATCAGGGAAAGGTACCACCAGTCTCTCAAAAGCCCCTTCAGCTCCTGCCTTGGCGCCCTGGGATTCGAGTCCTGGGATTCAACACTGAAGAGTCATTTTAGACCCAGGACATCCATATAGTGAGGTTCAGGGAGCAGTCTTCTGTTTTTCCTTTAGGGATGGAGTCTTCTAAGTAGGACAGGATGGAGAACTCGAGATGGAATTGTCTTCAAGCATAGTTCTTTTCTCATTTTGCTAACAGAGTTGTTCACCCCTTTCTGTCTAAGAGAAATCATGTCATGCAGAAGCCTAGCACATACTTAAAAAACAGGAACAGGGCTGGGGATTTAGCTCAGTGGTAGAGTGCTTACCTAGGAAGCGCAAGGCCCTGGGTTCGGTCCCCAGCTCCGGAAAAAAAAAAAAAGAACAAAAAAAAAAAAAAAAAAAAAAAAAAAAAACAGGAACAACTTGAAGCATAAGCTCATAATTTGGATCATAAACCTGTAGTCATGCCTAATTTTTTTTTATTTCAGTCCTCTTGTAAACAGAAAGGAATTTTAGAATATTCCACTGGTAAGAAAGCAGTCTTATAATGCCGGAACACTGTTTTTATTTTTCTACATTAAAAGAAAATTACTTAACTTGTGTATTGGTGGGAGGGCCATGGACAGTGTTGGCGAATCCGTTCTCTCCTTAAACTATGTGGGTCCAGGTACTGAACTTAGGTTGTCAGACTTGGCAACAAGTACCGCTACCCATCTCACCAGCTTCGAAACATCCTTAAAAGTCAGAGATCATGTAGGAGAAAAGACTTCATACATAAAACCCAATAAATATAAATAAGTATAGTTCCACAGTATTTAGGTACCATTGAATCCTATGTTTTAAAGACCATCTATGTTTTAAGTCTTACATTCAAAAAGGAAAATACAAGATGCATAGTCTGTCCAAACACCCCTGAAAGAAACATATCCCACTTAATTATTTTATAGATGGTGTGGAACTATTACCCAGTGCATACGAAATGGTCATGTATGAGCAAAGGATACATACTTCCTTACCTTTCTACAATTTAAGGTCCTAATTTTTCCATCCAAAAGAAAAATGAACAAGCAAGCCCCCATGTGTTGTTGATCTCTGAAGTGCCTATAATTAAGCAGCTTCAGGCTTCCTGCTAGAGCGCCAGAGACCCAGCACCTGCTTCTGCTATTGTACCCACTGGGCACCTTCCCTTGATCAGTCACTGTCCCACCACAGCTCCCACCTCATGATGCATTATTTCTCGGCCCATGGAAGCCTCTGGTAGACAGCAGGGTCCTCATGAGAATGTGGGATATCATCCATGGGGGGGGGGGACAACAACACCCTTTAAGCCTCCAACAATCCAGCTTTTCTTGCCATAGTCATGAGCTTCCCAGCTTAGCCACAACAGCTCCTGCTGTCACACACAGCCCCCCTCCCGAATCCCCTCGTCTCTCCGTCCTCCCCTTCGTCCTCCATCTCCCCTTACCCACTTCTACCCAGCTAACTAAGATTCTCAGACTTCAGGGTTGGTATTTGTTGTTTCCTAAATACTCCCACTTCTTGTTTCTTTTGAAAAATTTCCTTCCACTTCACTCTGACTGCTTCTGTCATGCCAACCTACATGTCATGTTAAGCTACATGTAAGTGGCATGTTCTCTGTGAGGAATATTTTCAGTCTACTTCAATTGTTGCTTATATACAATCTTTCTTCCTTGTTTTCTATTAGCAGCTGAGACATCTTCTGCAGAGACTATCTCATGTTTGGTGTGTGTGTGTGTGTGTGTGTGTGTGTGTGTGTGTGTGTGTGGCACAAGCATGTGCAGGCCCCTGTGTGCGCACATATGTGTGGATGTCAAAGAACATCCTCAGTTGTTATCCTCCTCAGTTGATTTTCTTGGTTTGGTTTGGCTTGGTTTTCTTTTGTTTTTTCCAAGACAGGGTTTCTCTGTGTGCCCTTGGCTGCCCTGGAGACCAGGCTAGCCCCACACTCATAGAGATCCCCCTGCCTCTGCCTCCTGAGGGCTGGGATTAAAGGCATGTGCCACCACTGCTGGCTTCGTATTGTTTTTTTAGACAAGAGTTTTTCACTGAATCTGGAACTAGCCGATTAGGATAGGCTGTCTGCCCGGTGAGCCTGTCTGCCTGTCTCTGCCTCCCAGATCTGGGGAACCGCCATGAGTGACTTTTTACTGTGCTCCGAGGATCTCAAGTCCAGCAGTAAGGACTTTCCAACCAAGGTATCTATCCACCCAGTCTCATACGCTTATGTTTATCCAACTCCAATTCTTATTGCCCTAGTCATGATGATGACGACGACAAAGCTGCCATTGCTTTCCAGTGAAAGGCACTGGCTCAGGCTCATCAGTGCTTCCTGCCTCTACGGCAGTGGATCTCAAACTTCCCAATGCTGCAACCCCTTAAGACCGTTCCTCACGTTGTGGCGACCCAACCACAAAATTATTTCCTTGCTACTTTATAGTCGTAAATTTGCTACTGTCATGAATCATAATTTATTTTGTTTTTTTATCTATGGATATATTTTATATATAAACACTATTGGAACATATATTTGTGAAATGAGGCTGAAGATGCCTATGAAATGTTTATTTCACCAGTTGCTAAGTAATCGCTCACTTGAACGGTGATGTTCACATTGTGCCAAAAACAGACAGATACATTGCTAGCCAGAGAAGACTGCTAGCCACTGTTAGCTGTCAAGGTATCAGAACCAAACACTGGGGATACGTTTTATATCGGCATACTTTTGCATACTCATAACTACCTCAAGGGTAGATAGTCTCTTCTTTTCAAAGATAGGGACACTGAGTGTCTTGTCATTACATAAAATGTCCAAGCCACATACATAGCAATAAATAGCAAGGCATTGCCAGCAAACTGATGATTTAAACATTTGGAAAAAAAATTCCTCTGTGTGTGTGTGTGTGTGTGTGTGTGTGTGTGTGTGTGTGTGTGTGTGTAAGTGTTAATAAGCTATTAGAGAATACTTGGAAATTTAGTGGAAAGAAAGGAAAACCCTACCTACTCCCAGTAGTTGAAGTCAGATCATTAACTGAGACGTTCGTTTCAGTCCCTTTCTTGTGAATGTCTAAAATCATGAACCAATGGCATTCAAAGATGAATGTCAACAATTTTTAAAATGGAATATGGTTGGTTTAACTTATTTTTATTACTTTTAAATTCTGTGCATGCATATATATTTCTACTGGAGTATCTGCAGGTGCCCATGGGGGGGCCTGAGGCAGTAGTAAGTCAGCCAACATGTATGCTGGGAACTTAAGTCCTCTGCAAGAGCAGTACATGCTCTTGTCTGCTGAGCTGTCTCTCCTCCCCAACATCTGGTTTTAAAGTGAAAACATACACATTATTAAAAGTTTGGGTAATACATAAATATATAAAGGAAATTAAAGTCATCTGAAATCTCATTAGTCAAAAATAAAGTTAATATAGTCTTATTTCCCTTTAGTCTTTTTCTGACAATTTTAAACTTATAGTATACAAGACTTTTAAGTATGGTGAACCAAAGGTTGGGGTGGATGATAAAGAAGAACTTGGTGACAGTATTTGCCACTCAAATGATCTGTAGTTTTTAAGAGGCAGACAGTAACCGTTCATTATCTCTGTCTACTCAGAAGGCTTTCAACCAGTAAGTCCTAACATTATACCTTCTCGTATGTGGATTGCCAGGTTCATTGGTTTGTTTCGCACCACTGGGGATCTAAGTCACTTTTAACTATGTTCCTCAGGGGAAGAAATGATATCAGCGAAGTCTGATGATAAGATTTCATATATCACAAGAAAATATATAATATGTGTTAAGCATTTTGCATTTTTATAAAAAGAGGGCTAGCAGGAATATAAGGCATAATTGATAATAGTTCAGGAGGCTCTGACTGGTATTACAGACTTGTTTTTAGATTATTAAACTTCAAAGGAATTTATTATCAAAATTAAAAGTGAGGCTTCGGTTCTATATAAAGTCATAATCCCGCTCAACGGTTGTCAAGGAGTGTCTGTCAATGGAGTCTGCACACAACACTGAAGGCAGGAGGAAGCAAGGGCGGGCTCCAGCTGGGATGTTAAATATATTCAGACAGTTTCCTCTTGAGTTAAACGGTCATGACACACTGGATGAAGTCATCATATGAGAAATTCACAACTTTTTGTTGACCAGAATCCTGTCTTCGAAAGCTGTGAGAGCCCTCAGTTGGACGCAGTAGGCAATGTAGTCACCAAAGGCGGTCTTCCCACTGCTGTTGCAAGCTTTGCAACTGAAATCACCGTTTGGGGCCTCAACCTGAATCCCATAGTGGTTAGGGCCTTCTGCAGTTCCTGGTGATCCACTGTTCCACTCCTATCACTATTGAAATTGATGAAGTGTTGTCTCCAGCCATTCAGCACAGCCCAGAGCTCTTTGAATTCATTGAACCCCATCGTGCCAGACATATGTTTATCCAACATTGAAACCATAAGACAAGTCTCCAGGTTAAAAGGTTTGCATCCTCCCTCAATGCCAGACTGTGTCAGACATCTCTGCAACTGGTCAGCATCAATTTGTCCATCCTGTCCAGCCACAGCAGCGAAGTAACAACATAGTGGATCCTGAGTTTGTCCAAGGAATGCAGCCCCCCCCCCAGGAGCCTCTCCATACCCGCCTGGGTAGTACCCTGTGCCAGCACCAGGGTGCCCGGGATACACCAAAATGCAGACTGCCATGAATTCTAATTTCAACATCTGTGTTTTCCGATGGTCTTTGGAGACCCCTGTGAAAGGGCTGGTCCACCCCTAAAGGGATCATGACCCACTGTTTGAGAACCTCTTGCTCTAAGTGGTTCTATAGAAGTAATGTGATCTACTTTACAAAGGAGAGAGGGAGAGCTGAGATTTCTCAAAGCACTTGTCCAGGATCATATGGTTAACAAACGGTAGTGTCGAGATTCAGTAAGCCCTCAGGCCAACCACAAAACCCACTCTTTTATCTTCTTCCTGATTCCTAGAGACTCAAGTTTTTAAGGATGGGAACAATTTCCAGTTAACCAACCACCTATACTTTAATATGTAATAAAGTAGAGACTTTCATATGTACCACTTCATTTATCGGCGACCTAAACGGTGGAAGCCATGTTTTTCAGGTGAGAACTAAGGTTCAGGCTAAACATATTCTCATAATAAGTGAGTGTACTGTAGTGTAGGTGACAGGTGGAACTTGAAAAGCAGAGTATATGACCAGGTGCCACAGTCAGTAAGGGAATTCTTAACCACCCCGCAGGAAAGTGGGCGCATAGAAAATGATGCTCCGACTTAAGAGCATAAAGGAGAATGTAATTTGAAATAATAAAATGCCCTTTGCACCCCATTAAAATGTCAAAAATTAAATGCCCGCTGATCCTAAATACTATCACATTAAGAAGTTTCTTATGGGGCATTGGAACTGACGTCAGCACAGCCATCTTGGAAAGACATTTTGTAACGCTTGTGCGTCCAAGGAGTTTTCACTTCTGAGCATATACCTGTGATGGTTGGAACTAGACGTCTTCCATCATCTTGGGCATTTGAATTCTTAGTTTCCAGTTGATGGCACTGTTGGGGAGGGTTAGGAGGTGTGACCTTGATGGAAGATGTATGACTCTGGAATAGTTTCCAACATTTGGAGTTGACTCCTTCTGTTCCCTGCTGGCAGTTCAAGGTGTGAACTGTTCTTGCCACTAAGACTTCCTGTGCCACACTTCCCAGTCTTGATGCTGATGGACTTTTATCCCCCTGGAATTGTGGGGCAAGTGGACCATACCACCAGACTGAAGACGTGGTAAAGTTGCGTGAGCTCAGACCCTGGGAATCTCAGAGATCAGCAGGAGTCGAACCCTACCCTACCCATTTCTGTACCTGTTCTGGAACACATAATCATGACACCCAACTGAGAAGACCACGGGCAGTCATTCAAGTAGGGAAAACACCTGGTGTCCTTCCCCATGCAAATGGAGCATCACTAACATCTCACATTGAGCCAAAAGGAAACACCATGATGTCAGGCCATTCCTCAGCATTTATACAGTCCCTGTCCACACGGGATAACTCGTACAAGCTATTTCTTGGAGGAAGATTGTATGAGAGTGACTGTTTTTACTGAGCTGTAACACTGGGGGAAGAATTCTGTCTCCTGAGGCATTCATTGCTGGACCTTGGACCCACCTGGCTTGCTAGTCTCACAGCACTGCCACCACCACTACCCCTCCCCCAACCACTGGCACCGTGGCTGTCTTGGTAGCTGCCAAGGGACCTAAGACCTCAGCTACCCATCCTGCACAAGCCCAAACCTCTTCTTTTCTCTTCTGAGAGTCGTAACACTTCTGGCATTCCCAGCTGGACCAGAGCCTTGTGGAACCTATTCGCCATGGTTCCTCTTTGCCCCCTGTAAAGGCAAATCATGCCATGGAATCCTAAGTCCAAATAACCCCCTTCCTTCTCTCAGTTCTCTCAGCCATGATGTTTCATCACAACAACAGAAAAGTAACCAATGCGACACTCAAGAAAACCTGACCTCCAAGATGGATACAGATGTGTCATTTCCATGCAAGTTTTAGAAAACAAAGGCTGGTGTTGTAATACAATTGAATATTTTACTGAGTTAAAAAAAATTTCAAAAGTCCGGTAATGCTAGTACTCTGAAGGCTGAGGCAGGAGGATCAATTATTTGAGGTAGGCCTGGGATAACTAGCAAGTGTCTGGCAGCCTGAACAACAGAGTAAGACTCTGATCCAAAAATGAAAAAGAGTAACCTATGCACATTAAGAAATTAAGTCTTAGCTGAGCCTGGAAGGTTAAGACAGAAGGGTTGCAAGTTCAAGACCAACCTAAACATAATAACAAAATGTCTAGAGGTGTAGCTCTGTGGGAGAAAACTTGCCAAGAGTGAGTCCTGGTACAGTTCCCAGAGCACTGAAGAGATCTCGATAACATAATGTAAGCACACAGCTGCCATCTTCCTTTAAGGACCAGAAAGGACGCTCAGCAGAGGAGATGCCTACCATCACCTTCATCTGGGGTTTGTTTCTTCCAGAATTGAGAGAAATAAATGCTCATTTTTTTTTCAAAAAAATAAAGTTATAGAAGTGCCCTGTTTGTGTCAAATATTTAAAACACATCAACTCTTCTTCGGGGATAGTATACTTTGAAGCATATGTAGGAAATGAGAGTCTAGAAACATATCAGAAGAGAAACCTCCAGATCACATAAATATAACAAGCTTCTCTAAAATCTCTTTATCCATTTCTTTCCACGGTCTGGGCCATTGGATGTTTTAGGCTTTGTCAGCTTAATGGATGTGAAATAACGTCTTATTATTTTGGGTTTCTTTTTTCCAAGGCTGACTATCGATTCTCGTGGCTTCCTGTAGGGCAGGAGAGAGGGGAATTAGATGGGGCTAACACATATTCTCTCAGCTTCTGAAGGGTAGCGAGCTGGCTGCTCTGACCAGGCTCACTCACGTAGGCTAAAACCGTTGTGTTCTTACTTGAATGTTCCGTTGGGAAGGAAGCACTTCCAACCATCCTCAGGGTGTTGGTGGGATGCAATTCCTCAGAGCTGTAGAATTCTGGCATCTTGTTTTGCCAGCTTGCTGTGAAGGAAGGCAATCTGTCTTGGTCCACACTGGTCCCCAGACCTGGCTTAATAAGGCTCCCTTATTACCTTAGTCACCATCAGCATAAATTTACCAACATTCTGCTTGGTAAATTTAAACTCCACTGACCAGAGACTTTAATTATACGTAGAAAACGTCTTAACCTTTGCTATACAATGTAAACTAATCGAAAGACTGGTGCCCCATCATTGTCCTAGCTGCCCTCTATTGATCAGAAACATTTCAAAGTGTATGTGTCTCAGGGACAGGGCCCCATCCAAGGGTATGTAGGACTGTAAGTTGCATCCAATTCAGAGTTAGAGCCTTGACTTTGCATAAAGTTGTCTTCTTTCTTTCTTCCTTTCAAAACAGCATAGAGTCCAGGGACTGGGAAAAATGTCTCACTGGTTAAGAACATGAGTTCGATTCTGAAAAGCACCCAAGTCTGGCAGCTCACGACGACCTGTAGCCCCAGCTCCAGAAGACCTGATGCCTCTGGCTTCCACAGACAATGCACTCACATGCACACAAGCCTCCCACACACATAATTAAAAATAAAAATTAAGGGGTTGGGGATTTAGCTCAGTGGTAGAGTGCTTGCCTAGCAAGCGCAAGGCCCTGGGTTCGGTCCCCAGCTCCAAAAAAAAGAAAAAAGAAAAAAGAAATAAAAATTAAAATTAAAGGACCGGAATCTAAACTTGAACATTTGCTTCATTCGGTGCTATATAAACAGGTATATGTCCTATTATCCTAGATTTTTCTTTAGATTTGAAATAGTTCTGACTATAAGCAAGATTTTTCTTGAAGTGAGACCACTGCAAAAGGATGGTTTAGAAGAGCCACAGAAACAGAAAGGAAAGCACATGGCAGGAAGAGGCCAGTCTTGCAAACACTTTGGTTTTGGCACACCTGATTCTGAGAACCCCAGAGCTTCTCTTGATTATGATTACTTAGCTCTGTAAAGTCCAGCGAGTCTGTGAATCTGCTGTCTACCCTTCATGCCAATTAGCCAAATGCATGTGTGCTACATTTAAATCTGATGAAGCCAGAGACAAGCTCCCCAGGCTCCTAACTGTTGATGTTAGTAGCTGAACAGCATCTGGTCTCTTCCCGCAGGTACCATCTAAAAGCTACTGCAAATCTGAGACAGTCAGAACCCTGGATCACTAAACACATTTTTTTTCCTGTTGGCTTTTTGCCTGTATTCCCGGGGGGAAAAAAAAAGAAAAGAAAAATGAAAATTAACTCTACCCTCAGTAATTTGTTGACTAGAGGACAAGAAATTGATGGGATCAGGCTAACAGTTCGTCAAAAGCAGCTTAATTCTAGCTGTCCAAACTCTTTTAAAAAATGCCCTATTTTACTGGGAACTAGCAAAGCATGGCGAGTTTTAACAAGAGCTGAACAGACTGGAGGTTCAAGTTATGTAAACACATTTGGTGCCAAGAGAAAACACTGTAGAAGGATTTCAACAACCCTAAACGGAGGGTCTGAGGAAGTGTCTCAGTAAAGCCTCGGCGAGCACTCCCTTTCTCAAAGGGTAAATAAGGGTGAAGATCTCAGCAACTGATTTAATGTTTCCAAACTCTTTCTTTTTGATCCACTACTCAACTTAAAAGGATTTGTTATCTTTTAAATGTAGTATTATTTTTTAAAAAAATTACTTCTTTCAATAAAATGCAACCAAAACTGAACATTTAAAAGTCTCTCTAAGAAATTTGGACATCAGCCTTCTCCCGTCCCTGTGGTGAATAGGGATCTCTAACAGGGAGTGGGCCAGAGAGGACTCTCCGCGCTGGCTTCTGTGATGGCTTTTATAAGATTTATTCTTAGTTAAACTAAGAATGATCTAGATTAGAGGAAGAAGTGGTTGGGTGCTTGTGGTGACCCCCATGGCCAAGAGTGTGGACTGCTCTTTTTGGGGATCAAGTTACTGTCTGCAACTTTAGCTCCAGGAAGATTCAAGGACTTCATTTGCCCTTTACTGACACTTGCCCTCACCTGAACATATACACACAAATATCCATAATCCCAGAAGCCAGGGAAGCGAGAGGCTCCCAGGACCCAACAGGGATGATGTTAGTCAAAATGCCCAACACAGGGGAGGTAGAACCTGTACAGACCTCCTCCAGTGGATAGGCACGGCCCCCAGTTGAGGGATGGGGCCACCCAGCCATCTTAAAAATTTTAACCCAGAATTGTTCCTGTCTAAAGAAAAGACAAGAACAAAAAATGGAGCAGAGACTGAAGGAAAGACCATCCAGAGACTGCCTCCCCTGGGGATCTAACCCATATACATACAGCCACCAAACCCTGGCATTATTGCTGAAACCAAGAAGCACTTGCTGGCAGAAGCCTGGTATGGCTGTCCCCTGAGAGGATCTGCCAGCACCTGACTAATACAGATGCAGATACTCTCAACCAACCATCGGACTGAGCCCAGGGATCCCAATGGAAGAGCTGGGGAAGGACTGAAGGAGCTGAAGGGGTTTGCAACCCCATAGGAAGAGCAACGATATCAACCAACCAGACCCCCCCAGAGCTCCCAGGGACTAAACCACCAACCAAAGAATACACATGGAGGGATCCATGGCTCCAACTACATATGTAGCAGAGAATGGCCTTATTGGGCATCAATGGGAGGGGAGGCCCTTGGTCCTGTGGAGGCTTGATGCCACAGCATAGGGGGATGCTAGAGTGATGAGGTAGGAGTGGGTGGGTGGAGGAGCACCCTCATAGAGGCAAAGTGGAAGAAGGATGGGATGGGGGATTTGTGGAGGGGAAACCAGGAAGGGGGATATCATTTGAACTGGAAATGAATAAAATGATTAATAAAAAAAAAAGAAAGAAATAGAGGCAACAAGGCATCATGATGACAAATACAGGACCTTACTAAATGGATGTCAGGCTGCCTGGTTAAGGTCAGAACTGTATGCTAGTATATCTGCCTGCCCAAATTCTCTTCCTTGTATGTCAGACAAGCTTTCTTCCCTCAGGCCAGCATGGCATAGTTCCCCTCTTAGTCTGTCACTCAGTATTCTGTGAAGTAGCAGTGTAAAAATCACAGATCTTTCAGGAGACAGATACTGGGGGATGGTGGTTTTAAGACCATCCTGGATTATAGATTGAGCAAGAGGTAGAGTGGGAAGGGAGGACCAGGGGGAAGAAAAGGGGGAAGAAGGAGGAGGAGGAGGAGGAAGAGGAAGAGGAGGAGGAGGAGAAGGGAGGTGAACAAAGAAAGTCAGGAAGGAAGGAGTAGGTAGGCTACATATCTTCTTTCTCTTCTCTTTCCTCTCTTCTTTTATTTGGTTCTTTCATGAAGCCCAGGCTGTCCTTGGCACTGTTCATTATGTAGCTAATACGGATCTGAACTCCTGGTCCTCTCATCTCTACATCCTGAGTGCTTACTTAACATTTGTGTATCACCACGCCTGGCCATCACATTCAGTTTGTAAGGACCAGAAATCCAAGGACAGATGTCTGAGTGATTCAGAATTTTGAAAGGCTTTCTTCAAAGTAGATGAAAGAAGGGAACTGAATGAAAGAGGGGTGGGGCTGGGGGGATCAGATAAAGGGAGAGCAAGTGAGAGAAAAGAAAAATCGGAGTGGGGGGTAATTTCTAGGATGTGCCAGATATCTGGGATGAGGGTAGGACCCAGGGGGTTTCTGGGGGTCACGTTAGCTGAGATTCCTAGCATGGGGGATATGGGCCCCATAGCCACTTACCATAGCCAGGCGGGACTCCCAATGGAGGATAAGGACAGCAACCCACCTACAAAACTTTTGACCCAACAAACAAGATGTGCAGGGACAGGGATAGGGCAAAGACTGAGGGAATGGCCAACCAATGGCTGCCCCAAATTGAGACCCATCCCATGGGTAAGAACCAATCCCTGACACTATTAATGATACTCTCTTAAGCTTGCAGATAGGAACCTACATAATTGTCCTTTGAGAAGCTCCATCCAGCAGACAATGGAAAGATACGCAGAGACCCACAGCCAAACATTAGATGGAGCTTGGGGAGTCTTCTGGAAGAATTGTGAGAAAGCTTGAGGGACTTCACAGGAAGACCAGCAGAGTCAACTAACCTGGACCCTTGGGGGGTCCTGCATCACCAACCAAAGAGTGAGCACGAGAGGACCTAGGCCCTGTGCACATATGTAGCAGATGAGAAGCTTAGTCCCCAATAACAGGAACAAGGGCTCTCTCTTAATCTTTAGCTGGTTCCAATAAATAGATTGCCTTGTCTCATCTCAGTGAGAGAGGATGTGCCTACTTCTGCTGTGACCTGATGTACTGGGGGCAAGAGAGTGGGGGTGGGGAGTGATGCCTAGAGGGGGGCTCTCCCTTTTCAAAGGAGAAGGGGAGGGAGGAATGGGGTGAGGTCTGCACGAGGGGGTACTGGGAGGAGAGGCACAGCTGATATCGGGATATAAAATGAATTTTTAAAAAGATTTAATGGTGTTGGCATCAATGCAAATGTTATAGGAGTAACCAATGTCACAGAAACCATACCTCATACTGCTAAAGTGGCCAAGAACCTGAGACTAGAGGTCAGGAGCCTAGGGACAACCTACTCCTATTCTGCTAAAGAAGCACAGCGACAAAATGGCTCCTAATGACATCTCACTATGCTACAGATTGTCAGCAGAGAAGCTTCTCTTTGTAGTGGACGGGAATTAACAAAGAGCTGCACAACTGGACTATGTACGGCAAGAGAGAGGGCTGGAGCACTCAGCCCTAAGTGGGATGCACACAGCAAGTGAGAGGCCAGGAGCACTCAGCCCTAAGTGGGATGCACACAGCAAGTGAGAGGGCTGGAGCACTCAGCCCTAAGTGGGATGCATACAGTAAGAGAGAGGCCAGGAGCACTCAGCCCTAAGTAGGATGCATACAGCAAGAGAGAGGCCAGGAGCACTCAGCCCTAAGTGGGATGCATACAGTAAGAGAGAGGCCAGGAGCACTCAGCCCTAAGTGGGATGCATACAGCAGGAGAGAGGCCTGGAGCGCTCAGCCCTAAATGGGATGCTGTCATCAAACCCCTCCCCTCAAGGTTTAGGGGCCTATGTGAAAGAGGAGGGGAAAAGACCGTAAGACCCAAAGGGTATAAATGACACCAAGGAAACAGTGTCCTCCTGACACCACAGGTCTGGTGCACATATGAACACACACTGGGGCAGCACACAAAAGGCCAGCTGAGTTCAAACCAGACAGTGTCTCAGCGCTGAAAGTGAACATAGGTTAGCAAGAAGTTATCTACAATTGGTGCCCACTGGCAAAGAGGGGGATAGGTTTTCTTCTAGGGAGTGTCACTGGGTGTGGCACCCACACCCCAGAGTAGTCCTTCTGCCCAGGAGCAGTTGGCTAACACAGACCGATTTTTTTTATGGACTTTTGTTTCTTTTGTTTTGGGGGGGCATTTTTTTGTCTTTTTTTGTTTGATTGGTTTTCTTTTTTTTTCTCCATCTTTATTAACTTGGATATTTCTTATTTACATTTCTCTCTCTCTCTCTCTCTGTGTGTGTGTGTGTGTGTGTGTGTGTGTGTGTGTGTGTGTGTGTGTGTGTGTAAGAGAGAAAAAATAAAGTTGGGTAGGTAAGAAGGAGGAAAGAGTCTAGGAGTTGGGAAAGAAAAAAAACATGATTGAAATACATTGCATGAAATAAAACTTTTATTTAAAATGGAAAAAACTGTTTAAAAATTCCTTGCATCAGTAAAAAAAACTCTGAAAACAAATAATATTAACGTTAGAAATCTAATGTTAATTGAAATTGCCCTTCCAGAAGTGTGCTCACATTAAAAGGCATGAGGTGATAAGAGGCTGAGCTTGTGATCATGTTTGTACAATATTGAGAATATACTAAACTCACGAAAGTATATACTTTTTACTCAAAATATACAAGGTGAGTTTTATCTCAATAAAAACAATGAAAAAGGAGAAGGCACGAACAGCACTGATGTCATCACCAGCCCAGAAAGACTTGCAGTTATCCTTAGCCTTTTATAGCCTCTTTGTTCTCTTAGCTCAAAACTTTGAACATAATTAATCTGGACATTGTTGGCTCCTGGGAGAATTGGTTTCTGGAACTAAAGCTCACATGGGTCTGGGGTCTACTGCAAGCTAGAGTGAGACCTGGCACATTTTAATGGCAGTTCTTTGGAACTCCACTGGCATACATTCTTTTGCCAAGAAATACACATAGCTAATTTTATTTGATTCTAGCAAACACTGATAACATTGATAGATTTCTGCATTCATTGAGCAGTTTCTCCAAAACCTCTTTTGTGCAGGATTTTTTTTTTCTTCATGATTTGTGATTTCACTTGGCAATCGTTTTGCATTACATTAAAATTGGATTGTCAGTTACTTGGATGGACTCCAATTACTTGCATTTATGATTTGTGGCTATGAGACCTGAGTCTAACAAAGCTTGCACGGTTTTATTATTGTCATAGCAACAATAAACAACTTTATCAGAACCAGGAATACAGTGACCATCAGCTAACACTGTCAGATTTCTGCTAGAGGCCTCATGCACAGCATAGCAATGTAATAATCACTTAATCATGGGGATAGTTCCTAGTCTTGGGATTACACCTCAGGGTTTTTTTCCCCTATGAATTCCCCCAGAGGACATACAACTAGTTAAAAATTCCCCTTCTCTTCCCTCTTCCCCCACACACATGTGAGAGAGAGACAGAGAGACAGAGAGATTTTCAAATACAAGCCTGCCTATTGCAAGCAATTTTGCATTTTACAATCAAACTGAGCTGAAATTAATGAAATTGAACCCATCCTACTGAATACATACAAAGATTATATGGTGGTAGGACTATACTAAAAGCTATTGAAATTTAGGGGAAGGAGAGAAACATATATTTTAAAACACCTTAAACCACATTTTGAAACCATTTAACCTAGTAACAGGGTTCTGAGAAACAGTAACTATAGATGCAAAACTGGAACATGGCTAACAAGAAAACATCAACTTCAGCAGAGAGCATTTCACACCAAGTAGAACCTTTAAATAATTAAACTTGGATCTTGGAAAGTAACTGGAGAAATCATATATAAGCTTATTTTATCATCAACAGCAGTTTGGTGTTCCTGCATATAAATGCTAACTCACTGGAATAAACAGAAAATTACATTTGTTAGAGGTTGGGGAGACACCAATTATGTTTATCAATCACTGAGTGTCTGTGCTTCGGAAAGAATGAGAGAAATGTCTCCGAGGATTCAATGATGCCTAGCTGTGCAGAAAGATTAAGGGCTCTTCTGTCAACACCAGTGTCAAAGGGAAAGGGACAAACGGAGTCAAAGACTTCAAACCATGGAACGAACAGCAGGCATATTTGCTGTGCAAATTCTCCAAGAGATGGCTACAAAGGCATTCCAGAAGGAGAGGGTCAGAGGGCTTCCTCTGGGAAGTGGAAAAAGAAAAATCCAGGACACAAACGCCCTGTACCAAGGCTTGTGGACATAGCCTCTGATAATCTTAGAATAGCTCCTGAGGATGATGATGCTCGACACCTGCAGATAACACCCCTGGGGCCAGCACAGCCAGACCACAGGACTGCTCAGAAACCATGGCCTAATGTTCATTGGTGAAACCTACATTTCTCACGAGTGCCTTTTTTTAATAGGACTGAAGTTGGAGGGGAATGGACAGAGAAAAGAAGACGCTACTTGATATTCATGGCTGCAGCACAGAAAGAAGCTGCTGCTGTGTGAACTAGACATCGAGATTATTCTATTTGATTGATTTCCTACAGTTTGGGGAAGCTTAAAATCCTCTTCTATGCCAGAAGCAAATATTTTTGTTGGCAACTTAGATCTTCAGCCAAAGATGGTTTTCATAATATTTAACACACCAGTGGGGTACTATAAATTGATAAGCAGACTCGAAAAGCTGGAAGATCGATTCCAGAGCCTTGCACTATGCTTGCAATCATTCTATTCCCTAGCAGTTTTCCAAGGTGTGGTTTGGTTTTCTGAGATACGTTCTAACCATTTGGACCAAGGCTGATCTTGAAGTCATAAGGTAGCCCAGTTGATCCATAAACTTGAGACCTTTCTTGGCCTTTCAAGAACTGAGATTACAGACACGTGCCCCCCAAATCCTGCTTTAAAATGTTTAAATATGCTTCCCTGTGTTCTTGGTTAAAGCTAAAAAAGCTCATGAATTTTATCAAATGACTTTGCTAAGTGGTGAAATTGGAGCCTAAGTTCCCCAGGTCATTCTAGTAACTTTCAAGTCTTATTGATTATTAAACTTCCTGCCCCTGCACTGTGGGAGCCCTGTTGTGACCCAGAATCCCCCCAATATCCATCAAATCCATTCTGACAAGTTGGCTTGAGGTTGGACAAAGTGCTTGGGGTAACTTTCTCTCAGCTCAGCTCCTAAAGGCACCCTCTACCCTACCCCCTTCCCATCCAGTACTCTCCGGGCCTTATCTCCTTTGCCTGCCTAAACCCCTCACCATTCAGGAAAGCATGCTGGGTCTGGCTGCCCACTACCCTGTCCTGAGATGCATGAACACTTGAGTTAGAGGACAGAAGCAGAAGAGGAAAGTGTTAGTCACCCTGGACTCCAGCTCATCTGTCTACCACAGAACACCTCAGCAATGGCAGATACCAATTACAGATCCTGTCCCGATTGATTGGGGCTCAGCCTGTGGCAAAGAAACTCAGCTGCTCTGTGTGATAAAATGGGGGTGGGGATGGGGATGGCAAGGGGAGAAGACAACTGAAAAGCAGTGGCTGGCAGGTGAGGCAAGCGCCTTTAGGTCATCCAAGGACAGAACTGTCTGAAAGGTTCTGTTTGCTGCTACAAGGAATAAATAGAAGGTCACAAGAAGCAAAATCGGGGCCTCCACAGAGCAGTACAGAGCACATCAGGGACCTGTCACAGGGAGGCTCATGCTTGTCTACTGCTATACTCTCCTGCCTTTAAGGGCATCCTAGAGAGGCACCTGCCTGTCCTGTGTATTTCCTCGGTTCAAACCTAGCACTTGTGGAAGTGAAAAGGTCTTGGGCAGACTCCCTCCCCAGTCCTTTACATGATGGTTGGATGTGGTCATTTGCATCCATGGACAAGGTGTTAAAGGACCCCTCAGCCATCTTAGATAACAGTGAGGGGGACACCAGACACTTGCTGTCGCTGCAGCACTCTCACTGACTTGACTGAATGCAGAAACTCTGACATTTGTAAAATACACCTCTAGTTGTTGCTGGTGTGTCCAGAAAGGGTTAACTGGGGGGGGGAGGGGAAAGCTGTGCTCCAGTATGGAGAGAAGTATGCAACTGAGAGGGGCCAAGGTGGAGAAGAAGGTAGGGGTGTGTGTGTGTGTGTGTATGTGTGTGCGCGCGCGCGCCCATGTGGGAGTATGTATGTATGCCTTTGTCCCTTCTCCCTCCTTGTTCCCCACCATACAGGACTGGGGCTTCTCTGCTCAGCTAGGCTCTCTCCTCCAGGACTGAACTTCTAAAAGAACCGTACAACCTGAGCCTGCCTCATCCTTCTTTAGCAATATATGGTGCTATTCTTCAGTTTTATCAAAAGATCTTCAAGTACACTCTGCCCGTGTTCTAAATAATAACACTAAACCTAGGGGCGGTGATTTCATAAGGTGACCAGTGCTAGTCCCCAGTGTGCAACCAGAAGAGTTCTTTTACACTATGTCATATGTAGGTTCTAAAACAAGCCATTTAGGCTGAATTTATTCTCCAGTTTTTTATATTTTAATTGAAAAATATTTTCACTGGCAGCAAAGCTATTAAAATTATGTATATCTGCATGGTATCATGTGATATGCCAGGAATCTTTGTAATTTCTCTGCTGGCACGGTTACTGCTATACTGCTAACCAAAGGAAGCATTCCTATACCCTCCAAGCATGTTGGTTGGCATGATTTGAATTCTTTCCAAATGGAGCAATTCAATACAAATTAAACAACACCGGTTGGTCATGCTCTTAAGAGCATTGCGTGGGATTAGCAGATGTATGTAGTTGATTAAGGAATAACAGAGGAATGGCAAGGTAATCTAACCCCAGGACATTCCACAGTTCTATTCTCTTATCAGGTGTCACTTCTGGACAGCTCAGACCGTAGATTTGTACCCATGGGACAGGGCGGATGACCTACAGCAGAAGAATGGAGCTATGAGACTATGTCAAAAGAAAAGGGGAAATGTAAAATCCTAGATTTCACAGAGAAGGCTAGCTCCTGTTAGATCAGAAGGATTATGGACGAGAAGGGAGATGATAGAAAGGAGAACAGGGACCTATGACCCATGACTTTGTCCTGTTCTATCCTCTTCCCACCTAAGTGCCCTTATGAGATAGACCCAATAGGGAGAAAGTCGCAATACAAGGGATACTTATGACCACCATCTTTTTTGAAACTCTGGAAGAGGAGACCATGATATAATGTCACAACAAAACACTGCCAGTCAAACTGCTTGTGGCAAGATGTGCTAGCAATGGAGGACTCCAGTTCTACCAGTCTTGGTGGTCTCACACGAAGCTCAGCAGAATTTTGGCCCTTGACACAAGCTAAGTTGCTTAGCTTTCTGGTTCATCCTGACTCTCAAAGTGCGTTGTAAGAGGGGTGTGCGTGTGTGTGTGTGTGTGTGTGTGTGTGTGTGTGTGTTAATATATATTTTAAGCATACACTTTGTATTCCTTTTTGGTAACAATGAACCATGATAAATCATAGCACAGTAGGATTCTACAAGAGATAAACACCAGTATATGCAGTTCTGTGAGCAGGGACACAGAGATCCATTATGTCAGCATAAAAAAGTCTTGCTTTGCAATGATACGGTATTTAGTAAAACTTCCTTCTATTGTTTTTGATCATATAAAGAAGAGTCCTATGACTTGAGTCTCTACAGCGTAATTAACATTAATTTTTTAATAAGAGGCAGGAGTCATTTTCTCCTCCTGGTTTAATTTGAAAACCACAGGGCCCCTCCTTTCCTTTGAAGCTCAAGAGCAACCTGGACACATTCCTCCGCTTCTCTTGCCTTTAGTTGCTTGGTTTCATGAATGGAGTTAGAAGTCATTTAACAGGTTCTGCTTTGGGTGAGCAGTTTGTGTTTTATCGGTCTTGGGTCAGACCAAGAGTACAAAGGTTCCTTCATCTTGTAATCTTGCTGAGGCTAATTCAGGTCTAACTAGAATTTGACCCTGGTGGAGAATCCCATGGAAATTACCAAACTCTATTCTAAGAAGCCAAGGTCAAGATGCCCCGGCTAACTTATCTTAGCTTCTGTTAAACTGCCTGATTGTGTAGTGAGAATTTGGTTTCTTTCAAAATACAGAAATACTATAAAACTGTGTTTTCATTTTAATCCCACGTGTGGGGTATGGGGCTGCTTCACAGCAGCTGACTATGATTTGCCTCGTGCTCTAGCAGAGGTGTGGTTTTGCCAGCCTCAGATAGTTTCTGTGAGTGTGTGACATTTGGAATTTTGAGAGAGTTGGTTGTCGGTGAGTTGCTGTCGATTGCTGTAGTCATGTGCAAAGAGATGAGAAGAAGAAATTAAATGTCCTGATGACAAAGATCAAACTTGCCCTACGGAACTCAATGCCTCTAGTCAGCAGGAATGATATCGTCACTCTTTTCCTACCTCTGAATTTATTCGGGGATTTCTTTCTTTCTCTCTCCCCTCCATCCTTCTTTCTTTCCTACCTAGTGTTGGGGGTAAGCTTGAAAATGTAAAAGAAGAGGGGTGGAGAAGGGCAAAAGAAAAGAAAATGCACAACGTAGCCAGAAGAACAGCTACATGATGTGCAGAGCCCCCTCCAGCTAACAGTTTAGCTTAGCTTACTGCTTGCTTCTGTTAAGCTCCTGCTACTGAGCAAGATGCCAGGGAGTGATCTCTACCTTCAGAAACACTGTGCTCTTGACACTCAGGGTCTTACCTAGGTCCCTGAATACTTAGGAGTGGCCCCGGCTGGCTGGAAGAAAGACTTTTAATTGGTTATAAACTGAATGGTCATCTCTGGTTGGCTACCTGTAAAACTTGCTCCTTTGTTTATTCTTATTTCTACTTTTGTGGGGTGTGTGTGTGTGTGTGTGTGTGTGTGTGTGTGTGTTTCTTGTTTTATTGTTGCTGCTGTGTGGTTTTGTTTTGTTTTAAGAGAGGAGAAAGGACATAAAGTTGAATGAACAGAATGTGGAGAGGGGCTGAGAGAAACTGAGTAAGGGAAAACATGATCAAAATACACTGTTTGAAATGTTTTTCCAATTAAAAATATGGGGGGGGGACTCATTTAGCAAGCACAGTGGAACTGTAGACACTGGAACTGTAGGCAATACCACTCATATATTCTCTTCTTGGGAATGGTTGTTTTAAAATGTTCATTTGTTTGCTTGCTTTTGTAGAGCTCTGGAGATAGCCTTCACTAACTCAAACTGATTGAAGGCCTGAACTCCTTCACTTGAGCTTGCAGAAGCATCCTCACGGCTGTATTCTGAGTTGGAGGGACAGAACTGTATCCTGAGATCTGTAAAACATGGCACTTTCTGAATGTGTGTTCTCTGAAGAGTTGTGAGCTGTATGCATATCTGGGCAGATCTCAGACTGTATCACTTTCCCATCTCTCCCTACCTCATTCCCTGATTTCCCTGAATTTATCCTTAGGAGGTAGACTGGAGTTTGGGGCTACCCACCTCACTACTAAATGAATAAACTCTTCTATTGAGAGGCTCATCCGTTTAGAGCCTGACAACACTGTGGCAGCTGAACCAGCTTGACTCAGCCAGGGTGATGCTCTAGCAGTATTACAAAATACCTCTCCGAACTCATTGGAAACACTTGGTGCTCTGCTTCTGGGTCCAGTCATTGAGAGGTGATTGGAAGTTAAGGGCTCTGACCTAATCAATTGATAAACCCATTTATGGACCCATTTATTTTAGTTTGTTCATTCCTTTGTTGTTATTTGTCTGGTTTTTTTAGACAGAGTTTCACTGTATATCCCTGGCTGGCCTCGAACTCACTCTGTAGACCAGGTTGGCTTTGTACTCACAGAGATCCACCTGCCTCTGCCTCCCAAGCACTGAGCTTAAAGGTGTGCACCACTACTGCCTGGTATGGATTGGTAATTTACTAGTGTTATAGTTGGGGCTTAGAAACTAGAATGGCTGACAGAGTAGGTCCCTCATAGTATGCACTAGAAGGGTATTTCTTGTCAGTGTCTCCTTCCCGATTCCTCATTTCTTTGCTTCCTGGCCACCATGAGATGACCAGCTTTGCCCAGCCATGCCATCCCTCCTGCCACCCCACTATTCTACATCACTCACTGCCCATGCATTCTGAATCCATGAACTCCAATGTCTTTATTCCCTTGTGATGTGGACCCTTGTGATGTGGTATTGTGTCGCAGTGAGGAGTGTATTTGCATGTTGAATAATCAAAGGACAACTGGTCTGTAGAGGGAAATGTTTGCACGTCTACCCGATGGCTACCTTCACCACTACTTAATGGATACAAAACTCAAAAGGTTACAGTACCAATGATTAAGAAGGAAGCCCCTTCCTTCTTGCCAGGGTCATCATGGTGTGTCCCATACTACAAAGGGATAGAACTTCCTGTTCTAGGAACTCCCTCTGTCTGTCCACCTACCTACCTGCCTGCCTGTCTCTCTGCCTGTCTGCCTGTCTCCCTGTCCCTCTGACTCTCTATCTATCACCCTCCTTCCCTCCACACACACACCTTCATGTGCCTCTTTTGTATTCTTTAACATGTTCTTTGTAGTCAATTATCATTTAGTTAGTAAATGGTTTCCATAGGTGCTATGATCTGCTCTAGCAAGCTTTCAAATCTGAATAAAGTAACATAAGAACATCCAGTTTATACCCAAGGGAGACTTCAAGACAAGCTGGTAATTAGCATATGAAGGACGGATGCAGGGAGTCTCCTGGGACTGAGACCCTAACCTGTGATGTCTACACTCAGATTAGTGTTGGAATTGAACTGAATTATAGGACACCCTAGTTCATGTATCCCAGCAAAGTGAATTGGGTTTTCAGGGCAGGGGAAAACCCACATCCCTGGGGTCAGAAGTAAAGTACTGTGGCTATAAAAAGAGAAAAACAGCTTAGACTTTCTTAGTCACTGACAGAGGCAGACTTGTCAAGGTGGGGAAATCTGGTTATAATGTCTTAAGAATGACGACAAAAACAGGAAACAGTGCTTCTTCCTTTGGGCTGTATTGTTTACAGACAGGGCACAATCCTGGGGTTGTCTTTTACCATCCTGAGGATAAGATAAAACTGAAACACGTGCAGAACAACAATGTGAGCAGAGGCATAGACGCTGAGCATATTAAAAAGGAGCCATGTCGCCCAAGTTAATTATTACCGAGAAAAAAGTGAGCAGGAAAAAGTAAGCCAGTTCATTCTATATTTTCTCACACTTGCATCTCACATAAATCTATGGTAGAGTTACAAACCCACTCATGGTCAGACCCTGGAGGAGGCCTGTTTCCTCACACATGCATATGCATGTATGCACGCACATGGACATGCACACTCACACTTACACACTCAATCAACAGATTGTTATTTGGCACCCTGTGCTCTTTCCCTCAGGTTGAGAAATAAGTGTTTCTGAAGTCTTATGAAAATACAGTATAGAGAACCAAGAATGGCAAAAATAGTTATCTTTTTTATTTTTTCAGATGAATAAAGCAGATTTAAGACTTATTTTGAGGATTGTATTTTCAATACATTGACAGACAAATTGATAAATGGAATACAATAGAGAATCCATAAGAATTTACACACATATATATGTATATGTATATATGTATATATGTGTATATGTATATTTGTGTGTATGTGTGTATATCTGTATGTGTATGTATGTATATGTGTATATGTTTCATTTATAACAAAAACTACTGTTCTGCAATAGGGCAAGGTAGTCTTTTAAATAAGTACATCCTTTCCAATAACCATCATTTTCTTATATGTGTAATCCATGAGGTAAAAATCAGATAGTATTTGGACAATTACATAAAAAAGTGATTTTAAAATTGTTTTGTTGTAGTTTTATTGTGGAAAATTTTTATACCCATAGAAAGAAGAAAGGTAAGTGAACTTTCTCGTAGACTATCTCTTTCATTTCCACATGAGTCACACCTTGGCCATATTTGTTTTCTTAGTGCTTCTGTTCATTTCCTGGCTTTCAATACAACATCACAGATGTTTGATCCATTTTGACTTACAGAAAAAGTTTCTGATCATTGCCATAATATTTTGAACAGTTTCCAAGCATATCAAATCTTCCATAATTATTTCAATGTTTATCTTTAAAAGGTAAAAGACAAATCTCTTTAAGAATGCCATGGTACAAAATAAATTTTAATCCTCATTTAATATGGAGAATCAATTCTATATGCACCAGCAGTCTAACTATGAAAGAACAAGAAAAACTCTGGGAGAGCAATGTGGGCTCATAATAATGTATAACAATGTCCTTACGGTGACTGTCCTTAAACAGGTTCACCTTCTCAGCACCAGAAAATAGTTACAAAATAAAAATAACCAGATAAAACCATAGAGGAAAATTGATGAATCTGCTCAAACAGAAGCAGAGATCTAAAGGGCATCATTAACATTGAAAAGGTCAAACAAAAATAAGCACTTGACAAAGATCAGTGGGAAAAAGTAGGAGACACCAGACTGATGACAAATACCTGATGGTGGTCATGTAAGGGGCTCCTGTGACATAGTAAAACACACGTGACCCTCTGGGGAAATGCTCAGATGACTGAAGACAGAGACTTCCTTATAAAGAGCATCTCCAAGGCTAGCAGGCATTTGACAAGACTCTCAACATCATTCACTAAGGAAACATAAAAAGCAAAGGGAGGCCACTGTAAGTGAACAACAGTGATCAAAGTGAAATAAAAACGTATCTGCAACAAAAAGTAATATACGGCGAGAATAAATGAAGCTCTCCTACGCTGATGAGGGCGTAAGTGGGAAACCTGACATGTTCTTCTTACATGGACCATAATTGCACTTTCTGATCACCAGTGGGTTGATCACTATTTCACTTTTCCGTGTGAAATTCCACTGTGAATGTTGATATTCTTGCCTGCATTAACAAGATGAAAAGGAAAACAAATGTTTCATTTTATAACCTCACTCACGCTTCAATTCTGTGAGTGGTTATCTGCTGAATTCATTGTTTTCAAATATTTGGAAAGTATCTTCTTAATCTCTATGTTTTTTACAAGACAACAGCTAAGATGTTATACTATTCCGAATCTAATGTGTACTATTAATGTTTTCCTCATTTCTTCTTAAGTCTCCGAAATTGTCCAAATAAATTGACCCAGAATTCTTTGTGTTCACCAATCCTCATAGCGTAAATACTACCATCCTAAGTGACGTCATTACGCCACCATGATGTTTCTGAGTGTCCAACAGAGAGGAGACAATTCAGTGATATTTCCAATGTAGAGATACAATGTTTGCAAATAATATCCAAAACGTAGACACTGGCAAAATAACTAGGAATCACAATATTTGAAGGATACTGTGGTTTAAAAAACAATTATAAGTTTGTATAGTTTTTAATAATAGCTATACTTAGCAGCTAGATTGTTAATGTCCTAAAACTCTGATAGTGGGTTTAAAAATGAAGACTTATTTTATTATTTATGCACAAACTGTGTGTGCGTGTGTGTGTGTGTGTGTGTGTGTGTGTGTGTGTGTGTGTGTGTATGTGGGCACCATGCAAGCTGGCGGGGTGTAAACCTGGGGAGGATGTTAGATCCAATGAAGTTAAAGCTACAGGTGCTTGTCAGCTACCCAGCATGGGTGCTAGGAACCAAAGCCAGGGCCTCTACAAGAGCAGCTAATGCCCTTAACCATTGAACCATCTCTCCAGCTGCTAACAGTGGCTCTTAAGAGCCAATAGAAGCTAGCATATGACCCGGAAATTTCCCTTAGGGACATGCATTTACAGAAATATGTACACATTCTCTTAGGAGATATGAATAGCCATTATTATTACAGCTTTTTGTTAGGTCAAATGTTAGAAACCACCCCAAAGTTCATCAGTGGTTAAAAAAAAAAAAAAAAAAAAAAACCAAAAACAAAAACAAAAGCTTCTGCTTGAGTATGAAGGACAGATGCAGGGAGTGTCCTAGAAGTGAGACCCTAACCTGTGATGTCTACACTCAGGTTCGTGTTAGAGTTGGACTGAATTATAGGACACCCTAGTTTATGTACCCCAGCAAAGTGAATTGGGTTTTCAGGGCAGGGGAAAACCCACGTCCCTGGTGTCAGAAGTAAAGTACTGAGGCTGTAAAAAGGGAAAAACAGAAACAAAATTACTACTCTGGCCAACTCAACAAGCAGATGTGTAAAAAGCTTGGGTATCCCATCTAATTTACCCAAGTTTAGAAGAGGCAGCAGTAACCAAGGGGGTTTGGAGTCATGTTCGTTGCTGTCTCTGGAGTGGAGAGCAATAGGAGTGACCCGGAAGTGGCCCTGAGTAACTTTTGGGGCACTGGCAAAGTGGTATTTCATATTTCAGTTTTAGCCTCACGAATTGTTACTGTCTCATAGGTCAGCTACGAGTGTTTAAATACTGTCATGAGTAATGCTCTATTCTTCGTAAGAAAGCTTACATCAAAGCAAATCACTTAGAAAGTTACTGACCTGACAGAAAATGTTGTGAGACAGTCCCTCATTCAGAGAAGAATGATGTGAGTTTAAGGAATTTGTTAGGAAAAGCAGCGGGGAGCAATGGCTTACCACAGAACCTCTGAATGAAAGAAAACAAAGTAAAGACCATGATTGGGAGCACCCCTCCCAGAGGGCAAAAAATACTATGTTAGGATGGCCTGGCCTATTCCAAGACCAAATGTACGATAGATATGGTTATATCGACTTGAAGTTTAGAGAGGTCATAGAAAGACGATACCATTTGTATTGATGCTCACAGGGATGCCAGAGAGCATGGAAAACCTGGCTGGCTCACCTCCTCCTCGGAAAGGAGGGATTAGCTGACTCGGCACACCCCCCTCTATGTAATAGGTCCTGGTTTTGAGTGTACATACTTCTGAGGAGAGTACTGCTGTCCTCCCGGGCTCTGTCTTTTTAATCACAGGAGAGGTGTAGCCTGACTGGGGTGTTTGTTAAATGTATGAACTTGCTGGAACATTTGGCATTGCTTACTTCTATTCTGAGGACAAAGTTGCTCTCCACATAGTCGTTAAAATGACACGGGGCATTCTGTGATGCTAAGGAAATCAGCCAGACAACTGCATTTTAAACATTTATGCATGGGAAATTCTAGAAGGTCATAGTTAAAAGGCATTAAGTCAAGTAATGAATTTTGGTAGACACAGAACAAAGTATTTGGAAGACTGCCTTGGTTTTCCCAGCGTGCAGCAAGAGGGGCGGGGAGGGGTGTCACATGATCAGGGTTCACCCTGTAACCTTTCTAAAGCCCTAGCAATCAAGAATTCCTTTTGAAATTTCATTCTTCCATTATCCCCTTTATATATATATATATATTATATATATTTAATTATAATTAATATATATTAATATATATTTAAAATTTTAATTTATTAAAAAGATGTATGGGGCATGGAGAGATAGAATAGCATTTGTGGTTTTTCCAGAGAATGCTAGTTCAAATCCCATTGCCCATGTCAGCCAGCTCACAACTGCCTATAACTCCACCTTCAGGGGATCTAATGATCTCTTCTGGCCCCTGCTAACACTGACACATGTTAAAATGTATGGGGCTGGAGAGATAGCTCAGAAGTTAAGAGCACTGGCTTTTCTTACAGACAGCTCACGGCCACCTGTAACTACAGTTCCAAAAATCTGATGCCCTCTTCTGACTTCTTCGGACACTAGGCTCACAGTGGTCCATGCAGGTAAAACACCCACACGCATAAAATCTAAATTTAAATAAGTATGGTTGCCATAGAGAACATGAACTCTACCCAGCACAATCAACATTACTAAACTGACATAATAAACTCGTTTCCAAAGCAAACATTCGAGTTATCCTGCATAAACTAAACAAAGTACTATTCGGGCAAAAGTTTTGTGAAATTGGTAATGTTTGCATCCTCCTCTTATATCACCCATGCTCCTAGAGGTCAAGTCACTGGCTTTGAACCATGGTACTGCAATTTCCTGACCTCACACTGAAGACACGAAGGGGACAGCAGTAGCATCTGGACATTTGATGGTGAGGAATCTTGGATAAAGTGATCAATATTTAACCTTTTCAAACTCTCCTACCAAGGTCTTTCTGTCCTTTGGACTCAGTTAAAATAGGGAATTGTTGGAAAAGCAAATTTTCACATCACTGAGACGTTCACGGAGAGCTGAGGGCTGGGCTAACAAAGCTCTGATATCACTCAGCAAAGGCAGCAGCAACGGACAAGTCTTATCCTCATCCAACAGAGAAGAATGTGGGTGAGGTCAAAGCCACTGTCTAAAGGATAGCAGGGTATACCAAGATTCAATTGCCCAACCTACCCATATTTCTCTCAGAAAACCAACTCTTTCGTCATCAGAAGGACAGCAAGTCTTTGTTATAATGTTACCAGGTTACCAGAGATTGAAGGACACTGTTACTCTCCTCTGTGGATATGGGGTGCCTGATGGTTCCTCTCCTTGGATTCTTGACTCAGCTGAGGACCACCTGGACCAGCAAAGAGCCCATCTGGGCATGTGTGTGAGATCATACGCAGAGAAAGCAGGATCACTTTGTCTTTGACCTAATGAATATTAATCCACTGACTGAATTTTGAATAGGCCATTGGCAGGAAGTAGACTACTGTAGGAAATGGAGGCGGCTTGGAGGAAGTATGGGACTGAGGATACATCCGTGGGGGTGGGAAGAGCTATCCTAAATGTAGATAGGACTGTTCCGTGGGCTGGGGCCCTAAGCTGGATAAGAAGAAAGCCAGCTTTCATCACTCTCTGCTTCTGAATTGTGGGTGCAGGATTCCCAGTCGTAGAAGCTCCTGTATCCGAACAGAAGCTCGTCTCTGGGAAATGTCAACAGGTTTCATTGTTGTGGGAGAAACTCAGTATTATGTCTGCTGATATTTCTGTCAGTGATTGCCTGGGTTACTGCCTGCTCTTTTTCCTCTTCCTCGTCCTCATCTTCCTTCCTCCTTCCTTCCTTTCTTCCTTCCTTCGATTCTCTTTCCTTCCTTTTCTCTGTCCTCTTTCCTTGTTTCTCAGCTTTTCAGAGAACAAACTCAGAGCTTTATTCTGTAGCATTAGTGTGCGTGTGCGTGTGCGTGTGCGTGTGTGTGTGTGTGTGTGTGTGTGTGTGTGTGTGTGTATTGCATGCATGTCCAGGCATGCAGGTATAAGCAAGCTGTGCCTGAGGAGGCCAGAGTAGGAAGGGGGATGTCTTTCTCCGCAGTGCTCCACCTTGAGACAGGATAATCTCATTGAACTGCAAGGTTGCTAATCTAATTAGGCCAGCAGGCTAGTGAGCTCTTGGGGTCAACCTCTCCCAATCTCCCCATGCCAGGGTAACAGGCACCCCCAGTCAGACCTAGCTTTAAGCCTAATCAATGTACCAACATAGTTTAAACCATCAGAACAGGCATAGGTGAAGTATGCTTTTAGAAAAGAACACTGTTTACCAGGAAGCAACACTGAAATGGTTTGTAGACTGCAGGGTTTCCCACATGCATGTCTACAGCATAAATTATACATTTCGGGGTTGGGGATTTAGCTCAGTGGTAGAGCGCTTGCCTAGGAAGCGCAAGGCCCTGGGTTCGGTCCCCAGCTCCGGAAAAAAAAAGAACCAAAAAAAAAAAAATTATACATTTCCCAGTGAGGCCTCAGACATGACCGAGCCAGAGGTTGGAAGATACGCCAGATGTCTCAGCACACATGCTGTCTTGTGTCTGCAAAGCCAGAGAGCTGATTACTGCCAGGGCCGGCCGACTCTGTCCACTTCTTGAAAGCACCTTTGAGCTTTTGTTTTAATCAGCAAAGAACAGGAGGACAGCAAACCCTGTTGGAAGGGTTTCAGAAGAAAGCCTGTATGTAATAGATTGTTTGGGAAAGAGGAAGTATTAGAAGACAGACGGATGGAGAAACATGAGCGAGCTGATTTCTGGCTACCTCTGTTGTGGATTCCTGTTAACAGCTTGGTCTTTCTTCTCGGGAGCCTGTCAACACTCTAGCCAGCAGCTGAAGGTTGCTGGGAACCATCTCTGGTGGTTGGCAGGCTGGCCGAGGGCCAGTGTGTGCCTCTTGGGCCTGCTGGGTTTGGAAGCACTCTTGGGAAAGTACACTCCTGGAACAAAGTCTCGGTGTCTGAAAGATTCTATGTCTGTGCAGCTCATGGGAGGGAAACTGCCTATTAACAAAGTGGGGAGGGGGCAGGGGAGGGGGAGGGGAGGGGGCACAACTTGCTGATGTGTCTGGCATTTGTAACTTTGAATTTAAAACTTTTTTGGGGGGGTGTGCTAGAGATCAATCTGAATCCAATGCTAGGCCACATTCTACACCCTTGGCCATTTGATGCTACTTTAAACTGTATTTTTAAAGTGTGCATTTGAAACGAATACACATTTACAAAAGGAGTCTGTCTGCAAGCTGGCTGTGAACTTGCTCTTGGTAAGGCAAAAAGTCACAAGGCATGGCTGATTAGAAGCCTTCTTGGTCTTTCGTTATCAACAACATTTTAATGAGCTCCATGACTTTGTTGATTCTATTAAGCTGTGATATTAAGTGTGTGCTGGCAAGATTAAGCCAGTCGACATTCCTGCATGGAAGGGAGAGGCTCAGGAGGCTCCATTGGGGACCTGGTGGCAGTTGGTGGCTGCTGGGGGAGAGAGAGCCAACTTTCTGCAGGGTTGTGGCCCCAGTAGGTTACATGCTCCAGTGGACGGCCCGACATCCATGTGCATATGGGCAACACCGAGCTCAGTGGGGGGGGGGATAGGGAGTTGGGGGGAGATAGGAGGTGGTTGGGGAAGAGTTGGGGGTGGGTAGAGAGTAGATGTCTTCTAAATACATTGTATTCATGGGAGGAACGTTCAAAGACTGAAAATAAAGTATGCTGAATGGCGGAGGTGACTGTATTAGGTGCTTGCTGGACAAGCTGGAGGACCTGAGTTCAGATTCCCAGCATTCATGTAAAAGCTGAGATGCCAGTCTCCGTTACCCTAGCCCTGGGAGGAAGAGATGGACAGATTCTGGGGACTCCCTGGCTGGCCAGCCTAGCAGGAACAGCGACCTTCAAGTTTGATGAGAAGCAACTTGGGAAGAAAAGGGTTCCTTCCTCCCACAGTGACTCGGCAGGAAAGTCAGGACAGGAACCTGGAGGCAGGAACTAAAGCAGAAGCCATGGAGGAAAGAATACTGCTCGTATGGCTTGCGTCAGACTGCTTTCTTATGGCGCCCGGGACTACTAGCCCAGGGGCAACGCCATTCACACTGAGCCAGGCGCTCCCACATTTTAACCATTAATCGAGAAAATGCAACACAGGCTTGCCCACATGCCAGTCTGGTGGGGAGAGTTTTCGAACTGAGCTTCCCTCTTCTAAAAGGACTCTAGCTCCTGGCAAGTTGGAATAAAATTGACAGCACAAGAAGGGGCGATAGATTGGGGTGAGGGGCAGGAGAACAAAGGTGTGGGCGATAATTAACCTCAGCTATAACCACTGTCCTCAGGGTTGGAAGGGAGAAAGGCAAAATGACTGGGCTTTGCATCCTTCGGTTCCAAATCCCAAAGGGAGGGGAAAAAAATCTTTCAAACTTCAATTTAACACTTCGAACGATCCCTGCATACTTGCTCCTATAGGGAGACCTTGTTCTAGATATGGAAAGTGGTTGAGTTTGAAAAGAAAGGTAAAATGGTTTCCTTCTGGTTCATTTCCCAAATAACCAAAGTGCAGCATGGTCCGTCATTGAAGTTTAGTAGAATTCACTGACTTCCAGTTTCCTGCAAACTCTACAAAATATCAGATGACAAATTGACTCATAGGCGCTCTTACAAGGAAGAACTGGGTGTCTTCCAGAGGGTTATATAAGACAATAGCATTTATAAAAATGAGCTTCTGTGGTAGTTGTCCTTGGTTCTAGAAGCTTTCGTTACCCTTCTCTCCTCTGGTAACTTTAAAACTCATGCAGAGGCAATACAAACCCACCACAGGCCTGTTTAAGCAAACGTCAGGTCTTCCTCGTATCCTCCATCCAGTGGAATCCAGCTGTCTTCAAATCTCTTTATAGAAAACAAAAAGCAAATTTTCAAAAGAATTGTAAACAAAGAAACAAGCAAGGGAATTCCAAAAGCCCAGGGCTTTAACATCAGATCTGAGAGAACACTCGTTCGATTGTTTGATGTATGTCCATCTGAGAACATAATCCTTAAAAACAGCGAGATCCAGGCAGCGCCTTGACAATGTTCTTTCTTGGTATTCAATAGCATCGTTGCTGCCTCTGGGCATATAATGCTGTTAGACAGAATGAACACTCCATTCTTTATTACAGAAAACATCTATAAACTCCTGTGAGCCCGTCGTTCACATGTGATGTTAGCTGGAATAGTTTTTATGCTGACTACCAGATTGCATGGTGTTTTTCCAAGTCCCTCTAGTGTTCCCTTGACTGCAGCCCAATCGAGCCTTTCAGAAGATGCTGGAGTACAAGATTTACAAGAACTGTGAGAGAGAGTCAACGACAGGCAAGAGGGAGACCGTGGATTGACTGCCGAGTTTTGGCAATGTACCCCAAAATGCAACCCACCACCTATTTCTTCCCCATCCTTAAAGCTTCCCAGAATCCAAGGCTCCTGGCAGACAAAGCAAAGAAGATGGATGCTTGCATGCAATTGCTAAGACTTTTACGTATGGAAAAGGGCAAGGGTTAGCTTTATATATCTGGGAGGCAAGACAGGAGCTAAAGACAGTCAGGTTACTCTCTGCCCAGCCACCGCTGCCCATCTTCATGAGCAAGTGAGACCTGGTACCTCTAACCTTTTGCATCTGACTCTGGGAATGGCTATAGTTAGTGTTGATCCCCATAGAAACATGCTTTCTTCTTGGACAGCTGTGGCCTCACCGTCCTTAATGCCTATAATGAGTCTCCTCTCAGCATAGCCGGTTCTTTGCCCATTTCATTGTCCCTGACTGGAAGGGAACCGTGCAGTTACTCAGCAATGACTCAGTCTTGCACGGAGCTCACTGAAAGCCGAGTGCTCAGGCCCATAATTGGCTTTCTTTTCTCTGGCCCACACGCGTCAGTAGCTAGGCTTTTATGCTGTCCTCGGAGAGATGGTTTTTCTTGACTTATACTGCGGTCCCTCCACTGCTTGCAGTTTTCTATTACTGACTTGTTTTTTTCCCCCTTACATGCAGTGTCCTCTACACTGTGTGAGTCAGTTGACCACCCACTCCAGACTTTCTATTTAACTGAAGGTGGCCAAAAGCTCAGAGCCTTTCTATTTCTGCCTCCCAAATTCTTTGATCACAGGCGTCCATACCACCATGCCCAGCTATTGGATTTTTCATTTTAAAAATGTGGTGTGTGTGCGCGCGCGCGCATGTGCATGTGTGTGTGTCTGTGTGTCTCCCATGCGCATGCACACACATGTCTGTGTATCTATATGTTTGTGCAGGTGCACATGTAGATGCAGGTATGGCTGCAAAATGTGTGTAGAGGCCAGAGGACAGCCTCTGGTGCAGTTCTCAGGGGCAGCATCCAGTTCCTTTGAGTCATGGTCTCTTATTAGCTTATAGCTCAGCAATTGGGTTTCATACACTGGCTGACCAGAAAGCCTCAGGCAGTAAGTAGGCTCCTCCACCTTTCCAGTCACAATGTGGAAACCACAAGTGTGTACTATCATTTCTGGAATTTTTTTAAAAGATTAATTCATTTATTATATGTAAATATACTGTAGCTGTCTTCAGACACACCAGAAGAGGGCATCGGATCTCTTTACAGATGGTTGTGAGCCACCATGTGGTTGCTGGGAATTGAACTCAGGACCTCTGGAAGAGCAATCAGTGCTCTTAACCGCTGAGCCATCTCTCCAGCCCCCTCTGGCATTTTTTTAAACCTGAGCTCATGAGTGTTCCTGTTTGGGAAGGAAAATGCTAACAAGTCAAGCCTTTATCAACTGAGCCAACCTCACCACCAATCAGCCATGCCCAGAGCCCGGGTGTTAGGGACTTCCTGTTTTCCTTTGAGAATGAACATTCGCCTTTTAAGAGCTCCCTTACAGCTTATATATCTGTGTGTTATTTATTTCTGGAAAAGCTGACCCTTAGTCTGACTTGCTTATTCTAAGATGCGGCCTCATCCTGACACTGCGGGCCTAATAGAATACTCCATGTTTCTCTTTTCTCTCTGGTTCATTTTAATGATATGGAAACTAGGGTTCCAGAAAACTGAATCTGACAACTGAAAGGAATGCTTGAAAATTCATCAATCAGGGGATCTCTTTACAGAGGTGTGGCCAATGCATGTCCGCCCCGTCAGGAATCACTATCATTCTCGTGAGCTTATTAGACCACATTAGCATTTGCCTATGTTCATAATGCCTGTGCTTTCTGTTCTGTAAAATGATACCAGATAATAAACCTTGAGACCTCTCTTGAACAAATACATCATCGGTTTATCACTAAAATCTCTGAGTATTTTTGGCTCTCTAATTTGCTAATAGCCTATGCTAAGAACATGGGCTTTTAATTCAGTCATAACAGGATTAATCCATCTCAGTGCTCAGCTATGAATAGTCACCTCTAACAGCATGTAGCGAGAACATGCGACTGTCCCTGACAAGCTATAAAAATAACTATATCCCAGAGTGCTAGTCGCAATTTATGTCCCTATTAGTCATAAACTTGTTCGTGTCTTTTAAGAGTCCATTTGTATTTCCCAAGAGAACTTTTGCTGCCGTAGGTGACAGTCACTCTGTATCAAAATGGCAGAGGAAAAATAGCTACAGAGAGTGCTAGGACGAGAGAAAATTATATTCTTTATGCCAATAATATACAACAAGGGTGTACTATGATCTACAAGCTCAGATGTAGATGTAATTTGAAAACATTGCTATATGATATGGGGGGGAGGGCATATATAAATTTCAAAGTAGACAGATCCAGGTTTAAATTGTACTATGTACTTTGTGACTCCCTCCAAGACCGCAAGAAACTTAAGCTCTTTCCTGGATGAAGGAATGATAGAATCTACTCTGGATACCAGAATTAAGAGTGGTATTAAAAGGCCTTTGGTACTTAGCACATGCTCAGTATATGGAAGGCGCAATGGTAGTGTTGGTAATTTGGTGTATCTCATTTGGAAACACACTTTCAACTAAGAACAACCTTGAAGGAGAGAGCTAACAAGTACAGAGTTCAGTTGTGCCTTGGTGATCTGTAGCAGATCTTTCACAGGAGACGCGGTCTCAACCTCTGGTGGCTAATTCAATGGCTACTAGCCTCGTGAGGTCATTCATATTTGACGCGTTAAATTAAAACTTATTGCTCACCCACACCACCCACAACTTGAGCATCGGCAGGTACACTGGATACAGTAGATTCTCCATACAAGCATTTCCTTTGGGCAGTGTTAGATTGACCAGAGAGCTGCGGGCTTGGCTGCTGCCATCGCAAAGCACTTGTCAGGGGTCT
Source organism: Rattus norvegicus (assembly GCF_021556685.1). Lineage (NCBI taxonomy): Eukaryota > Metazoa > Chordata > Mammalia > Rodentia > Muridae > Rattus > Rattus norvegicus. The sequence continues at coordinate 64,029,660 of NC_141549.1, forward strand.
AGCATCCATCTACCTGGTGGGGAACAAGAGTTCCTGCATCCTTTCTACACTAGTCCCCACATCCTTTCCCTAATTCTCATAGTCTCATTCTTGTGAGCTCTGCTATAAGCCCATCTTAGTTCCAGATTATCTGGCCGCTAACTTGAGTTTGGATTTCAACCGTTGAAGGCATCATATAAACCTCTTTATGGGAAGGACTGAGTTTTCAAAGCAATGTCCCAAAGCCTCGCACCCTAAACTGCCAGGTGGAAAGTTTGTAGCAGGGGATTGGTATGCTCTGAACATTGGTGAGCTTTCAAGACTCATATACAGTGTACTTAAACCTGGTCGGGGGCTGGAGAGATGGCTCAGTGGTTAAGAGCACTGACTGCTCTTCCAGAGGTCCTGAGTTCAATTCCCAGCAACCACATGGTGGCTCACAACCATCTGTAACGAGTTCTGATGCCCTCTTCTGGTCTGTCTGAAGACAGCTGCAGTGTTCTCATAGAAATAAAAATAAATAAATCTTTAAAGAAAAAAAGAAAGAAAGAAACCTGGAGGGGAACCTTGGATGTAATAGGCCATGAGTCCTCTGCTTTTCCTGACTGTACCCTGGACTACTGGCTGCCCAACACTACCTTCCATTGGGGTTGGAGGTGAGGTGGTACTGAATCAAGGACACAGACTCCAGGAACAGCTCATCTAAGCACAGCTGCAAGCTCCTTTAATACTCTCCACCCACACCCCATTGGTCTCCAGAAAGCATCTCTTGTAAACAGCAGTTCAGGGTTGGCAGGAACTGCCTGAGGCAGCAATCCCTGGTCTCTCAGGCAGACTTCAATTAGTTTCTCCTGCAGGAGATGCCTTTGCCATTGTGCCCCTTCCCCCTCCCCCACTGTGTTTACATAGAGGTGGCTGCTGCCATTCCTCCTACAGGCCCTCATGAATTAGTTCTATTCCCTTTAGAAGCCAAAGTACTGTCGTCATCGTCGTGTCCCCACCCACCCCACCCCGCAAAGCTGTCCTCACCAAACACCAACCCAGCCAGTGCCATGATCTTGGAGTTCCCAGACTGACAAATAATGATTTCTATTCCTCATGAATTTCTCTGTCCTGGGTATTTTTGCAGAGCAGTCTGGGAAGGAAGGATTAAGACGGGGACCTATTTGATATGTGAGTGGCCGTCTGCTCTCTTATGTCCACGTCTAATTCTGTTCTCTCTGCACTAATCGACTAGATTGAAATACGAAATAGCTCTCAGAAGGGTCATATTTTTGGAGGTGGACAAGTGTGGCAAGCATGCATATAGTTCATTGTTTAGTGACTTTTTCAGCAAAATATTACCCAGCACACAGTGCTAGTGCAGCTTGTATAATATGAGCATGAGATGGTTGAACGATGCGGCTCTGAGACTTTCCGATAAACAGACCACTAAGTAATGTTTGACTGGGAGCATCACAGTGTTGATTGACATAAAGCAAAAGAAGGGACATAAGTGGGCCAATCCAATCAGGAAATGACTTTCCTGGCTGACGTTGCTGAGTTCCCCAGGTTTCTATTGCTGATAGAGAGTAGAATGTAGACTTTCAAGCCAGATAGGCACAAGGTTGCATAATAAGGAGAAGAGATGCTACCATTGTGCAGGCATTCGTCAGGGATACAGGGGAAAGCAGATGAGGGGGACTGTACCAAAATCCAGCACTTTGAACACACACTATAAAAGGGACTGCTTTGCTCTGCATTTAATAGACGAGAATAAGTAATATCCGTGTATAAAACAGCTTGAAACTGGAACGACACTGAAGATACATTAAAAGATCAATAGTGCTTGAAGACTTGAGTCAAGAGGAGAAGTCTGACCTGAGCGGTCTAGGATGGGAAGAGTTCTAAGTCACACCGAAGAGAGCCATCGGACAAGGCGACACTCACCAGGAGGAAAAGGCTACGAATCTGTACCAGAATTCCCGCTATGTGTTAAAGATGAATCCATTCAATTATTAATTGAATCTAAGGACTAAACTCATCTCATTCATTATTTGTAATATGAATTAGCCCTTTAAGTATTTATTATTTTTAAATCTTTATTAAAATTTATCTCCCACCAGTAGGTGAATGGCTCTTGTTTCCTTGATTCCTAGCCATAGGTATTTGAGTTTAGCTGTGCTTGAGTGTGCCCCAAATTACAACCTAAAAAAAAGACACTATGCCAAACATCCCTGAGAAGGGCTTGCAAGGCTGTTGAGGGCTGTGGAGCTGCAACCCAACACCAACTGTCATGAGTTACTACTGAAGAAAGGACACACACAGATAGAATGAAGGTGTATTCTCCCTTCCTGCTGGGAAGGTCACCACTATTCTACTGCAAGCCTCCTAGATGAGAAGAAGTCACTTTACCAAGCTGCAGACTCAGAAAAGACCACTTCAACAAAAGTCTACCCAGTGTGAGTTCCCCTTGAGAAGTTCTTTTATTTTGTCATTTCAGTCCCACCCCACCCCTGTCAGGTCCCCCCAGCCACAGTGGGCATCTCCCATGAACCTTTAGGCACAGCCAGCTACATATGAATCTTAAGCACGGTTCGAATCTCGGATGCAAGAATAGCATTCCAAGGCGCAGCAGGAAGAGCTGAGCTTTGCCCTGTGCATCCTGCTGTTTCCCCCTAAACAGAACAGCGTCTACTTCTGCTCACGCCTGTGCCTTGCAACTGCTTCTTGCATCAAAAACCAAAAGATCAGTTCTTTCTCTGACTCCTTCAACAGGGGTCCTGTTCTCAGTTCAGTGGTTTGCTCTGGCATTCGCCTATGTATTTGCCATATTCTGGCTGTGTCTCTCAGGAGAGATCTACATCCGGTTCCTGTCAGCCTGCACTTCTTTGCTTCATCCATCTTATCTAGTTTGGGACTAAGCCACTACCCAAAGGACTGACCCTGGGCTCCAACCTCATAGGTAGCAATAAATGGCCTAGTAAGGGCACCAGTGGAAGGGGAAGCCCTTGGTCCTGTCAAGACTGAACCCCCAGTGACTGGGATTGTTGGGGGGAGGGCCGTAATGGGAGGAGGATGGGGAGGGGAACACCCATAGAGAAGGGGAGGGGAGGGGTTAGGGAGATGTTTGCCTGGAAACTGGGAAAGGGAATAACAATTGAAATGTAAATAAATACTCAATTTAATAAAGATGGAGAAAAAAACTGAAAGATCTGGTTATAAGTTGTTGTAGTATGAATATGCTTGGCCCAGAGAGTGGCACTATTTAGAAGTGTGGCCTTGTTGGAGGAAGTGCTTCGCTGTGGGCCTGGGCTTTAAGACCTTCCTCCTAACCATGTGGGAGTCAGTTGTCTCCTATCGACCTGCAGATAAAGATGTAGAAATCTCAGCTCCTCCATATCCTGAATCTGGGACTTGCTTGTCCTAGGCTGACTTTGAACTCAGGGATCTCCTTGCCTTAGTCTCCTGGGATTAAAAGATGTATACTTCCTTGCCTGGGCCTAAGCTTTTCATAACCACTATGCCTCAAAATCTCCCTGCTGAGATCCAGGTCAGAAAGTTGTGTCTTCCAGCCTCAAGATCTGGATCACAGGTGAGCCCTCCAATTCTGGATCATAGTTCATTCCAGATAGACTCAAGTTGACAACCAGGAGTAGCCATCACAATAGGAGGAGCTACCACATAGGTTACAGGTGTCTCCCGACGTTCATTCTAAGAGTTTAGTTGCTTTTAGCAAACAAGTCATCCATTGAAGTGGTTGTGAGTTGAACCGGTCACTTATGGAACCAAATTAATCAGGTCACTCGAAACTGGTAGATGCTTGAGAACTGCCACCAAGAGTCCCTTAGACAACCCAAGACCCACTGATACATTCATTTTGTCTTTTCCCAAACTTTAAAAATGTCATTTACAGAAAAAACAAAGCAAAGCAAAAACAAAACAGAAAGTGGGTTCCAGGAGCTGGAAACAAGGACTGGAAGTAACTATGAGAGTGTGTACCATGTGTGCTATTTATTCTGGGGATGAAGTATTTTGAAATTCAACGTTGCTGATATTAACCTGAAAAAAATGTCATTTGTAGTCAGTCATTCTGCATCTAATTTGATTTTCACCACACCCTCGTGGGCTTCATATTATTGTTTATTCAATGTTTGGATTTTACCTGACTCATGTTGCTATTTTCAATTCCTGTACTTTAAGGGTAACTTTCAAAGGGTTGTGCAAAAAGGTGGAAGAGTATGCCACCCTAAAATATATCACTGTGGCGTAAGGGTTATTTTAAGCTCCAGGCGCTTAAATAAGCAGGCAGAGCAACAAAGGCTTTGCCACCTTTCCTCCTAAAAGCAGGAGTGAGAACTGCCTGGGGAAGGGATTCTCGCTAAGCCAGGAAGAAGCATTCTTTGCCCTGAAGAGGGGAGGCTCAGAAGAACCATCTAAACAAGCCTGGATAAGTACCCATCTCCATAGTTGCTTCTCGCTTCTCTCCTCTGAACTGTCCTGAACCCTTGTCTGGCCATAGCCTCATAATTCGCTGTTCTTTGCCCAGTGGGGGGAAAAATGGATGTTCAGCTCTTGTGCCTGGAGGAGGGGTGTTTCTTTCTTCTTTCCTTTCCTTTTCCTTTTCCTTTCTTTTTTTCTTTCCATCTTTCTTTCTCTTTTTCTTTTTTCCTTTCTTTCTTTTTTTCCTTTCTCTCTCTCTTTCTTTCTTTCTTTCTTTCTCTCTTTCCGAGTACTCTCATGTTAAGAAAAGTTTATGTTTAATAATTATATAATATTTAATAATAATTTGCTCTTTGGGTCAGTTTAACTCCCAGGCCCAATCAAACATAATGAAGGGAAAAACAAAGAATTGCCTCTCCTTGAGTACTGAGCAAAACTCCCTGTGACCACACACACACACACACACACACACACACACACACACACATCAGCACAAGTTGACTATGACAACTATTGCTTTTTGATTGCATACAGAAAATACACCAATTTTTAAAAAAAAAAATTGTTCATCGCTGCATTACTAAATGGTATCTCATGTACATATCCCCTCTGAGAGAGCAACTAAAATCAAGGCAACTGTGTCTATCTACCCTCAGCAACTACGGCCGGACCAAGAGTTCACTGCTGTCTCGGGCCGTGCCCTGGTTCTATCCTAGGTCATGTGAATAAGCATCTCTGGGGCAGTGGGCCACAGGCTGTTTCTAACAGCTTCCAGTGGCTTCGAGTTACACACAGCTTTAAGAAGGGCAGTGCTAAGCCATATTATCCCAGTGACTCACCACAGCAGGAACCAAGCCAAAGTTGCTCAGCGCTTTGACCCTGTCTCTAGAACAATGGCTGGCCAGAATGGATGTGGAGTTCTTCCGCATCCCGAGAGAAGTCACAGAAATGAACTGGTAGGATGACTCTCTGAGCCTGCCTTTAGGACAAGTAAATCCCAAAGGCAGAGACTAGCTGGCCGATGAGATGACTCAAGCCTGAAGACCTGAGCTCACTATCCGGGACCCATGGTGGAAAGACAGAGAAATGACTCCGACATGCGGTCCTCTCAGCCGCAAGTCAGTGCCGTGTAGCCCCACCACACAGACAAACACATACAAAAAAGTCCTTTAACCTTCAAACCTATGCTATGCATTCTGTCTGTCTGTCTGTCTGTCTGTCTCTCTCTCTCTCTCTCTCTCTCACACACACACACACACACATGCACACGCACACGCACACGCACACGCACACACACACACAGCAGGTGATTCCACCTGGAATGAAGCCTTAGAAATTTCCTTGAACTGTATCTTTTGAGAACTCCCAATCCATCTCTTTCGCAGACTTCCTCTTTAGTCACGAACAGCGTGGCTAACCTCTCAACTACCTGTTTTCTTTCTTTAAAGTGAGAGAAATTAAATTCCAGAGCCTTATCCCACTGAGTAAGTGACGAATGGCTCTCTGTGGCAGAGCAGCGCCCAGCAAAAGGCCCAGTGAGTAATGGCTCGTCTTCACACTGCATCCAGTGAACGTGTGCTTCTAGGAGGATTAGAGAGGTATTATCAATTATGCCAAACATTTCTCCCCGTCTGGCCTTCACACCTCCTGCCTAAGCACTCTTGAGAACACATACAACTTAAGCTTTCATTGTGTTGGCAAGCATGTTTATACATGGGGGTGACTGTGTTCATCCAAGTGTTTTAAAAATAGCCTAACCTAAGTGAACTGAGTCAGTGAGTATGTGTGTCACATTTACCAGGAATATTAGGAAGCAAAGGCCTCTAAGTGTCTAACTTAGCTTTGGCATGGTGTCAGGAAAGAGCTGGCTCACATTGCTTGCATAAGTCTTATGTAAGAGATTAGATATGGGGCCTGAGCTGCCCTGGTTATTAAAGTGCCAGGGAAGCAAAGTTGTTGACACTCAATTAGCCCCTCCAACTCAAGTGTCTTTATTTCTACATCGAGCACTTTCTGTTGTAAAGGTAATTCTAAAAACAAGGCAAGGGGTTGGGGATTTAGCTCAGTGGTAGAGCGCTTGCCTAGCAAGCACAAGCCCCTGGGTTCGGTCCCCAGCTCCGGGGCTGGGGGGAAAAAAAAAAAAAAAACAAGACAAAATGGCCTAGCTTTTCTCTTGACTTCCGTAAGAATGTATTTATAAGTAAAGAAGTATATTTAGAAGGTACTTGTAGGATGACATCATTATGCAGCAAGGTGGGTGCAGGATAAAGTGAAGTCTATCATTGGATGAGAAGGAAGGGTGGGCGGAGAAAAATTCTAGAAAGGCGGGAGGGAGGAGGAGCCAGGGGAATCAAGATGGAGACAATGGTGGTCTAGGCCAATTTTATCTGTCTAGGTGGGTGGTTTCTATCTTTATTAATTAACAGTGGATTTATTCTGTGGATGTATCGTAGATTGAGAATTTAACACATAGATCTGATGCTTGGGTTATAGTGTGTTGAGTCTTGATCTTACTGGGTAGCTAGGACCAGAATTCCCGGCTGTTCAGGGCTGTCCAGGGCTATCCTGGGCAACTAATAATGGGAGCGGAGAGACCGCTGGACCTAGAAGATAGCTAGGCTAACCTGAGATAAATTAAGGTTAGTTCTCTATGGCCCTACAGTGCCAGAACTAACACCAGGGAGCGACCGCCTAGGTCCGAGAGTACCAGGGGGCCAACGTGGAGCGGTGACGCATGGGAACGGGTTGTGCCCTTTTTAAATTTTTACTGCATCAGTACTGGATGGGCATCAGTTTATAAACCAAATAGGTATTTACACGTGTTTTCATGTGCAGTACTTGAGAACTGTAGGACCAGCCTAGTACCATGAAGCACATTTCACACATGGATGTCGTAGATGTTCGCTCATCTTATAAACTGGTATTTCAAAACTTAGAGCGCGACCTAGTGCCCTATTCACCTACTGTTCTGAAAGGGATTTCATCAAATCCCATTTCCAGGAAGTAGAAACAAGACCGCAGATGACTCAGTTTTCACTCTGTTGTGAAGCTGTGCTTGACTCTTCTGAGATGGAAATAAACAACTAAGTACACACGGAACCATGCTTGGACAAAGGAAAGACCTTGAATTTTAGAGTCCCTTCCTCCAGCACAAGGACAAATGCTAGCAGCCTCACATAGCTTCTCTAGAACCCAAGGAAATCAAGAAATGCTTCTAAGGTTATGTTTTCTATTATAAAATGGAACTTGATTCTGGGACTACTTCATTGGAGGTATTTTTACCACTTAGAATAGATTCACTTACTTTTTTTTTTTGACCCAGGGCCAGCTTTAAACGATGTTTGTTTCAAGTTCGTATAGGTAGCTGGCCTTAGAAAAACTAAATTCATTTTATCTTTACATTAGCTTTATAATGTTGCTGTTGTTGTTATTGATTCTTTCTAGATAATACTCAGGCCCAAGTCACGTGAGCTATAAATTAGGCAACAAGACGTGAACTGAGGTGTGCACTGTATGACTCTAAAGCCTGCAAATGCATGTGACGTCAAGCACGGCTCACTCAGTAATCCTTAGGGCCCTAATCAAGTTTGCCAAATGTCACTGCAGAAAGGACATCATGCCAGGAAACAATGTATGTCCTGTGAGTTCCAATCTCTGCTGATGACGATACCAGGATGTCGCCATCGGTGCCATTTACCACTTGATTTGCAGCTTTTAGCAGCATGAGGTACAAGGAATTAAGAGCAGATTTAGTGAGCTATTAAAAACTGCAATAATTAAATCCAGCCTGAAATATCTTCATCGAGAAAAAAAGAAAACATGTTTGATCGTAGTTATCCATGGGAAGAAGTTCTGGAAATGGAATTGGCTTGTGTAAATGAAGGCATCACGTCCTGATGATTTTCAGCTGAGGCTTGCTTAGAGGCATAAACCTGTTCTAGAAGCATTTTGTACACAGAACACAGCTGGAATCCCAGTACTCAGCATCCTGAGGCAAGAAGATCATAGGTTCAAGACTAACTGCTCTACACAAAGGAACTCTGACTCAGTAAGTAATCTTTAAGAGCATTTTCCTGACATCAGTGATGCGTATAGAGAGCCAACCAAGCCCCAAACACAGAGAAATGCCAACTGGTTTGTCCAGATTATTTTTATCATACTCTGATTTGTATGGAAACTTTCAAACCTCTGGGATTGAAATGTGGAGTTCCTTAGGAGTTCCAAGAGGAGAGGGAGGTTTAAGGTGATCTATGGTGAGATGTCTTATGTAACACGGAATTCAAAAGCCTGTGCAGGGGTTTGTAGCCATTGCTCTGTAGGTAAGAGAACTTGCACTTGCAGAGAATAGGATTTGAATCCCAGCATCCGTGTGGCTGTTCATAGTCTTTATTTCTTAGCTTGGTGCAAAGAGACACCATGACCTTGGCAACTCTTATAAAGGAAAACATTTAATTGGGGCTGGCTTACAGTTCCAGAGATCTAGTCCATTACTGTCATGGTGGGAAACATGGCAGCCTGCAGGCAGACATGGTGCTAGAAAAGGATCTGAGAGTTCTCCATTTTGATCCACAGGCAGCAGGAGACTGTGTGTCACATAGGGCATAGCTTAAGCATAGGAGACCTTAAAGCCCCCCTCCATAATGGCACTCTTCTTCCAACAAGGCCACACCTCTTAATAATGTCACCCCCCATGGGGCAAGCACATTCAAACACATTGAGTCTATGAGGACCATTCCTTTTCAAACCACCACACTGTATAACTCCAGTTCCAGAAGACTCGGCGTCCTCTTCCAGCCTCCACTTGCACCAGATAAGCACACACTGCACACATATAAATACACAGCACCCATACACATAAAATAAACTTGATTTAAAGTTAGTTACTAGGTTGCTAACCCGGTCTCATGTTGTTGCCATGGTGATAGGACTGCCCTGCAGCCTTTATAATGGGCACCAGGATGTCCAGGTTCTGCTGTTTCGGCAACAATTCCTTTGGGAAAACCAAGTCACTTGGTCCCCACAATTAGTCATTGTGGCTCTGTACCCCAACACAGAAATACACCTAAGTATAGCAAACCTTGTGTAATCCCAAAGTGTTACTATGATGAAGGTCGATTAGGAACATAAATGCTGTAAAAGTCCCTCTAAAAACTAAGTCAACTTTAGTTTCTATGTCTCTAAATGCCTTGAAAGAAATATCTTAGGAAGGATTCACAACTCAGGGTAGAAAGGCGTTTTACAACTATTTGAGTGTTAACTCTTTCAAAATGCAAATACACATCCATTATGTCTTCAAAATGATTGGGACAGGGTGCCTCAGAACTTTATTGCCTGAAACACAGCAATGGTATTTAAACTAGAGCCACATCTCAGGAGATGTGCATCACTTATGTTTGCCCCAGGACCCAAAATTGGAGCTCGCTGAGCTTCTTTTGTAAATACATCAGTACGTGAATTCTGTCCAGGGGTCACTAAAGTTGGAATGTTTCTTATGTGAGTTTTGCACATGGGCGACTCAACTTGTTGGTTTGGAAACTTGTGAACTTTTCTGAAAGGGTTTAAGGGACAGATGAAATGCCTTAGGAGTGAGTATCACTGAAAAATAATTACAAAATATGCTTTCACGTCTCTAGTAATGACTTTTACCCTTGACCAGAACTATGTTGTCTTATCAAGCAGTTTTATCAAGGCATGTGCTGGCTGGGGGAGGCTCAGAGTTCATGAAATTGTATATAAGCACTTATTTCAGAAGTCTTGGTAATTTCTACTGTTCAGGATTCTTAGAATTTCTGAGTGTGAGATTGTTATCAGTCGAACTGCATAATATGGTCATGGAGGATCAATTGGAGGCAGAAATGTCCACTTTGGCCTTATCTTTTTAGTTTCCTTTGCTTGCATGATTTTTATCTTCAAGCAGGTATCTGAGTTTGCCTTGGGTTTTCCTTTTACCGAAGTCTAGTACATTTGCTTAGGGTTAGAACATGTAGTTTGTAAACTAACTTAACTGGGTTGTGCAAGATTATAGCTAAACAGACGAGGGGGCAGGACAACAGGTCTACATGGGGGAAAGCCCACATCATCCTCTGAGTTCTTTGAGTCTAGAGGGCCACAGGTGACTGGCAACAGTTGGCCCAGCCCTAACTCAACTGGGCTAGCGAATGCCTAGATAGATCATCAAACATTAGTTATGTGAGTCATACATGGTGCCCAAAATCAGTGATTTAACACTTGGGAGGATAGACTTCAACGTCACCCTGGGATACAGTGAGAGCTTGTCTTAAAAAAAAAAAAAAAGTCAAGTCAAAACAAAACCAAAGTGCTTCCGGATGAGTATTTCTGGAAAAGACGAGCATTTAACTCATTGAACCAAGTAGGGAAGATTCACCTTCCCTAGTGGGTATCACCCAGTAGACTCCAAAGGAAGAAAATGGAGGAGGAGAGGAACATTTCCCCAGCCCCAGGAGCCCCAGGCATCTTCTCCTGCCTTTTAACATCAGGTCTTTCCAGCTCTTGGATTCCAAGACTTAAACTCTGTCACCCAATGCCCTTGGAGTTTTGTGTCTCAGACTGTGCTCACAGCCACTGCCATTCCCCCTAATTCCCAGGCCATCCCACCATGGACTGGACCTCAGCTGCTGTCAATCCCGGATTTAAATATTTATAAAGGGGTTGGGGATTTAGCTCAGCGGTAGAGCACTTGCCTAGCAAGGGCAAGGCCGTGGGTTCGGTCCCCAGCTCCGAAAAAAAGAAAAAGAAAAAAAAATATTTATAAAGCTTGCCTCCCACTAGTTTGAGATGAGAATGAAATGGCAATGGGTGTCCCCCAGCGAACCCTCTCATGCACACCCAGAAGACTGTGCATCCCACTTTGGACACAGACACCTGAACCCGTAGCTCACCTTAGAGAATGCTAAAACTGAGATCCCTCCCAGCCCAGGACTATTGCAATTAATGCCTCTAACTTCCAAGGCTCCTCGACCTGACCATGGCCCTCTTCTTCCTGCCTCCTCAACGTCCTCTCCCTGGAAGCTTCCATTTGATGCAGTATTGGTTTTCAGCTAGTATTCTGTTCCGCCTCACTGGATAGCTTTACTGTGCAAGATTGCAGAGCTGGCTTATTCCCTCCGAAGTTTCCGGCGTGCCCATGATGGATGGGCCGCTTCCGGCACACAAGAGCAATGCATCTCAGTTTGTTGAGTACCATTACTGAAGTAGACACTGGATCCCCAGAGAGGGTGCACAGCCGCAGAGAAGGCGTCATTTTAGGTCATATCTAGATATGTCTTATTTTTCTTTGGTGCTAAGGATTGAACCTGTGGCTTCATTCCCTCTATGTAAATGAGCTTTCTCTTAGCCATTTTTTTACTCTATGTGTGCATTTTCATATTTGTTCTGGCGCATGTGCGTGCAGAGGCCAGAGGTGGATGTAAGGTGACTTCCTCAACGGCTCACCACTTTGTGTTCTGAGAGAGAACCTCCCACTAACCAGACTAGCTGGCCAGTGAGCACCATGGATCCATCGCTCTCCACCTCTTCAGTGTTGGGATTATAGGCGTGTCCTGCCGTGCCAGTCTTTTCATATGCAGTAAAGACTTTAGTGTGAATCTTTCAAACTGTGGTACTCTTTCTTGGAACCATTGCACAGTCACTAACTTTGGGAATCCGTGACAATACCAGGCTGCCAGCATCCTCCACCCACCTCATTCATTTCCTCTGTCAGAGGGAAACTTAGTACTTGAACCATGGTGAAATGCAGCAGCCTGGAATGTTTCAGTGTTCAAGCAACTTGAGCACCAGTCTCCAGAACTGGTCCATCACCTCAGTGAGTATCCTCGGGTCGAGTCTAACTGAGAAAGACCCTTTAGGGAAATAAACCACAAATCCAGTTCATTATTTTGAATTCCCTCTGGCCAGTGGCTTATGCTCTAAGATCAAGAATCGACAAATGGGACCTCATAAAACCGCAAAGCTTGGGGTGGGGATTTAGCTCAGTGGTAGAGCGCTTGCCTAGCAAATGCAGGGCCCTGGGTTCGGTCCCCAGCTCCGAAAAGAAGAAAAAGGAAAAAAAAAGAAAGAAAGAAAGAAAGAAAAAAAACGCAAAGCTTCTGTAAGGCAAAAGACACTGTCATTAGGACAAAATGCCAACAGACTGGGAAAAGATCTTTACCAATCCTACATCTGATAGAGGACTAATATCCAAAATATACACAGAACTCAAGAAGTTAGACTCCAGAGAGCCAAATAACCCTATTTAAAAATGGGGTACAGAGCTAAACAAAGAATTCTAAGCTGAGGATTATTGAATGGGCAAAAAGCACCTAAAGAAATGTTCAACATCCTTAGTCATCAAGGAAATGAAAATCAAAACAGCCCTGAGATTCCTCCTCACACCAGTCAGAATGGCTAAGATAAAAAACTCAGGTGACAGCAGATACTGGCGAGGATGTGGAGTAAGAGGAACACTCCTCCATTGTTGGTGGGATTGCAGTACAACCACTCTGGAATTCAGTCTGGAGGTGCATCCTTTTTCTATAAAAGGATGCGAAGAGCCATGAACTATTATAGAGCGTTCCATAAGATCTGGAATTATAGACAGTTGTTTGTTTTTTGTGTTTTTAGATTTGTCTTTCATTTTCACCATGCCAGAGCCCGTGAAGTCCACTCCTGCCCCAAAAAAGGGCTCCAAGAAGGCCGTGACCAAGGCACAGAAGAAGCATGGCAGGAAGCGCAAGGAGAGCTTGTACAGGGTGCTGACGCAAGTGCACCTGAACTCGGGCATCTCTTCCAAGGCCATGGGCATCATGAACTCGTTCGTAAACGATACCTTCGAATGCATTGTGGGCAAGCTGTTACGCCTGGCGCATTACAACAAGCGCTTAACCATCACGTCCTGGGAGATCCAGGCAGCCATGTGCCTGCTGCTGCCCCCGGGAGCTGGCCAAGCATGCTGTGCCCGAGGGCACCAAGGCTGTCACCAAGTGAGCACGCAGGGCTCACAACAAACCCAAAAGCTCTTTTCAGAGCCACCCAATAAATAAATAAATAAATAAATAAATAAATAACTATCTGGAATTATGAAAGAGGATGCCCGGGTTCTGATGACTAAATTGTTTTGCCTGTACTTGCTTGTCTTATGGCTGCTATGCTCCGGCCCAGGTTATGAGAAGCATGGGTGACTCTACATGGCACTACGTGTGGTATTCAAACTCTTCAGACAAACCTAAAGGTCCCACAGTCCCATAAAAATATAAATATTGGGGACTCGATCCCCTACTTTCTTAAAGGAAGGATTTTTCCCCCCACATTTGCTGTTTGTTTCAAGTTTAAGGCTTTTAAATCTCATTTCTGGTTCTTTTTTTTTTTTTTTTTTTTTTTTCGGAGCTGGGGACCGAACCCAGGGCCTTGCGCTTCCTAGGTAAGCGCTCTACCACTGTGCTAAATCCCCAGCCCCTTAAATCTCATTTCTGAAAGTAGTTTTGTTTGCTTGGTTTTTTGTTTGTTTTGTTTTTGTTTTTGGTGTGTTGTTTTTGTTTGTTGTTGTTTTGTTTTGCTTTTTGTTTTGTTTTTTTGTCTTTGTTTTGGTTTTTTTTTTTTTTTTTTTTTTTTTTTTTTTTGCAGTATTTGGGATTAAACACAGGGCTTTGCCTGCAAGTGAGTTATGTTCCCCGGCTCTTTTAAAACACTCAACTTGAAGTCATTAAACCATGTGGTTTAATGACTTACTAACATATACTTGCGACAGTGTTAAGTTTTGACTCATAGACATGCTGAGATTATACAGAAGACATCGTAGTGATTGTTTTCCAATTAAAATCTTCATTCATGGATAAAATGGCTGTGTGTGATAGATTCTAGAACTACTCCACACAAAACATCTCCATAATTATACGGTTCACGTAGAAGACCCACATATAACACTACTTGGGCATTTGTTGTTTTGTGGCTAAGGAAAGTTTAGCTTTCTGTCTTTATTTGCTGTGACTGGAGCACACCAGAATCTTGGACTACTTCCTTTTTTCTGTGTACCATTCTTTCCTTCCTGGACTTTGCCAGACATCCCAAACACAAAGACACCCCCCTCAGTCCTCATCATTCAGAAGGAAGCTGATTTGTTAGTAGCTCTCTTAGGTGTCCTGGTGAGTCTGGCCTTCCATGAATAATTAAGGCCCTAAACCTCCAGTCCCTACCCTTCTGATGGCGATGAGAGAGACAGCTTCTCTCTGGTGTTTGATGTCTGTATTACACTTAATGCGGTGCCCCAAGCTTTCTCCCCTTGACCCATCAATCATTCTGTATTTCATGACATTTCCCCAGCCTCAAACCTGCAGTTAGTTTTTCCTGTACACATCAATGTAAGGCAAGCCTAAGATTTTTTCATTTATACTTTATATATATATATATATATATATATATGTATATATATATGTATATATATATGTATATATATATTGCTTACAAAATGTAGTGAGTGAACAGTGCCTTTAATGCAGAGTACAAACATTTCTTCAACCAATATGTTCACACTCTGACTTGGCAATCTAATTTATCCCAACTCGAAATGCAAGGATATCAGTTCAGGACTACATGTTAAAAGACTGGTTCGTTTTATTCCCCAGGGGAGTCTTACTAACAAGGGTTGCAGAGGCCCTTTAAGAGAACATTCTATGGAATTGTTGGGGGGAGGGCGGTAATGGGGGAAGGAGGGGGAGGGGAACATCCATATAGAAGGGGAGGGGAAAGGGGGAGGGGGATGTTGGCCTAGAAACCAGGGAAAGGGAATAACAATTGAAATGTAAATAAGAAATACCCAATTTAATAAAGATGGAGGAAAAAAAAAGAGAGAACGTTCTATATATACTTAAAACTATCTCAAGTTACAGCTTGCGTTTCAGGGAACATGTTTGTTTTGATAGTAACCTCCTGGATCTCATGCTGTTCTGTCACACCCTTCTGAGCCCCCAGAAGAGGCAATATACAACTGTAAAAGATGACCCTGGGTGCTCAGGAAGGAGTAGTCTGCTGCCCTCTGCTCTCCCGTGGCCTCGGGCGAGCTGTTTTGCACGCATAGCTGTCCCTGTACTTCTGCACATCCTGGATGAACCAGTGAGTGTTTGTCCTTATTTGTAACAGCCTATCTTCAGAAAGGACTTCAGGCGGCTTGCAAAACTTGATTAATAGCCATTGGAAAAATAGAATCCAGAGCCAAAGTCAGGTTTTATCTGGAAGAAACCTTCGCCGCACTAAGCAAAACAGTTGATTGGTGCCAGAAATGAGCTAAAAATCTATCCTGGGAAGACTCATTAATGCTCATTATGTGCTTCGTAAGCCCTGCAAATAAAAACGCACTGTGAAAGCTATGTACTGCGGCAGGTTACATCAACCTAGACCATTTGTGATTGTGAAAGGCTGACAGCTTCTAAAGGCCATCCTTGTAGTGAAGTGTACAAAGCTGGTCTTTGAATAGGAAGGGATCATCCCCCCGCCCCCGCCCAAGTAGTAGAAATTCAGTACACCTACAAAGCTTTCCTACGATGGAAAATGTGAAACCAGTTGACCAGTTGATTACTTCTCTCTGCCAGCCTAAAGAATTACCATGCCAGAAGATTTTTTTTTAAATGTGTAAACAAGCAAAGAAATCCTAGAATAAGACAGTGAACTTTAAGAGAATACTGTGCTTCTCAACATGGAGGCTTTTAACAAGGGGACTTTGGGCAGGGTGAAGTTCTTAAAGCAGTGTGTTTTAAAGGGTATCTAAAGTCTGAACGAGTCCACTTCCTACGTGAACTACTGCACGGGTCTTCTAGAGATTGCCTGTTCCGTTCTGCTCTGTAGCCACTCTCCTGGCAGCAAATGGCTTGCTATTGAATGAAACGCTGTTTTCCTGTAATCTGAGAGATGACATTTATTGACTGAAATTCCAGTGTGGTCACTCTGGTAAGCTTACAGAGTTCTGGTTGGAAGCCGCTTACACAAGTGTATCATTACCTTTCTCTTGGCATTTTAAAGAGTCTTTTGAATGTTTTTCCTTGTGACCCGATGACATTTTAATATCTTAGATATTCAATTGACTCCCTCCCTTATGAACTTCCTGAAAGCCTGTACTATACAAACGAACAAACAAACAACAGTTGTTCTCACAAGTTCCTCAAGGACCAAGTTTCACTCCTGTCAAAACTTCAAGACTTAAACGGAATAAAATTGGGAAAATGAATTTGTCAATGAAGTCAGCTAATCAGGCAAGAATGTTTTCTTAAACATGGGAGAGAAATCAAGGTCCTGAGCTAATGGATGAAAATCACAGAGTCAACTGAACAGCTACTAACTCTCCCACATTCCTAGGCTGTCTCCTTTCTTCTCAAGTGACGGATGTAACGCCATCTTGTGCTGACTCTGTTTTGTGATTGCTCTGACACTTCTCAGCCCTCTGTCTAATCCACAGCAAAGGTCCTGTCTGCTTAGGCAAGACATTTGAGATTCCCATGACCCTGACCATGACCCAGTGGTATTAATCAAAATAATTAATGTTTATGCAAACTTTAAACTAAAATAACTGAAGAAGGCATGAGTCAAATTAATTGTCACTCAGTGTCTGAAGTAACTATGTTCTGCCTAAACTGATATTGATCCTCATCCAACATCAATGTCATTGTAGGTTTTTACTTTTTAAAATACTGTACCTCTGAGCTTTAGCACTAAGAAACTTTGGGGCATGAGCCCACGTTTGGTGGCTGGCTAAAATTACAGGACTCATATTCTAAATTGGCTTAACAGGCATGGTTGTCTGCAGTTTCTCATGTGAATTTATGGCAAAGTTAGAACCCATAGGGCCCCTATTCTGGCTTTCTGACTGGTGTGTTGGCTTTTAATTATATACCTTTCCTCTGTGTATTCATCATAGTGCATGAAAGATGACAAGGTAGATTAAAAAAACTATCAAAGGCAAATAATAAAAGGACAGAAAATGAAATTATAAGAGGTGTCAAGGTATTAATAATATCGAGGGCAGATGGTAGGTCTAAGAGTCAATGGTTTGAAAGCCTAGCTGAAGGGACTTGTACAGGTGTTCCAGAGGCTCCTAGGGAAGAGCGGGTCAGAGCTTTGGGCCCTGCAGAGACTGGCAAGTTTCAAGCCTCCCACCATCACTGTCTAAGCTCAGCTGGAATGCTTCCCTTTCATACGTTTTTTTTCAGGCTTTCATTTCGAATGTTTTCCTTAAAGTAAATGTGATGATAGACTCCGTTCTGGGACATCCTTTCGACATTTGAGCTGATTGAATTTGGAAGAATTGCTTCCAAAGGTGTAATTTTTAATATTGGCACAGTTAATACACAGCTATGCAATCAGAAGATCTTCAGTGTCAGAATCAACTACTGTTGTGACAATCCAAGCATCATCTCAGAGTTCCCAAGGATATTCGCTCTGAGTTCAGCAGACTCTCTTGGAAGGCTTACTCAAAGAATTCTCTGATGTGTAGCCAGGGATTGGGATTCCTGTGTTGGACAGAGGGACTGGTCCCATATAACTAAAAGTGGTTTAAGTCACTACAAAAGGAACCCCAAGACCAGTTTAGAAACACAGATGTCTTGCTTGATTAGTTCCAGCTGGGGGGGTCCTTCCTGCTCAATTTCCTCTCCATAGCCACTGAATCTCGATTGCAGGTGTTACATAAGAGCCAGTTTAACTAAAAACCCACTTTTGAGTTTGTGGGTCTTAAATTGTGGGTAATTCTTGTTAGGAGTCAAAAGGTCACAGGGACCAAAGAGCCCTGAGAATGTTCTGTTTCAGACACTTCTCTGCAAGGAGTTGAGAACTGAGTCTGCAGTGATCTCTCCTTTTGCCTAATGTACCAGCTCTGACAAGGACGTGCCGTGTTGGCTCGATGCTCTCTATCCCCAGGGCACAGAACAATGCCTGGCATTTGGTGTGTGCCCTACAAATATTTGTTAGGACACATGATTGATGGTGTCATTTCTTTGCCTAACTTGCCCTTTTGATAAATTAGAAACCATTATGTTGATACATATAACATTTCCCGTTGGCTTTTTTTTTTTTCTAAACATGAAATTAGTTTATGGTAAAGTTCTTGAGAAAGTGAATAACAAAACCTATTGCTTAGCGGGCTGTCTGAAAATTTTTCTTTATAAAGAAATAAAAAGGCTCGGAGCATAATTAAAAAGCTGCTATCATTAGTAATCCCATTGTAATTTCTTTCCAGTTTCCAATGTGCTTTCTCTTCCTCTCCTCTCCCTCCTCATCCCATCCTCCCTTGTGCTCCCTCTCTCCCTCCCTCCCTTCCTCTCCCCCTCCCTCCCTCCCCTTTTGTACTCTGCATGTATGCTTTGTGGTTGATAATGTCTTTTTCTCTTTTTCTGTTGTTTTTGACACAGGATCTCACCATGTGGCCATGGTGACCAGGCTAGCCTTGGACTAAAGATCTCCCAGTTTATAATCCTATTAAGTAGAACTAAAATTTGAAGATATCTATATACATATATAATCTATATGTACAAGTTGTACATGTTTTATTTTATTACATTTTTGCCAATACAATCCTACATTTTTTGAAAGATCTTTTTAGATTTATTTAGTGGTGTGTGTGTGTGTGTGTGTGTGTGTATGTGTGTGTGTGAGAGAGAGAGAGAGTGTGTTCTCTACATATATATATATATATATATATATATATATATATATATCTGTACCATGTGTATGACTGGTTCCCATAGAAGTCAGAACATGGTATTTGAACCCATGGAAAAAATAGAAATGTCTCTGAATCTATCTGCTGCTTCACTAGTCCAAAACCAACATGAAAAACACCCCAATAATCATCTACAATTGCACCCAGAAACTCTTTATCAGACTAGAATTGCTGCTAGGCCTGCAACCAATGCTGTGTTTCAATGCAGGCAACTGGGGTTAAAACACTGACCAGGAAATCCACTCCAGTGGTGCCAGTAAGGATTTCGAAGGACAGGTCCTAGTAGCTGTTGCCAGGGTCGCCATCCTGCAAGGATAAACACAAGCTCTAAATCATGCTAAGCACTAGCACCCTGTAGGGATGAAGCATCCAGAGCCCACAGAGCAGAGTCAAGAAAACTAGACACACACACACACACACACACACACACACAGGAGGAGCTGGGAGCCCACAAGAGAAGGACCTGACCTGTCCTTCTACAAACCAGAACCTAGGAGACAAGACAGAGGCTCTCCCAAGAAGATGAAAACAGCCTCTGGCCAGTGATCTATTTTCTAGGTCCTCACCCAGCGCTCCCTCCCACTACAACTGCTCCTCCTCTGCCTATGAGTCCATCCTCCATCCTTGTGGTCACACCTCCACCCAGATCTCCTCCCTCCTTTGCAGCTATTTCTGTAGGCCCTGTGAGTCTTTGTAGCAAGTCAACTGTTCCCTACAGTTCACCCCCTTTACTCTTTTATGAGTGTTCTCTGGTCTCTTTCTCTCCCTCTCTCCCCCCTCCCCACTTTTCTCTCCTTTCTTTCCCAGTACCCATTCCTTTTACCGTTCCATCTCCTAAAGCCCAGAGGCAGACTTGATTTACAACATCTGGGTATATATCTCTACTTCCTCTTTTTAATCTATCTTCATGTATCCATACTATTATTATTTTTTCTTTTCCCCAATTGTTCCCACGTATGCCCCTCTCAGCAACTTTTCATCCAACAAACTAACACTGCTCCCTAGACTTGCCATGATGGCTTACCTCTTCTCCTCATTTCCACTCACACATATTAGCGTATGCACAGCGCTGCATAAACCAGCTACTAGGTAGCACATTTGCTTTTTAGTCTCCTGCTGCTTTACTATCAGGGTGGGTGAACTATGAAAAGTGACCCCTGCTGAAGAGGGCACTCTACACGATCACACACCCCATAAGGCAGTGTGATTTTAAATTTCTTTTTTCAAATCCTATTTTTAATTGTGGCTCTCAAAGGCTTTAATCCTCCCTTTAGCACACCACCCACCAGAGCTGGTAGAAAAGGAAGGATACAGGGTGGGAGCGGGGGAGGGAAGGGGAGGAAGTGGACCTGTTTAGAAAGGTTCTTTGGAGCAACTCCCACTGTATTGTCTAGAAATCAGTAGTTTAGTTCACAGGTCAGCAGACAGTGGCAGCTTGATCCACTTGAAAAGACTTCTGGAGATATCAGGTCATCAGCAGAGGTAGTCAGGCCTCAGATTTGGCTTGAGTCAGCAGAAGGAATCAGCAGGAACTCCAGGAGAAGTTCTCAGCTGTGCCTCTTTCAGGAAAGTGAAGATCAGTGAAGATTCAAGACCCACAGGTGTTACACAGCTAGCTGTACCAGCAAGCCAAGCTCTCTGTCTCTGTCACTACATGGAATGCTATTTATAACCTCCAAACATCATGTGTGCTCCACATGCCTTGCTTCAGCATGGGTCTTGCCTCAGTATGTGAGTCTCAGCTGACATCACTCTGTCAATCAGCCCAAGTCCATGAAAGCAGCATGAAGCCAAGGCACAACACCAGAAGTTTTTTGGTGTGTTTCTCTCTATGGAGTTCTGAAAAATGCAGCTCAACTATGTAATGTAAGGTGGACCAATACATATGTGTTGTTAGCAAAGAATCTTTCAGCATGTGTCCTTTCTTGTGCTTGCTTTAAGGAGAACATCTTTTCTCCTCCTTTAGTGAAACTTTCCTTCTGGAGTCTGCCTTAGTCCTTTCACCTGTGTCCACTTCAACTGAACATTCCTTCATGTGTTTGCCCCAGCAAAACACCATCCAACTGACTTTGAGAAGAACCCTTAAGTTTCTACTTTAAGACAATGTTTCTCAAGGTTGACTGACCTTTTCATAGGGGCCACCTAAAACCATTAAGAAACACATATTTATATTATGGTTCATAACAGTAGCAAAATTAATTATGAAGTAGTGCTGGAAATAATTTTATGGTTTGGGAGAGTCACCACAACATGAGAAAAAAAATTCTAAAATCTAGGAACAAAGAAGCCTATCTAAATATACAAGAGCCATACAGAAAACAGGACCAGAAAAGAAACTCTCTGTGCCATGTTATATTTAAAACAAAAAATGAAACAAGAAAGTGCATTATTAGTGGGGGTTTGGAGGAGTGGAGTTAGGGGAGCAGAAACCAATCCATATGCCACATACAGAGACAAGGACTGTCCACATAGAATAACTCCTGATTTCCCAGAGTACCTTGAAAGTGAAATGAGCTTGGGAGGATTTCTTTCAAATTCTGAAAGATTACAATTGCCAACCTATTTTAATATACCCTGCAAAACTATCAATCATTGCCAACCTACTATATTATACCCTGCGAAGCTATCAAGCATTGCCAATCTACTATAATATACTCTGCAAAACTGTCAATCATTACCAACCTACTATAATATACCCTGCAAAACTATCAATCATAATTGAGAGTGAAAGAAAAACTTTCCATAATGACAGTAAACCAAAAAATTATAAATATTGAAGTCAGCTCTACAAAAGATACTGGAAGGAATACTTCAGTCTGAAGAAAAAGATAAACACACTTAAGAAACTAAGGGATGTATAAAATAAATGACACAATGAAATAGTTAAACATGAGGACTAAGATGTCCCAAATACTGCAGAGTCAACAAAATGACAGCAACACATGTCTTCCAAAAATAACTGAACACCAGTGATTTTAACTCACACATCAAAATACACAATTTACCAGGTTTGATGAGAAAACAACTTTTTTTCTGCCTTCAAGAAACATGGCTTACACTCAAGAACAAACACTATCTTTGAAATGGTAGAACAACATATCTTAAGCAAATTAAAACCAGGATACAAGCAGTCATTGCTATTCTATTATCTAACAAAAAAGACCTGAAGCCAAACCTTATCAGAATCAATAAAGAGGGTTACTCCTACTGATCAAGAGACAGTCCACTAGGAAGAAATTACAATTCTAAATATATGCACAACAAATATAGGTTCATCCAATTTAATAAAACAAGTGCTACTTAACTTAAAATCACAGGTTAATCCCACCACTGTAATATTGGAAAACTTCAATACCCCACACTTTCCATTTGACAGATTGTACAAAAAAGTGTATAGAAAATACAGGAATTAATACTTAGGTCAAATGGACCTAATGGACAGCTACAGAACATTTCATACACACACCAAAATATAGTCATTTGCTTTAGCACCCCAATGGAACCTTCTCAAAAATAGATCGCATATTAGGACACAAGGCAAGTCTCAACTCTGTCTGATCAAAATGGGATAAACTTGAAATCAATAGCAAGAGAAACTATAGAAAATACACAAATTCATGGATACTCAAAAGCATAATTCAAATAATAAATGACTCATTAAAGAAGTCAAGAAGGAGAAAATTTTAATTCATATAATTAAATGAAAATGTCATGTTTAAATCCATGAGAGCCAAATGAAGGCAGCATGAAGAATGACGTTTAGAGCTCTAAGTCCCCATATTGAAAAATCAGAGGTACCTCATATGAACAACCTCACAATGCACATAAAGCACTGGAAAAACAAGAACAAAGCAACCCCAATGTGCTAAACAGAAAGCAATAAAGATCAAGGCAGAAATTAATGAAATAAAATTGAAAAAAAAACAATTGAAAGAATCCTTGAGACAATAGTTGCTTATTGAAAAGATATACAAAATTTTCAAATTCATCCAAATTAACCAAAAGGAGCAAAAGACCTAAACTAATAAAATTAGAGATGGAAGGGAGAGATTCTGATAGACATGGAGGAAATTCAAAGATGAATTAAGGACATTCTTTAAAATTTTATGTTTCACATAACTGGAAAATCCCCAAAAAAATGGATGAATTGCTGGATGTTTATGACTTAGCGAATTTAAACCAAGAAGAAGTAAATGATTTAAACAGACGTACAGCAACTAGTGGTATAGAGGCAGTAATTTAAAAATCTCTCAGGTCTATCAAGTCCAAGGCTGGATGTATTCAGCACATACTTCTACCAGACTCTCAAAGAAGAAATAACACCAACATGAGTTAAATTATCCCATAAAATAGACAAGGAAGGAATGCTTTCCGATCGCATTTTATAAACCTGTATTTCCCTGATACCAAACAATGATGCAGCAAGAGCATGGGATGGGCTGAGAATTATAAGCTAATCTCTGTAATAGGCATAGAAACAAAGAGTCTCAATAAAATATTTCAAGAACGTGATTGTTGGGGGGAGGGTGGTAATGGGGGAAGGATGGGGAAGGGAACACCCATATAGAAGGGGAGGGGGAGAGTTAGGGGGATGTTGGCCCAGAAACCGGGAAAGGGAATAACAATCAAAATGTAAATAAGAAATACTCAAGTTAATAAAGAAAAAGAATATTTCAAGAACACACAAAGAAGAGCATTCACCATGGGCTAGCAAGCTTCATGCCAAGGATGCAGGGTTGACTCAATATTTATAAAGCAATAAAACTAATTAGGCACAAAACAGACACAGAAACAAATTACATGAGCATTTCAATTGATGCAGAAAAGACCTTTGGAAAAATGCAGTATCTCTTCACGATGCAAAAGAAAATCCCTGAAGATACTAGGGATGGAGAGAACATGTTTCAATATAAATATATGCAGGGCAAATAGAGGTGCCCTCGGTATAAACAGGAAGTGTTCCCACAAAGGTGAGGGAAGGTGGCTGTCCACTTTTGCCACTCCCATTTGAAATACAGCTTGAAATGCCAGCTAGAACAACCAGACAAGAGAAAGGAGTAAAGAGGGATACAAGTAAGAAAGGGATAAGTCCAAACATCTCTACTTGCAGATGACCTGGGTCTATATATACCAGAGACCTTAATGAAACTCTACCAGGAAACTCCTAGAGTTGATATACTTTCAGCCAAGTGCCAGGTTATGAAATTAACATACTCAAAATAAGCGGCCTTCCTACATATCAACTACACATACACTCAGAAAGAAATCAGGTAAAGAACCCCACTCATGGAAATAAGTGTTCTTGGAATACATCTAAGAAGGGAAACGAAAGACAGGAATGATGAAAATCCCCAGACGCTGAAGAAGCCACCAGGATGTGGAGAGACCTCCCATGAATGTGGTTTGGAGGGATATTAATTAATATTATATAAATGGTGGTCCTACCAAAAGATATCTATAAAAAATAAAAATTTAACCTAAAGATTCACATGGGAGCACAGAAGGTTCTCACCTTTCCTAATTTTAAATTATTCTGCAAGATCCTTGTTAGTGAAAACTGGGAAGAGCCGGCATGCTCAGTGATGATCTATTCTCAGTAGCCGGGTTATAAAACCAGCCTAGACACCCAGCAATGGCGGCTGACAATGAAAATACGGTACCTACACACAGAACCTTCTTCATCTATAAAGAAACATGATGTTTGTAGGTGAACGAATGCAGATCCAGAAAGGCAAACCTCACATGCCCTCACTCATGTGTAGATCCTAGCATGAAATCTTTGTGTGTGGGAAGGGAGACATGGATGTTGGGGGAGGGTGTTAGGGAACTGGGGAGAGTAGAACATGGCAGGTTTTGATGAGAAGGTAGGGAAGGAGAGCGGGGAAGGGAGGAATAACTGGCATTTAAGATGTTTGAAAGATCCATTTAAAAACCTACTATTGTAAGCTTCATATATAGGTGTATGTTTTATATACAAATATATTTGTATATTCATATACAGATTTAATTGACATTATCTGTGTTATTCAGGGATGACAGGAACAAAAGTCTTTTGGACAACATGGCACTGTTGCACGTATAAACAGAGCAGCTGTGGTTGCTGATACAAAACTTGTCCAAAATCAAGCCAGTTACCATGCCAGCGTAACAGCATAGGATGGGAAGGGCTCACAGACCCCACCCTAGCTGAGAACACAGTATCTGTTTATTGTATTTGGTAGGGGGAAGGAAAGCAAATTTTCTTTAAGGGCGTAGTTGGTTTTGGACTCTGGGACAGGGGACTGAGGTGCATGTTTTACATATCAAAGCAGACCTGGCCTCCAGGTTCTTCCAGCATCCCTCAGTCCCTACTTGGCACACCCTGCCTCCAACTTTATAGCCTAAGGACTGGGCTGCCCTTTCCCCAAAGGTTCTTCCCTATATAAGCCAGACATTTTGGGTCTCCCTCTCCCTCTCCCTCTCCCTCTCCCTCTCCCTCTCCCTCTCCCTCTCCCTCTCCCTCTCCCTCTCCCTCTCCCTCTCCCTCTCTCTCCCCCTTTCCCTCTTTCTCTCCCTCTCCTCTCTTCTCCTTCTCTTCTCTCTTTATTCACGTGCCCTTTCTCTTTTCCTCTCCCCACCCCTATGGTGACTTCTCTGGCCTCAATCCTCAGAATCAGCAACCTCAGCCCCACCCCCACCCAAGAGCAGTTTGCCTTTTAATGTATTCTAATCTGGCTTGAATCACCACGGCAGAGAAACAACCTATCAGTAGTCTCTGTTGGGTGAACCCTCTCCCTAGGAGATGGCCCCAAGACCATGCGTATTAGAGGCAGCACTAACTGGATAAGGGCTATTACTTATAAACAAAAGAAACCATGATGTAGAGAGGGGAGCGACGGTGGTAGATCTTGAAGGTATTGTTGGGGAGCAGTAAGGAATGAAGATAATCAAGATACATCATTTGCGTGTATAAAATTCTCAAAGAATTAAAAAATATGTTTCCAATAAGCCAGTGGCCAGTAATTTTTTCCTCCCCTCCAGATCTTGACACTTTGATACTGGAGAACCCTAGCATTGCAGGATGGACTGAGATGGCTAAGTGATCACTAAGATTGTTTCTTCTTCTTGTACAAAGCATATCAAAGGGGACAGGACAGAGGCATAGTCCCCTGGCAGACAGAGGAATTCTAATCCTTTAAGTAGTTTTGTTAGGGGAAAACAAAGACACTTGGCTTTGAAAAAACCGATATGAAGTGGAGTTGGCACGTATTGATGATATTTTAATATGGGTTTTAAGTATCAGTGTTAAAAGAAACAGGAAGCTGGGAGAGCATGGGTGTGGGGTTTTGGAATAGCAAGTCATTTATTCTTGAAGGGCATTTAAACATAGATGTTCGTTAGTATGGAGATTAAGAGAAAGATAGACACTCAAAGAAAATAGTAAGACGTGCAAGTGTGGGCATAGGTGTCTCCGAGGAGAACCGGCTTCGTTATCTTTACTTTATACAAAGGATTTTGAAGTTTGTGTTTGATAAGGGATTGATAAGGACTATAAATAATATCACAGATCAGTTTGGGAGGGGGAGGGACTACTTCAGGAGGATAGAAGATATTCACCGTAAACAAAATTAATGACCTTGCTTGAGAGTTCTAGACAATGTCTCCTAGTTCTAGACAATGTCTGGGGAGAGGAGTAAGGGCCTTTCCAATGTCAGATACGTTTAGATCTTGAGTCAGGCTCATTGCGACTTGTAGAGGTGGTTCTGATGCTAAGGTCCTGTTCCCCAATTGGGGATGCTAGCGGTCAATGAGCTGGGTGGAATAGGTGGGTCTCTCGGTCCTCACAGGCAAGCTAGGAGCCCCAGGGGAGAGAAGATTTTCACCATGCTTCAGAGGGAGAAAGGCCAACCAGCCATGTGAGATCTCTCGGGTGGAGCGGCCACAGGCGGCTTCTCCAGGTAGAAGGTTAGGGTGTTGAGCTGGGACTAAATGTAACTGAGCAAATCAAGTTGAGGGCAGATTTAGGGTGCTGAGCTAAGAGTATTGGGAAGGGCATGCTAGCCGTGCAACTGAGCCAACAAAGCAGGTTGAAATTAAGCAACATGTGTATCTGTGTTTTTCAGCCTCGGGCGGGGGTTGGTAGCATGGTCGACCCGGAGCTTAAAGAAGGTTAGCAAAAGCCACATGTAAAAGCTACTCTAGCATAAAGTATCTGTATATGAATGGAATTAGTATCTTCATGCCAACAATCTTGGCAGGAAATAGTAATTATGCTAAATTTCTTGCTTCTCAGATGACGAGAAGCTTTAACCAGACTCCAGGATGAGGGGCTCCTTTCTCATGTACCCATAAATTTTCCTGTGTTTCCGTCCCCCCTCAATCAGACTACAAGTCCTAGCTCCCCTACAGGTACGACTGTAGATGGAGAGATATAAGTGGGAGGGGAGAGATATAATCTAGGGTGCAGTAAAATACCAAACGAGACCATTCTGGGTAGAAAGAAAGGTTTATTGGGATTAAACTGCTAAGGCCCTCTCAGGAGCAGGGGAAAGGGAGGGTAGAAGGAAAACAAAATGGCAGAAAAGCAAGCCGATTTTATGTGGCAGCAGGATGGAGGCTTGAGCTAATACAGGCTGTTTGAATTGACTGGAACTAGGTCCCTTGCCAGAGGTAACTGACCTTTGGGGGAAGATCCTGGTAAACAGAAATCCACCTTAAGATCCATTTTTGCCAAAGCCCTTCAGTTTAAAACATTGTCCCCAGCTCGGCTCTCTCTCTCTCTCTCTCTCTCTCTCTCTCTCTCTCTCTCTCTCTCTCTCTCTTTCTCTCTCTCCCTCTCTCTCTGTGTGTGTTTGTGTGTTTGTGTGTGTGTGTGTGTGTGTGTGTGTGTGTGTGTGGTGGTGGTGGTGGTTGGGGGAATGGGGGAGCGGGTCTGTTTTGAGCCTAAGGGGAGGAATGTACAGCACTTCAAGATCTAACCAAGTAAAGCTCCCACGTGTGCTATTCCTCTCCTACATTTGATCACTGGATGCTGATGCATAAGACAACGGGAGACCACCTATTCAAAATGGCACCGGGATCCCATGCGACAGTTACAAGTCATTCTCCTAATGTATTTTCGATGTACATTAGGTCTTTGCTTCACCAAATGGAACTGGAGGCTGGAGACTGGAATAAAGCCAATAAATAAATAAATAAATAAATAAATAAATAAATAAATAAATAAATAAAACCTGAATGGCTCAAACAAAATGGAAGAAAATATATTATCAACGTTTGGTGTCAAGACAGCAATAATCTAGGATCATCTGTTCAGCCAATGAGACATTATTCAGAATTTATATATATAGTTTTAATTTCACCTTAAATGGGTACCTTAAAATAGTCTGATGTGTTTTGAAGTCAAACCAAATGGTTACAGGAAAGGGAAGGGCTCAAGCACTTTTAAATTTATTCTTCCTGTTTCTACTAATTGCCATCCGTTCAGTATAGTAAAGTCACATGGACCTTTGAAAGTAAATGCTGACATAGTTATATCCCATATAAAAATTCGAAGTGGCTTGCATCTTACTGGGAGTAAGATTTGTTTACCTGAGGAGCTGGAGAGATGGCTTGGTGGTTAAGAGCACTGGTTGCTCTTCCACTGGCCCCTAGTTCGATTTGCAGCACCTACATGGCAGCTCGCAACTGTCTGTGACTCTAGTTCTAGGGGATCTGATGCCTTCTTCTGCATTCTGCAGTCACTTAATGCACATGCAGCACAGACATACATGCATGCAAAACACCCATATATATATATATAAGCAATATAATACAGCACAGTACAATACAATACAGTGCAGTACAATACAATACAGTACAGTATAGTACAGAATAGTGTACAATATAGTACAGTACAATACAATGTAGTACAATATAATACAATACAGTACAGTACAATACAATACAATAAAGTACAGTACAATACAATGCAGTACAGTACAGAATAGTGCATACAATATAATACAATACATTACAATACATTAGATTTGTTTATCTGAGTGATCCCATCCTGATCCTCTCCAGCTCCTTTTCACTCCATTTCAGTTTATCTCCTCCTCCCCTTCTTCTTCTTCCTCTCTCTCCCTCCTCCTCCTTCCCCCTCCCCTCCCCATCTTCCTCTTCTTCCTCACCCTAGTCCTCCTCACCTTCATCTTCTTCAATTTCTTCCAGTTCTTTTTCACAATAATAGATCTCTTAGTTAGGGTTTACTGCTGTGAACAGACACCATGACCAAGACAAATCTTATAAAGTATGGCATTTTATTGGGGCTGGCTTACAGGTTCAGAGGTTCAGTCCATTATCATCAAGGTGGGAACATGGCAGCATCAGGCAGGCATGGTGCAGGCACAGCTGAGAGCTCTACATCTTCATCTCAAGGCTGCTAGCAGAACACTGGCTTCCAGGCAGCTAAGATGAGGGTCTTAAAGCCCACACCCACAGTGACACACCTACTCCAACAAGGTCACACCTCCAAATAGTGCTACTCCCGGGGCCAAGCGTATTCAAACCATGACAATAGACTTGCGTAATTGTGGTAAAATGCACATAACATCAACCGCCATTACCACCGTGAGCAGTTGAGTGAGCACATCAGGAGAATCCAGGGTATGCACACTGTGAACATTAGTTACTTGTCTAGTCACTGTGACAAAGAACCTTTCAGAAGCAACTTAATAGAAGAAGGCTGTTCGGCAGAGTTTCAACATCATTTTTAGACTTTCATGGCTAGGAGGGCACCATTGCAGAGGAACTCAGGCTGTGGTCTCAGAAGCTTCCTACAGCTTGTCCCTGAACAAGAACAGTAGCACACAGGAAGCAGAGCACTTCAGCCAGAACTGTGTGTGGGTACAATTTTCAAAGCCTCACCTTCTAAAGCGGTGGTTTTCAACATGTGAGTTGTGACCTCCCACAGGAGTCCCATGTCAGACAGCCTGTGTATCAGATATTTACAGCTTGATTGCTAACAATAGGAAAATTACAGCAATGAAGCACCAAGAAAATAACTTTATGGCTGGGTGTCGCCACAACATGAGGAACTTTATTAAAGGATTGCAGCATTGGGAAGGTTGAGAAACGCTGTCCTAAAGCAACTACGACTTTCACAATAGTGTCACAAAGAAGAGACCAAGCATTCAAATATTAGTCTGTGAGGGACATTTTGGATTGAAACTACAGTGACAACCATCATTGCTATATATCCTGAGAACTCTCCTCACCACTGAGTGACTCAGCGCTCTGCAACCATAAGGAACCGAGTTCAAATCCCCAGCACCCAAGTAGAAAGCCAGGCTGGCTGTACATGCCTATAACCTGAGCATTTGGGGACAAGAACAAATGGATCTCTGAGAGTTTGTTAGTCATCCATCCTGGGTCAGACAGCATCAAGTTCAGAGAGAGATCTGTCTCTGATGAGGTGTTGGGGGGCGGGCAGCAGAGGAAGAAACTCTTCATCCCATGTGCTTGCACACACCCTCATGCTCACGTGCATGTGCCAAGCACACATACACCATAACACATCATACCACACACATGTGCTGAACTTCTCCCAATGTGCTCTCTATATAATATTTATGGGAAGACAATAGAAGTGGTTGTATAAAAACGTGTCTGTAATGTAGAATAATGTGTTTCCCAACATAACCCCCCATGGAAATACAGACTTCCTGAACTCTGGTTTTCCTAAATAAGAATCGCCTGTCTATGGGCAGTCGACACCACGGATAGATTGGCCTAACCTAAAAACAAAACGCACATTTAAACTCCTTTTAGCCTTTGAATGTAGTAGGACTTTCTTTCCTTTCTTTGTGAGATCTTTACAAATGGATACTTCGCTTAGATGTTGCTTCATCTTCAGGTGGCCCCCCAGAAAGCCTGGCCACCGGATTATTACAAACGGCTCTTGGAAATTCTTTACTGAAGCCTTACCTGTTACTCAGTAAATGCTCTGTGCTGGGGAACAGCACACTGCTCGGTTCTTACGAGAGAGAGCTGTGCAGAACCACACACTGTGCTGTTGATGGACTTGAAATGCATGACCAGACAAGATCCTGTAGCCTGTACATATGCTCAGAATGTACTGAGTGTTCTGTAGGAAGTTCTGAGGCCTGAGGCCGCAAATATAATTATATGACTACTTTTTATTACATTAAAGTTTGAGGTGAGGGATGGAAAATATATATATTGTTGTGTGTATAAGAGCACACATACACATATAAGAATATAAAAATAAACATACATAAACTATATTAATATCTTATATATCAATATATTATATATCAATATGTTATATATTAATATATCACATATGTTTATATATAATATATTGATATATTCTATGTGTGTATATTTATTTATATATTATATATGTGTATCCATCACACACACACACACACACCATCCCTCACCTCAAAGTTTCAATGTTATTACAATGTTATTATCCTTTTTATTAAAAGGATTCCAGATAAATTAGAGGCTATGTAGCAGGTGTGTACATGATTATATACCTAGATAGTATATTAAATACTAGTTACAACAAGTCCTTCCATGGTGAGAAAGACTAACAATATCTGGTTTTGTAATGGAGGACTTCTTGAAGACACTGTGATGTAACGATACTGTAAATGTTTGCTCTGAATTGACACAGTAGCCTCCGTGTAACTCAAATCTACATGACACAGAAATGACTTTCAGACCTCAGTTAAGCTCCTTACACAGCCATTACAAATCACTGTGTCTAGATACCTCCAAACCGAGACCCCCTTCAAGAAAACTTAATGAAGGTCAGCAGGTCCTTGGCAGGAGGGTTTTTGTTGTTGTTTTGATTTTAACTATGAAGGATTTGGAAATATAATTCCTCAGAACAATCCATATATGCAGTCAATGGGGCTTAAGGTCAGGCTCTGGTCAAGAAGTGCAGGAGGAGAGAAGAACCTATTACAGACGTGTAGGAGGTCCATTCCCAAGGTGAGTCCTTTCTTGTTACCAGATACCATCAGAAGAGAGCTGTTGGGAAGTGCTGAGGTCTGCAGTCCTTCCCTGTTCCCGTCACTTAGCATAACATCATTTGGCTGGTGCTCTGGGTATTGACGTTATGTAATATAAACACACTTATGTAAGGAGAACGGAGCCAGGTACTGATCAATGCCTTCAGAGCATGCATGTTTGCGACTGTGCTTTCTCCAGAGAGTGCTGCGTAGAATTGCGAGGTATCTAGAAAGTGACATCCCACCATGGCATGAATATCTATGTATTTCATATCCTTCCCTGGCAACCGTCACTTCTTACTTCATGGGTCTATCTCTATTACAACTAGTCCCCAGCTGTGTGTACCTATGGGACAAACAGTTGGCTTTTTTCCAGTGTCCAAAACACAAATGTCTCAGGCTTCTATTGCAGGTGTAACCTGCTCTCTAAGTAGCCTGGTACTTAGGGCGGATGGTTCCAGGTAGCCCAACTCCTTCCTCACTCCCTAGTGTTTTCTCTCAAAAAAATGCCCAAATGCATGCAGTTGCTGTTAGGAATCTCACTCTGATGTGAATCCAGGTTTCCCTTATTAGTTAAAGTGATTAGTTAAAGTGATTTCCTCATTTGTAAATGTGGATGCAGGTGCCTGTCACCGAAGCCTGAATGCAAAAATAATTCACTGCGAGTGGCTGATGATAACAGCCTACCATTTATATTTTTATTGCTGGTCTATTACATGGACAAGCTATGAAGATATCTGAATGAATTGCTTCAATATCTCGATACTTAGAGCTTCTAAATTTCCAATTTGTTGAGCGTTTGTTTCAGTAAAGCTCTTAGTTCTCTGGGGAAAGCTGTTATTTTTCCACCTTCTCTCATTGCATTGGTCAAGGTGGGATGCCAGCCCTGGGGTTAACAGGGGTGGCCAATGGCTTCAGAGCTAACTTTAGATAGCGTAGACTCACGGACTGGCTTATTTGTGGTATATTCCCCGTGTGACAGTAGCACAGCAGGCTGCATACAGGAACACAGGGAACAACCGTGGTCTGTGGGAGGCACAAGTTAGAGTACCCAGGATAAAGTGTCGGCTGGTTTTACAGAAGATATGACTGGCTTGCTTGAATGATTCTCAAGTTGGCAGAATGGCAACTGTCTCTGGTGCCCTTGATAACAAACATTGTTCATGTAGGCGACCTTATTCATGGGAGCAGAGCTGGGCTCAGAAATTCCAATTAGAATATCCACTTTCTGATTTCACCAAGTCAAGGCAGCACACGATCCTAACCCTTAATTTCAATATGTATATCAGCATGAGAGACTTTGGTCTCTTGATATGCAAACGAATACATATGACTATCCCCCCCCCCCAAATAACCATAATTTGCTAAAAGGGTCTCTTTTAAAATAAATTCTTTGCGCTACTTGTAATGGTTAGTTTTGATCTTCAAGTTGACAAAATGTAGAATCATGCTGGAGACTAATCTCTAGCTATGTCTGTGATGGTATTTCCAGACAGACCCACCCTCAACATGGGCGGTACCATCCTGTAGGCTGGGTCCCCAGAATGAGTAAGATAGAGAAAGTGAACTTTGAATCCTAATTCCTCCCACTGCTTCTAGACCCCAATGGCAACGTGACCATCTGCCTTATACTCCTATAGTCATAATAGATTATATCCACAAATTTTGAGGCAAAATAAATCTCATGTTCCTTATTTACTTTTGTAACATATTTCGTCACAGCATGGTAACTAAAATATTATGCTAGGCTGAGACTAGACACAATTGAGAAAGAAGCTATTATTTGGCACTGCGGGGTAACACAAAATTTTCTTTACCTGAAATATGTGTCCATCTGATTCCTACAGCCTAGTTTCCAGTATATCGCTGGGGATACAGTCACCAATTAAGTAGAGAAGAAGGTTCATCTGTGGCCTCGATGTAGATTCTCTGTCAAAATAACCAAGGTTTATAATTTTACTATGTGCTATCTACTGCTTCACAGCTCTACCTGTCCACATTGTTAAAAATCAGCTTTCTTTTCTTACCTATTTTATGACATCTTTGTCTGTGTGGCCATCCAGTAAGGATTTGGAAAGTCAGAAAACTTGCTAAGCTTTGCAAAGTTTATCAGGACAAGAGTAAAGAAAGTGGGGCTGCGGAAGTAGCCTAGTTGGTAGAGTTTTGTCTGGCATTCCGGAAACCTTGGGTTCGGCCTCCAGTCCTACATGAACCAGGTGTGATGATTCATTCATGCAATTCCAACACTCTAGAGTTCTGGATAGAAGAGGACCCAAAGTTCGAGGTCAACCTCAGCTATTACAACTTTCAGTCTAGCCCTGGCCTACTAAACTAAAAGCCCTAACCTAAACTAAAACTAAAACTAAACCCTAAACTAAAAACTAAAAAGGGCCTTATCCCACTTCTGCATTCCTTAAGGAGAACGACCCTGTGGTGCTCACACACACAATGATGCACTATATACAGTGAAAGGGAATGAGGCAAGTCTATATGCGGCCTTACACAAATGACCATCACAAGACAGGTTTGGCTAGTACAGCACCCAGAACTGCCCAGCACTTGGTAGACCCATACTCTGGCATTTGTTAATGAATATTTATACAGCCATGAGTAAAACTAACCAGCTCACAGTCCAAAGAGATGTGCACATTTACAGCAAACCCCACAGGGCCAACTTATCTACTTTCAACCATTTTCCAATTAAATCATGTGCCAGTGTTTGCCTTGAGCCCAGGTCTTGGATCATCTCCATCAGAGCACCTGCTACGGTTCCACATCTGGTTCGTTTTACCCAGGCCTACTAATACTTCAGAAAAAAAAGTACCCAAGATGGTTCAGATTATTACAGCTGGATCCTGGTGTTAAATGATACCCTGTGTGCATCAGACACAAACGGAAGGCTAGATGCTCTTCTGCTCTTCAACAGAGGCTATTGCATCACCTGTCCCCTCAAAGTGTGGATGCGGGGTGTGCATGATTCTTCCTTCACCAACCTGAGATAACTCATCTCTCTCCCTCTCTCTCTCTCTCTCTCTTTCTCTCTCTCTCTCTCTCTCTCTCTCTCTCTCTCTCTCTCACACACACACACACACACACACACACACACACACACACAGACTTTCCTGAGGAGGGGCTTGTGCCCTTAGACTCTTCGGTGTAAGTTTGTTGGTTGTGTGGGGTTTTTGTTGTTGTTGTTTTGTTTGGTTATCTTTATACTATTTTGTTTTCATTTATCTCTTTACTTAAATCCAAGGCTGGCCAGAATCAAGGTGCCTTGGCCTCTACCCTCTGGCTGTATTTTTGATAGACTTCAGAGATACTGTCCCTTTGGTTTCGGTTATGCTACCAGTGATCCCCTTGTATATGCTTCTCACTGCACAGTGGCCCTCAGGAGAAAAACCAGAGGCACATCCTATTTTGATGGATATGCCTTCCTAGAACAGGAAGTGCTGGAAAACACCTACTCCAAGTGTCTGAAGACTCTCAGGAGACACATCGGATGGACAAGTTAATTCCACTTCTTCCTAAAGTCACCATGTCTTTCCCTGTCGGTGCTATGTGTCTTGGGTATGACAGCTCCCACAGTGCCTGCAGGGTTGCCAGATGTTTGTACTGCAACTTTGATCCTGATTGCTGTTCTTTTGTTGGGCACTGCAGGTGCTGTAATTAGAAAACGATGCGCTTCCAAGAACATATATGTGCAGGGGGCATGTTAAACCAACACGCATGGTATAAAGTGTGATGGGTTGTTTTCCTTCAGAATATAATTAGAAGAGGTAGCCACACATCAATAATCCTGAATGGGTCCCCTTCATGGAGCTCCATGGCCTGTGGTCAATGGGCTCTGAGTCAAACAATGGCCATGGTGTCCTTGGCTGTGATGGCCCAGCATAGATATAGCCTGCTCCCAACAATGAGCATTAGAGTTTCCCACTGATATCATAGACCTTAAGCATCTGGAAAGGACATGGTTAAAAATGAAAGGCAGGCAAGATTAGAACCATTGTACTAATTTCAATGGATGGATGGCCTTATGGGTATTCAGAGAATTTAGGGAGACTGGTCTTTGTAGACCTATGGCCTCTTTAGAATGTGTCAACACTACTTCTGGTACAGTGAAGAGCAGGACATCAAGTGTTGGAAGGTTGCAGTTGGGTGTGGGGCTGGTAGATATGAGACCCACAGTGACTAATCCCAGGATATATACATGGATCAGATGGTACCACCTTTTTTGCTGGTATAAAAGCTGGGAGAGATCACTGTGTTCTCAAGTATGGTATCCTAGCCTTTGCTGGATGCTCACTGCAGTTTTCCCATAAAGTCATTTACTAACCATGCTCTTTGCATAATTTTACCTACTGTGGAATATGGTAAAAGACTCACTGCTTGTGGCTTTTATCAAGATTGTTCTCCATAGTCCCTCTCTAGGGGAATTTTAATCCAGCAACATGGCTTCTGTGGCTAGAATCCAAACATGCCCTCAATACACACCTTTAATCACAAACAAGAAAGGTAAAGCTAGTTTTTGGAGAGAAGCAGCCATGTTTGAAAGTGACATCTAATTGAGAGGCAGACCAAGTGATGATTCAGAGAAAGATTTGAAAGAACGAGTCAGAGATAGGATATGTTCAACTCTCACAAGAATAGAAAGAGTTAGTTTGAGGCCAAGCAGAACAATTCAGTGAGGAGCTAAGAGAAGCCAGATTGAATCAGTCAGCTTGGACAGGCATTTGAGGCAGAATAGCTAAGTTGATTCAGTCAATCAGAGTTCAGAAAGAACTTGGAAAGGGTGAGCTTACTCAACAGTAATCTTCAGAGATAACAATCATATCAGGTGAATAAGTTACTTTTACATCCAGTGCCTAATATGGGGGAAAAGTTACAATTACACTTATCTGCTGGTCCCTCACAGGCTACCCAGGGTTGGACTTACAAAGAATCACCAAGCATCCTTTTAAACAGGTTGTTTAGGTAAACAGACACTGGAGGGGGATTAGTAAACTCATCTATGCCTGCTTTTATTTGAGCTATCTAGCTATATTTGGAGCCAGATAACTTGGCAAGGTTAAATCTGGAGGAGCCAAATGAGCAGCTGTTTGGTTACTTCCAATGTACCAAGCTGCTCTGTCTAAATCTGGAAAGTGTTTCCTATGGGAGATGCTTGTGTTGATGTGATAGTGAACAATGGGATACAGGGACACGTTGGGTAGATGAGTCTGCTAAGAGCCAAAGGCACTTGAGTCAAAGTTAGCCTGGGAATGACTCTGCTTACAGAATACTCTCCTTCCCCAGTACTGGAAAAGAAACAAAGATCTGGCTTACAGGCCTGGAATTTCCACAAATACTATTGCCAGAATAAAAGAATATTGGTGACCAAAAGTCTAGGAGCTAACATGAACTAGTTACATAAGAGGGGGAAGGGTCTTTATAAACTGGCACATTGGCTGCTGGGATGTGTCCCCCGCCTTTCATATTGCAATTAGACTTCTCTCGTCAAAGCGATTCTCATTGTAGGTCATCTGTTCATTTGCTGTGTGCTCTGTATGGTTTCATAGGAACCACATACTATATGTCCTTGGACCCTCTGAGCTGGGTGTTCTCCTTGACAGAAATGTGGAAGGGTGTGTAGCAGAAATGCATCACTGCCTTTCTCATCTCCCCTTGACTTCATTGGAGACCTGTTTCTCTTTGCAGTGTTTTACTGTATTCAACATCCTTAAACTGGTTCAAAACCATACACTTATTTTTGTAATAAATAATTTCTATGTTTTATGTACTCTACTTAAGCCTCAGCTATCAGCTCGGCACAGTCTAGAGTCAGCTGGGAAGGAAAAACCATACCTGAGGAATTGCGTAGATCAGATGAGTCTGTGGGCTTCTCTGTCATCTTGGATGATTGAATGGGAGTGTCCAGCCCACAGTGACCAGCACCATCTCTAGGTGGGTGGGTCGGAGCTGTGTAAGAAAGACAACCTGCGTATAGGCCACGGAACCGAGCAGTGAGTAGCTTCATAGTCTCTGCTTCAGTTCCTGCCTCCTGAACCTGTCTTGAGGTTCCTGTCCTGACTTCCTTTCAGAGGCCCTCTCTTAGCAATCTATGTCTAGTAGCCAGGCCTTGCTTCACAAAGGCTCCACTGAAACCAAATGGAGAGAAAGTGTCCAAGAACAAGAGCGCATGGCCGACATTGCAAGTGTAAAGTGGTCTCATGGAGGAGATATGAACAGTGTCTACTTCTCTTGGCCATGGGAGGACTCAGACACGAGATGCCATCTACAGATTGGATGGTCCTTATCAGACACCAAATCTTTTATTATTTATCATCATCATTATTGTTATTACTAGTGAAAAATGTTGATATGGTATATTCTGATCTAAATTCCTCTCCCTCATCTTCTCCTGAATCCTGTCTGGCTTCTTTCTCTATGTTGAAAACAAACAGGGCCATGAACACAAAAACCAAACAAACAAACCAGGATAAAACAAATCAGACAAAGAAAAGCAAAACAAAGAAAAGGCACAAGAAACTCATATATATATATATGCAGACATTCATTCCCCCACACACCCTCCACAAAAAAGAAAAATCAGACCCTCCAATAGATAACCAAAAGATAAGTAACACAAACAAACAAACAAATAAATGCACAACACACTATGAGATGAAAACAAAAATACCATTTTGTGTTGGTCATCTATGCTGGGCTTGAGGCCTCCCTTAAGAGTGGTTTGGTTACCCAGTGAGATGCCATTGGAGAAAACCGTTTCCTCTGTGAGCAGCTATCATTTGGAGATAGCGTCTGGGTTAGGGATGGGAGCTCTCTCAGTGCTAGGACCTCTGGTTTGAACCTGTGCAGGCTCTGCACATGCTGCCAGGGTCTCTGTGAGTTCATATGTGCATTGACTCTGTTTGTGTCTTGAACACTCTTTGCTCTGTGTCCTCTACCCTCTCAGCCTCTTAGAATCATTCTGCCTTCTCTTCTGCAGAGTTCCCTGAGGGGACTCATTTCAGAAAACATCCCATCGAGGGCTGAGTGCTCCAAGTTCTTTCACTCTCTGCACCCTCCAGTTGTGGGTCTCTGTATTCATTCCCATCTCCTGCAGGAGGCAGTTTCTTGAATAACAGCTGGGTGAGACACTGATAGATGAGTGTTGCCGGATCAGACACCAGATCCTTCTGTGCTTTGATTCTGGATTTCCCAGCCTCTAGAATGTGAGCAAGATATTCATGTTCATTAAAAATAACCACTTAAGCTATTTTTGTTACAGCAGCTGGAACAGACTAAAGCATTTGGATTCCACACTAGATGGCAGGTCCCTTTGTGTGGCTTAATGTCATCACATTTCCAATGATTCTCACCTAACTACTTCTGAAGGGGAAAAGAGACACACACCCTTCTTTTGTCCAAGGCCCTGAAACAGCACTGCCTACGGCAGGCACTAGACACCGAGTCAAGCTATCGAGTATCTTCCTCTACTGGATGTAGACCTTATCTTGCTTCTTGTCCCTCTTAACTCTCAACTGCTGTCCTTGCTGCTTGTTCTAGCCTTAAATTCCTATCTTGATCTGATCTATACATTTTCATCTCCTGGCTATGAACTGTTGTAATCTAGTCTTGAACGTACCTGGAAAAACCATAGGGTAAAACCCTCTCCCCAGAGTGGTAGGTAGAGGAACATTTAAAGATAAGGCCTAATGGACTTGCCATTGTGTTGTTGAAGGAAATCCCAGGTCTCTGCCCCTACCTCATCCATCTTTGCTTCTTGGCCATGAGGTGAGCCATTTTACCCTGTCCCATCCCCACTATGATATGCTGCCTTACCACGGGCCTAACATATCACCGGCTTGAATCTCCAAATGCTATAAGGATGGACGTTGACTAACACGGACTCCATCGTGTGAGATCAGTACCTTTCCCCTTAAAACAGTAAATTTGTGGACCATCTTGGGAGGCAGGTCCCTCGGGCTAACCAAATCATGGGTGTCTTCATATTTTGTGTGCTTCACCAACATCATCCCTAAGCCTGTTAGTCTACTTCAGTCTTTTAGCCAAAACTTGAACAGACACTCTCTCCACATCACTCATTATTCTATAAATTTTAATCCTAAGCATATTGTGATTTATTTAGTAGGTCAGGTTCTAAAAGCATCATCACAAAGGAACTGGCAATGAGCCAGGTAAAAAGTGTTGCTGTAAAAATCTCCAACCCCAATAAGCCTGTGCAAGGAAAACACAACTCAATACGAATACAAGCTGAGCGCCTAGATAGGGCAGATCTACCACTGCACTACTCTGTCCCCCAGCTATGAGATCCCTTATAACTTGTGGTTTCTCCAGGCCACATGCGTCATCTCCATCTTCCTTCTACCTCCTGTTCTGTTTTCCTCTTTCTCTTTCCTCTCCTTGACTCCCCTCCTCCTTTCTCTCCTTCTCTCTCTCAAACTTGTAGTTCCACCTTTCCCTTCCACTGCCCAAGCACTGGCTCTAGCCTTTATTTTACAAGTTAAAATGGGGAGAGAGTTCACATCAAGTCATCTGAGTGTGTGACTCACTCTGCAGGCCCTCTTGGGGAAGCAGAATTAGCATTAAAATACAAACTGCACCAGGGCAGTCCACAATGTAAAAGCATCCATGTGCCTTATCATCTAAAGGAGACAGCCCAGCCAAGCTGTGTAATCTTGAGAACATACACACAAAACAGAACCACATGGGATGAAGGTACTGAAAAGGGCCTCCGCCAGGACATTTAAGAACTTTCCAAAGGATCAGATCACTCAATGACTACCACCAAGGTGAATGACTCTTTTCCACATAGGCTGATATGGAAGCTATTTTTCTGTATCTCTCTTGAATGTAGTTAATATCTTGTTAGTCCTCACCAATGAGCAGCTTCCATCACAGACTCTTGACCCCATTAATGTCACTCTCCTCTCTCTCTGTGGCCATGTCCTCAGCTTCTCTGAGAAGAAACAGAGCATCCAGGCAAATGCCGTTCACTAGGCAGCCCTGGGGGCTCCTTCCTCAGGTCTTTGACTTAAAAAAAAAAAATTCTAGGCAGGTCTTGAGATGCAGTTCAGGCTAGCCTCAGACTCATGACTTGGCCTCCTGAGCAACTGGACGGCAAGCATACCATCATATTCAATTCGTTATCAACACCCAATTACATTGAATATAGTGCCATGAGCAGGGCACATAGAATCCCAAGTAGAGTGCATAGTCTTTGGGGGAGACATGTGAGATAGAAGTGTACAGTATCTTGGTGAGAGCCATTAAAGATAAAATAAGAAAAGTAGTGAACCCAAGTAAGTCACCAGAGGAGGCGACATTTGTGCAAAAGCCAATAAAAAGAGAGTGGAGTAACCTTGTTGGAGGTTACAGACTATCCCAAGCAAGGGAGACTGAGGAAACAGCTCTAGAATGGGTCTGGACAGGATTGAAGAATGGGGGGAATGGGGAAGCCAGCAGCAGATGAGGTCAGAGACATGAGACGGGAGATGGGAAAGGCCAAGCACTGACTTTTTGGGGTATGGGTTTCTTTTGAGCAGGGAGCAGATTCTGAGGAGTGTGCAGCTTGGTTTAAGAAAACACTTCCAGTTGTGTTGGTTGAGTCAGGGAAGAGGTAGAAAGCCAGAGGGAGGGGCTGAAGGCTTTTGGAATAGTCTGGGTGAGAGATGCGGATGGCTGGGGACTAGGAAGAGATTCGGGGAAGGTGAAAAGGAGTGACATTCTGGACGGAGCTTTGAAGGTAGAATGAAAAGGATTTTCTGGCCACCCAGTGGGCAGTAAAAGCAAAGGAGTTTCAGATGACCCTGAGATATTTTGACCCCTATGGACATCCCAGCAAACCTTAAATCTTCAAGTCTGTGCTAATATTCTGAGGACTGTAGAACGCATTTCAAGATAATGATGCTATTAACTAACGTGAAAACCTTTGCCAAATGATTAGGGCTTTATTTACTTCTGGTTTTTCTTTTTCTGAATATACTGTCTTTGTATCTGTTTCTACTGGGGAAATGGTATTGGACCTAAATAATAACAAAATATCCCTTGCCTTAGTTTTGAGACAACAGATGCTATTGTCTTCCGTCCCAACCCTAAGTGGGGTTGTAGGTGGGGTTAAGTGGGAAGACTCGATGTGGGATATCTTCTAAAGGTACAGTCAAAGGGTTATCAGTCTGGCCAGTCAGAGAGAAAGAGGTAGAGGGAGACACTGTTTGGGTCTGATTCAGCTGCAATAGCCAAGTATTAGAGACAAACTAGTTTGTGAACCATGGTTTTTGCTGCTGGGAGTCTGTGGTGTGTCTATGGAGGATGTCTGCATGTTTGGGGTCTGCTAGGGACTCTCTTCTGGGTTGCAGACTACCAGTTTCTTCCAATATCCCCAATATCTGCAAAACACAGCTCTTGCCTCAAAGGCAATAGGAAAGCTTATTCTGTTACCAAATATGAGTGGCCAGGATCTGAGAACACAGACTCAGGATGCCCCAGATCTCACAATCTAACACGTAAAGGGATCCATGAAGTTGTCAGAGTAACAGAGCAAAGGAAGTCATAAATCAGGGGACTTTTCAAATACATGGCTGGCAACATACCGTAGACAGGTTACAGGGAACAGAGAAATCTTGGATATAGGTCTCAGATGCTGACTGATGATATTCTCAGCTCTTGTGTTGGTAAGAGCTAGAGGTCTGTACATTCTAAAACAGACTTACCTAATAGTTACAAGGATTTATATTACATACAGAGGTGGGCAATACATGACTCCTTAGGGGACTAAGATAGCCAATAATAATTTGGATTTGGATCTCCAACATTTAAGCTCTTCATAATCGTTGGAATGTTGATCAGTCCGTAAGACCTGGAGGATATTTAATGGAGGTGTCATTCTGTCCCTACCACTGGAACAAGGACAACAACAATTGTAAGAATAACAATCGTGGGTTGGGGATTTAGCTCAGTGGTAGAGCGCTTGCCTAGCAAGCACAAAGCCCTGGGTTCGGTCCCCAGCTCTGGAAAAAAAAAAAAGGAAAAGAATAACAATCTTTAACTATAGAAAGAGACCAAGCAAGCCCTCTGACTTCTTAGAAAAGTTCTGTTATTCATGGAGGCTCCAGTGTGACATCCTCCCGTGAGTTCCCACACTCCTAATTCCATCACCCAGAAGGTCACACTTCACCCCCTGAGTTTTAGGAAGGTGCCCTCAATCCTCAGCTGAAAGGAAGAGGGAGAAAAAGGTGTTCTAGTATGTCAGTATGAATAATTGGTCCTGGTGTTAATAGGAGAGCAGACTATGAGACGGTATCTCCCATCTGTAAGTTCCTTCAGTGATTACCTACCGACTTCCTACTCATGGTGTCTAGTTTGTCCTCTGTACAGATGACAGTGAACCATGTGGACAGAAATCCCAGGTCCCAAGGGGCTTATACTCTAGAGGGCAGTATGTGCTTACGTGTGTGTACAAGTGTTTATGTATGTGCATGTGCGTGTGCAAGTGTGCGTGTGCGTGCGTGCGTGCGTGCGTGCGTGCGTGCGTGTGTGTGTGTGTGTGTGTGTGTGTGTGTGTGTGTTCAGATGGTAATGGCACTAAGGAGACAGGGAAATACCCAGGACATCATGAGTAGTTAGTTCTGAGAATTTAACTAGTATAAGTGTGTCACTGTGCATATTTGTTCCCAAGAGCCCAATGCTTGGGAAACACCCATTTGAATGTAATAAAATGGAATACTGATTAGACACTTAGTACCCCTAGAGTCTTTTGAAGAGTTAGGTCAGCTGCCCCTACTAAAACCCTTGAGTTCTCCTCACGGATAGCAAGCTGTACTGTAACAGTCGCCCCTTGCAAGTAACTGGGTTTCGACTCTGTCAGTTCAGGATCACCTCTATTTAACCTACTCAGGTTGTCCCCATTGGGGCTTTTCACTCAGAACACCATTGCAGCGATCATATACTGTATTTTTAGCATCTTATATAAACTTCCTTACAAATGCCTGTTACATAACCGGCACCCCCCCACCCAGGCTTTCTTCCAGCCTCTCCTAGATTTATGGTGGAGGTAAGCAGATATGTACGGGTTAATGGATCCCTGTCCAGTGGCGGAAAGTCCCGGGGGTTCATTCCACCTGCTCTGAGCAGGGCTGAGTGTGTAGCAACAAAGTATGTTTCTCCAGATACGGTCCCCTCCCTTTCAGCAGCTGCCTTCTGTTCCATTTGCATCAG
This sequence comes from Rattus norvegicus, assembly GCF_021556685.1. Lineage (NCBI taxonomy): Eukaryota > Metazoa > Chordata > Mammalia > Rodentia > Muridae > Rattus > Rattus norvegicus. Next base: position 64,073,979 of record NC_141549.1, read on the forward strand.
GTGTCACACTGCTGTGTCCCTGAGCTTGGGAAACACTGTTCCACCTGTCGTGGTGTTCATATAAAGCTCCCCAGCTAGGCTCCAGGGGTAACTCAGAGCTGTGTCTAGTTTGTCCTCTCTACAGATGGCAATCGGAGCCAGGAAAGCAGGTGACCTCTTCCCACTGAACACAGTCAGCACTAAGGTGTCTGGATTCCCTCCCTGAGGGGGCTCCTAGCAAGCCGGCCGCCTCTCAGCTCTGCTTTCTCATATATAATGAACGAGACGTACGAGGGTGGATTTTGAAACCCTTTCTATAGGCGTTCCACCTATAGAAACACTATTTGATACAGGCAGGTTGTATAAAACTTTATGGTTTAGTGTTCAGTGCATCAGGTAGGTTCTAGCATCAGAAGTGTCAATAACCTGAACCAGGAAATGGACTGTGTATGTATGCATGTATGTGTGTATGTATGATGTATATGTGTATCCAAGATTGAACACAGGACTGCCTAGACATACACTCTACCTTTGTGTTACATTTCCCCGGTTCATGGTCACTCAGTTGTCTTTCTTTCTCAATGATATTGTGAAATGGTAACTTCACTGACTGTACAAACAGGAGGTTCAAATGTCCTTCTGCATTGTGTGCAAGAAAACCATTGTGTCAACGTTATTCTTAACAGTCTAGCTATATCAGGAAAAGGCATGGGGTGCGGCAGTGGGCAGGAGGGATAAGCATGGAATGATGGTGATAAGCATTTTCCAAATTAGGAAACAGATACGCTTTTCTTCTGACTCTCTTACATAACCGATCTATTTTAGAAGACAACACTGGAGAAAAAAGAAAGAAAGAAAGAAAGAAAAAACCCGAAATGAAATACAAATCTCCTGATTTTACTACTTCATTAGCAAAGAATGACAAAAGCCAGCCGATGCTTACAGGATGAAAGGAGAGAGCCCTTGAAGCCTGTCAGACACCTCCTGCCCTGAGGCTGGCTTGCAGGACGCCCTCTTTTCATCCCAGCCTGCTGGATGAGTCAGAGACCAAAGGCTAAGTTTCAGAAAATGAATGAAGGTACTAATTTCTCTCTCCCCTGAATTTAAGAGGCAGTTGCATCAAAGGGCATAGCCTTTCTGGTGGCACGGAGAGACGGAAGAGTGACCTATTACAATGCCAGCCAGCGATTACCGTGCTGAGACTTCCTGATTCATCGGGGAAGTTGTGCAGCACACAAAGGCCACAGTGGAAGTACAGCCTCTTACATAAATAAGTTACATAAATGAGAGAGAACAGGTTATGTAAATGTATAAACCAGCAAACATGAATTATAACCATTCACAAACGCCACGGAGAACAGGACACAGTTCCTCCTACCACCCCGCCCTCCTTAACACACAACTGTGTCACTTCATTTCATGCCAGATCGGGTGTATTTGTCATAGTCATTAGGGAAAGAGGCTCCAAAGGACAAGGTGATCCTTCATCTTGTTTTCCGAAACCCATTTTCCTTTTGAGAGGAATCTCATGACGAGCCTGGTTTGAAACAGTAACTGAAAAGACCTATTTGTTTACCAATTTATTATACTTTATCTAATCGTGAATGCGTTCCATGAAATGTTTGCTAGGGCACAGTCTGAAGTTGTGTGTGTGTGTGTGTGTGTGTGTGTGTGTGTGTGTGTGCGCGCCTGTGTGTATGTGTGTGCCTGTGTGTATGTCTGTGTGTGCCTGGTCTATGTGTGCCTGTGTGTGTGTCTGTGTGTGTGTGTGTGTGTGTATGCCTGTGTGTGCCTGTGTATGTGCCTCTGTGTGTCTGCATGTGTGTGTGTCTGTGTGTGTGTGCCTGTGTGCCTATGTGCATGTGTGCCTGTGTGTGTATGTGTGTGTATGCCTGTGTGTGTACCTGTGTGTCTGTGTATGTGCCTCTGTGTGTGTGTCTGTCTGTGTGTTAGATTTTTAAGTCTCCAGTGAGCATCTAGGCATCTAACCAAGTCATTGTTCTGTCTTGGCTATGGTTCCATGCTTGGGGTCTTGACCAGCAGGCAGGAGGGGTCCTAGGCTTGATTCCAAAGCTACAGGAACAGGTAAACACCATTGCCCATGTAACTGAGACGTAAGGTTCTGCTCATGAACAATTCCCCACGTTCCCCACTCCAGATGTGATGAAGTGCTCCTTGTCTCGCTGCAGCTTGCTTCAGAGACAGTCTCTGCATTTCTGCTGGAACAGGAACCTGGGATTTTGTTTTTGTATTTAAGTTAACTCTTCTTGCTCTCTCTCTTTGTTCCTGTCCCCCTTTCTTTTCTGAGGAAAGTTTGCTCATTGTTTAGTATAAAGACACTTTTGAACTGATATTACCTATTCTGTGTAAGCAGGAACAATTAATTGTTAGACAATTTTAGACAGCATGACCTTTGACATTCCATCCAATTGCTTTATTTGAAGATCTCTGGTTAAAAATATTTGAAGATAATTTTATTAAACATTATATATATATATATATGATACTATCACTGTGAGATCTTAAAATCTTTTCAATACTGACTGTATGATTTCAGACTGAATTATTTCCTGTTATCAAGTATTTGAAAAAGAAGCCTTAAATCTCTTCCTACATTACCAACCCAGTACTCTGTAATCAAGTCTATAAATATTTCCATTGAGAATATTAAACCTGATGCTTTCACATTTAGAGGAACTAGAACCCATTACATATGAGCCAAACTATCTTCAATCCACCAGGCTGCAGAACGCTTGCATCGTGGTGATCTGGTTTCTGCCACAGCGAAAATGTTTTTCTCCTGTTTTCTCATTTAAAAAACTTTAAGCAACTGCGGGTTAGTGTGTATGAAGGATGTGGAGCACACCTGAGGACATGGGGACTTTCACTCTCTAAGTGTACATGTGGTTTATTTAATAGTTTAATGTTTTTCGGTGTATTGCACTTTTAAAATTAAAGTTTACAAATCGCTCACAAAGTATTGGGTTTCTTTTGGACAGTTCGTTTCTGTCATTTTCTCTTAATAAACTTCATCACAAGTCAGCACTAACCAAGCACCAAGAAAAACTCTTGCGTGCTGGGAGGAAGTGGTCTCAGTAACATGAAATATGTGTGTCTAGAGTTGGCCGATTTCAGATTTGAGTCTCAAAGTAATCACACCGTGCATGTGCATTCGCAGTCCCTCTATTTGTTCTGGCCAGCAGAAACCCTGGGCATCCAGACCCACCCAAGGCTTCCATCTACGGCCAGGAGGGGTCTAAGTATCTACTCATGTGCGGCAGGTTTGGGGTCACAGCACTGCTGGTGCCCACACGAACAGCATAGCACCCACTATAGGCCTGGGGACCAGCCACGATTACAAGAGGTGTCAGCTCGCAGGCCGCCTGGGAGACTTCAGGCTTTGTTCAGTCAGGAGCCAAGCCTCCTTGTCAGAGAAGCCAATTAGATCCCCGCTGGGGATCATCTGATCTCGCGTCCCTCACCAGGAGGGGCTCAGAAAGGGTGGGACAGGCCGGCCAGCTCTCCGGTACTGGGCGGCCGGCCGCGTGTCGGGAGGCCGGGCGCGGAAGCCAAGGCCCGCCCCTCTCCGTCTCGCTAAGCTCCGCCCCTCTCCCCAGGCCCCGCCCCTAGGGGCTCCCCGGGCGCGCGCCGCCCCGCCATGTCCGCGCGCCACGCCCCCCTGCTCGCCGGCCGCGTGCGGAGCCGCGCGCCCCGGAGGTTCCCGGACCGTGGCGGCGGGCGGCGACGGAGGAGCAGCCCTGCGCGGGCCATGTCTTCTCCGGCCGTGGCGAGGGCGTCCCCGGGCGGGAATCGGGAGACGGCCGGCGGACCGCGGAGCCGGAACGGGCCGTGGGAAGTGGGCGGCGGCGAGCGGTTGGAGCGCGCGGGCGCGGAGCCGGGGCGCTGGGAGCTTCTGCTCCGCCGCGGCGAGCTGCTGGCGCTGGGCGGCCACCTGAAGGGAGCGCTGGAGGCGTTCGCGGCTGCGCTGCGCCGCGGGGCCCCGGCCAGGCCCGAGCGCCTCGGTTCGCTAGTGGACTGCCTGGTGTTCAGCTACCGGCTCCGTCACGGGCTGCGCTGGAGCGCGGCACCCGCCGCGGGCGCGGCCGGGCTGCTCAGCTGCCTGGGCTGCCGGGGCTTCCTAAGTGAGCCGGTGACCGTGCCGTGCGGCCACAGCTACTGTCGCCGTTGCCTACGGAGGGAACTGCGCGCCCGCTGCCGCCTGTGCCGGGACCGTCTGCCACCCGCCGCCGCCGCCTCCGAGGGGACCCCGCGGCCGCCGCCCCTGGCCGCCGCCATCGCCGACTTCCGAACCAGCGTCGTGCTCAACCACCTGGCGGAGAAGTGGTTCCCGGGCCAGCGCGAGCGCGCGCGGGCGGCCGGCCGCCTCGGGGAGCTACTACACGAAGGACGCTACCGGGAGGCCCTGGCCGCCGCCTGCGACGCTCTGCGAGCAGGTGATGCGGGGCTGCGGTGCGGGACTGGCGAGCGGGGATTGCGAGTGTGGGAGGGGGCGGCGCCCCGGGGTGCTTCGGTCACGGTGGGGATCGCCTGGGAGCCTCAAGTGACGCGGCGCAGGGAGGGGCGCGGATGCGAGGTTCCCTCGTGCGCGCGCCGAGCGGGGACCTGGGGCGGCGGAGCTTGGGCGCGGGGTTGGTGGGGGCCACAGGCTTCCCTCTGTGAGCTGGCTGGGAACCCCAGCCGGGGTGGGGCGAGCATCCCCGGGCTTGGCGGGGCTTGGGGGTACCGCGTCTACCTTGGTCATGCACTAAAGTCACCGGGGCAATTAGAAGCCGCGGGAGGGCAGAATTGCATAAGCTGGGTGGGGGGGCGTTGTGTAACGGGTGACGTTCGGTGGGCGTGGCGGGAGCCCGGCGCGGGCACCGGCAACCGGAGGCCCAGCGGCGGCCCAGCTCTGAGTTGGTGACCGGTTGCCCGCGAGGTGGTCACCTCTTCTTACCTAAAGGATCGCTTGCTCCAGGAACCTCCACCTGCCTATCTCACATTCTGCTTCCTTGGACCTCTGTGCGTGCTCCCACACATTCCTGGTGTTGGTAGAGAAGTAGCCTCCTATGACGAGTTTGCCTTACTCAGTGTAGACCTGTGAGGGGAAGCTTTGTAGGTCTTTTGCTTATATCCAAGAACAGCGTTGTCCAGTTTACTGGAGATGGCTTTTAGACTGCGGATAAAGGGGTCATTGTAAACTTAGTAAAGCCAAGAGTTCTTTAAATCCTCGAACTCGGTTGTTCTCTACTGAGGTGGTGGTGGTACTTACCTCCTAGAGATTTTTACATCAGGGACCCTTATCTAGTAAAGCATCTAGAGACATCTTTGAATGGCCACCTCTTGTAGAAGTCCTGTCAGTACAGACATCTAGTGGCCCGTCCAAGGATGTTGCTAAACATTCCTAAGCTCACAGCCACCTACGTGAAAGACTGATCAAGCCCAAATGTCAACTGTATCATAGTTGGTCACCTGGTGTTGGGCATGCTTTGTGTGTCTGTGGGCTGCCATGAGAAATTACATACAGTATTAATCCCCAGGAAATGAGTGACATTGGGAATTTGAACTGATTTTAGGTATTAGGTAAGTTATAAACTTGTAACTGAAATTATTACTTTGACTCTTTTAGTCATACTGAGGAAGTTGACAGTAGCTTCAGGCATACCCTTCTGGCACGTTTTCATCCTCTTCTGGCAGCTTCATGAGCAGGCACTCATAAACTAAAACGACAAACCCAGAGTGATAGAACACTTGGGGATGCACAGTTCTGCTGGGGATGACTCTGGATATCTGGGTGGATAAAGTTGAGTGGGGGAAGCTGGACCTGACTGATCATCCAGTATCAGGCTTCTGTCAGACCTTAAGGAGGAAGCAGAGACAGGGCAGGTGACTTAACAACAGTCACTTGGGTGGTGGCTTGTATAGGCAGCTTAGACCCTCCACTTCCCAACATTCTCTGCCCAGCATTGAGATCCTCGGGTCTACCAGGATATCATCTAGAACAGAAAAGGCTGCGAATGATGAATTCTGTCGCTTCCAAGCTTCATAGACTGCATGTGAGATTTGCCCACAGGCCACATAACCACACTTTTTTCAAGACTCGAATTCAAGTCTCTGGCCTTTCACTTTATTATGTTATAGGGTTTTTTTTTTCTTATTCATAGGCTTGTCAGAAAAATCAGTAATTCTCCACCCGAATATGCATCTCAATGATACTAATGATGATATTTTTTTCTCTTGAATTCTTTGTGCGAGATAAAAAGAGAACAATTAAAGAGCCAAACATATTTTAGTTGGTCGGGGGCAAATGTGTATGTGTTTCATAATTTATGGGCATTAATAAGAGTGGGCGGATAGCTCAGGGGTAGTGAGCTCGCCTGGCATGCGCAGAGTTCTGCTTTGTATCCCTAGCCTTCCAAACAAACAACCCACCACAGTGTGTCAGTTCTACTCTCGCAAATCTGTTTGTCCGGTTGTTAGGGTTAAGGTGTCTTGGAGTTGGCCAGTTTTGAGATAGGTAAGCATTTGAAATGCATTTGTATCATTGCTCAATTATAGTTATTAATGGCACTGTCTTCATTGATCATGAAAAAAAAACCGCTGTAATTTTTCATGTTTCTTAGAATGAAACAAATATTATTAGAAAAAAAAATCTAGTCTGCAGTTGGCCCACACACAACCAAACTTATCCTTGTCGACAGAAAAAGCAAACTTGGAAACCCTTGCCAAAATCAGAATTCCCATTGAGATTACATAAGGTTCTGTTGCATTGGAATATATTTAGATAACATTTAATCCATTGATCTTTTGGTATTAACTCTCAGATGTTTCATAACTTTCTTCTTAGTATTCAAGGAGCTTATGTAAAAGTCTTTTCTGCATTGAGTCTTTTCTACTGGCATCGTTTGAACTGATCCCACTGTGGGGTCCTGCCGTCCTTTTATTCTGGAGTTTTACACTGACCCCCCCTTTCCTGTGTCCCCCACTCTCCCAATGAAGACAGCAGAACAGTATGGTTGACAATTTGAATTGGCTTAAAAAATAAAGTCAAGGCGTGTGTTTGTGTGTGTACATTAAATTGTTAAACAATTTATTTAAATTGTTTAAGAAAATCACCTTTTGGGGTTGGGGATTTAGCTCAGCGGTAGAGCGCTTGCCTAGCGAGCGCAAGGCCCTGGGTTCGGTCCCCAGCTCCGAGAAAAAAAAAAAAAAAAAAAAAAAAAAAGAAAATCACCTTTTTAGGGTTTTTTATGTTTTCATTTATTTACCTCTTTGCTTATGCACACATACATGCCATGGTGTGTGTGTGTAAGTCAGAGGACAGTGTGTGGGAATTCTCTTCCACATCAGACCTGGGAATGGCTTGGCACCAAGTGCCTTCATCAATCTTACCAGCCCTGGTTTTGTCTTTATATTATCAGCTTCCTATGTATTAATGGGTCCTACAGAGGACCTTCAGAAGGATGCTGGGGACTCTAAAGCTAGAGATGCTTTCCAACTAGTGACAAAGCTCTCCACACTGGAGGCAGATTACCTACCAGAGACCCAGTACAACCCTCCACCTAGTGTATGACCTGGGTATGTGGCCTGACCTCTCTGTGCTCTCTCTGGTTTTTTTTTTTTTTTGTCTAAACCATGAGTGTGGTCTCCCCCTCAGAGGGCTTCTGTGAGAACTGACTGAGTGAAAACAAGTGAACTGCTTCAGGAGAAGGCCTCACACAGTAAATTCCCAGAAGACCTTAGAGAGTTTTACAATGTAAAAGCTTTGTTACAGTCAGCTGAAACTGATATCTAAGCCTTGTGGTTTTAAGTTCAGTTCCATTTTCTATATACATTTTTACCAAATAAAGGTTAAACCCTGATTGTAGTTTATACATGTCAGCTAGTAGCATCCTGCTGTATCAGCTTGTCCAGGGTGGGGGGTGGGAGGGAAGGGGGTTGGGTGTGTGTGTGTGTGTGTGTGTGTGTGTGTGTGTGTGTAAGAGTACAATGATGGGGATTTAGCTCAGTGGTAGAGCGCTTGCCTAGCAAGAACAAGGCCCTGGGTTCGATCCCCAGCTCCGAAAAAAAAAAGGAAAAAAGAAAAAAAAAAAAGGTCCAAGAGTTTCCAATGACTTTTAAGACAAATTGTCAAGTTAGACCTAAGCAGAGAACAGGTGATTCACCTCCGAAAATGGAGTAGATTAAAGCATTCGCGTTTAAGGACTATAACTCTTCTTCTTATTCAACAAATATTCACTGAGTACCTCTGATACGTCAGGAACACATGCTGTATGTTTTAGGTTCTGGAAGTACAATAAAAAAATAAAGTCCCTGTCATTACATAGTTCTTTAATTATAGAAAAATAATATTCATTCAAAATATTTTTTAAAATGGAATTTGTTAATTATTGACTTCTAATGAATTGACACTACAGCAGTCATTTAGTTAATGAGGGACCATGTAACTAAAATGGCTGATGATAATAGCGCTTCTGTTGTAGAAGATGGAAAACCACGGCCCTATAAATACCTTCTGAGGGTCCTGTTTTAGATAAGTACTTTCCATAGTTTACCTGTCTTTTATTCAGCAAACAATGCAAAGGATACCAAAATATTTTTACCTTAGATTTACAGTTATTTGTACAGTAACTTTAAAAAAGATTTGTTACGTTTTAGATTTGTGTGTGTGTGCTTGTTCATACACGTATGTGCATACACATATGTGCGTACATGCATGTGTGTGTGTAAATACATGGTATGTATGCATATGCATCACATGCATACCAGTGCCTGAAGAGGCCAGGAAGGGAGTCTCAGATCTCTTGGACCTAGAGTTACGGGCAGTTGTGAGTTGCCCAGTGTGAGAGCTAACAATGGAACCCAGGTCCAATGGGAAAGCAGTAAGCACTCCAAACTGTCAAGCCATCTCGCCAGCCTCCTCAAGTACATTTTAGATAACATTGTATCTTTTCCATTTTTTTTTTTTTTTTACTGCAAGCTATTTCTCAGAATTGGAATTGAGTTGTTAGGGAAGATGAATTACCTAAGAGCACTCTAACTGTAGACAGAGACGCTTCTCTTCAACAGTTACTGATCCCTAACGACCTGTCTGGCCAAGTCTAAGTTCATGTGGGTGAATGACAAGGTGGGGCATCTGCTGCTTCTGTCAGAAGGTGTTGCAGCGTTACCAACAACGTCATTACTATCTCAATACTCGAGTACCCCCCCCCAGTGTTATATTATTCAGTTCTTGCAACAGTTTTAAGATATAAGTATTTTATAGAAAAGCATTTTCCAGGTGGGGAAGCTGAGCGTATCATAGAGTTTAACTGCCCTAAGAGAACCAGAAGCCTTATCTCGGAATCCATCATCTAGGATCTTAACGTGTCCTTGATATTACTAAAGTCGCTTGCAAATCAGTTGGCATCTTTCTCCTTACCTGAGGTGACTCAAAAAGTAATGGTAAAGTTAATTTTTTTTGTTAATCATTGCTATTTTGATAGTTTAATCTATAAATAAAGACAGATAAGTCCATTAACACGGGCCTTTTGTGCATGCACACAATGTGGAAACTTAATGGGGAGAGTCTTGCACTGCTTAAAGGTGTGTCTTTAGCCTGTTTCTTTGTATGCTATACCCATGCCTCAGTGGAATAGCCTACAGAGCTAGGTGAGACACAGATCTCTTCCGACCAAAATGTCAAAGCTAATGTGGTATAAGATGTCTAGGGAGGGCTCCCTCACCCCATTATTCAGCTTCATGATGCGTTACCTCAAAAGGAATACTTTTGGCAAAACATTCAGAATTTTATCTGACAGTGCATTGACATTTTGTTCTCCTTGAGAAATAATTTGGTCAACACGAATATTTTTAATGCGTAAGTGAACGTGACTCCCGTCTTCACTGAACAAGCCATCTCTGTCTCCCTATAGACTCATTCATGCTCTTTGGAATCCCTAGTACAGCTGGCTGGCTTGCCTGTCTCCTGGGTAGGATGAGAATCTACCTGGCAGTGCTGTGGTAATGGTTATTTGGCACCAAAGGGTGTTTGAAAACCTGTTAAACTGACGATCATGTGACTGAACCGACCTTGTGAATCCTGACTGCCCTGCGACGCCTGAGAACACTGCCCCTACCTATCTCTGATTTTCTGGAGAAGCGAATGCTCTGTTATTGGTGGCGATAGAGACATGTGGCTCATTGTCCATTGCTGCTGGAACAGCTGGAAGAGGAGCGAATCTGTCAAGAGCTTCCTGGTCGCCCACAGAGCACCACTTGCCCCCACTGTGGCCTCCACCCCAAACTGCCCCTTCTCCCTCCCAGGATGAAACTTGCAGACAGTGTATCGATTTTGTTTTTTGATGTTGCAGATGCCCATTTAGATATGATAGGGAGGGAGGTTCTTACAGTTTCATGCAGGCTAACCTTGAACTCATTTTGTGCAGACTGGCCTCAAGTTCTCCGTCTTCCCTCAACCCACCCAGGTTAAAGTCACAGAACACACCACTGTCATATCCAACGTAACTCCTAATTTCCTTTGTTTTTTTAATTTCCCAGTATGCATTTTATAACTCTTGCAGTATAGCAGAACAAAAAGACGGGTTAAAGAGACAGCTTTAAGATTTCTGCTAATGTGTGGGTCCCTGCAAACTGGCACACTGATGGGGGACCTTGACTGGAGAGCGCCTTCAGCCCACGTCAGGCACAGGCACAGGCTGGCCAGATCGTTGAGCTGTGCAGCAGCTTAGCTGTCTAAGGAGAGCAATGCCCAGTGCAAGAGGAAATGAGAGTCTGACCAAGGAGTTCAGAAGGGCCAGGTTTTAGTGTTTCCCTAAGATCACAAACACTGCCAGAGTTAGGTCTGAGGACTTGGAGAAAATGATAGAAACGGCACTTGTCTCCCAATGTAGCTGCGTTCTAATGCTGTGCGTATATAGAAGGACACAGCATGCAGCACATCTCCTATAGGTTCAGAATCTTGCATCTGTCTTAACCAGCCTGGGCAAGCTTCACGGATTGTACCTAGAGCAGAGGTTCTCAACCTCCCTAATGCTTGGACCCTTTAATACAGGTTTTCACATTGTGGTGATCCCAGACCATAAAAGTTATTTTGTTGCTACTTCATAACTGTAATTTTGCTACTGTTATGAATCATAGTGTAACTATCTGATATGTGGCCCCTGTGGGGGTCGTGACCCAATGCTTGAGAACTGCTGGCATAGGGCGGCATGCATGCTGGACAAGCGGTCCAACACCAACTTTTATCCTGAACCTTTCCACTTTTTTTATTTTGACAGGAGTCTCACTAAATTGCCTAGACAGGCCTTGAACTTGAGATCTTTGTGCTTCCCTCCCTAGTAGCTGAGTTTGCAGACCTGAGCCACCAGTCCCAGTTTAATAAAAATATATTTTAGAGGTGGGGCAGTGCCTTACCAGGTATTGCAAGCAGAGGATCTGAGTTTGAATCTCTAGCAGAACACTGAAATAAAGCTGGGTACAGTGGCATGTGTCTGTGTTCATAGCATCTGTATAGTGAGGTGAGAAGGGAAAATGAAAATCTTAGGCTATGGCCAGCCAGCCTGGCATATGCAACAAACAATGAGGAGACCCTGCCCTTAGGTAGAAGCTGAGGACTTGATGGCCAAGGTTGCCCTCTGACCTCCACACGGGTGCTCTGGCATGTACACACCGCTCTCTATTCATGCACAGGATTATTTTTTTCAAAGTTTTAAGAACTCTTTAGTCGTAGTTAAGTAAAGATTATTTGTCATCAGCCCCAGGTGACAGTGAGTCTGGCTTCACACACACACTGTTGATGCTAATGGTATCACGGCAGACACTCCCGTCAGAAGCATTCTAAGAGGAGGTTGGTGAGATGAGTCATGTGGGATGGAAAAGCCATCCAGACTAGAAGAGGGCTACATAGGGGCTAAGACAAGGAAGGACGAGGGGGCAGAGGGAGGAGTCATGACACAGAATGGCATCCACAGAGCAGGCATTGATAAGAAGTAAGGCCGTCAATATCATCCCTGTCTTGTAGCTGGTGAAGACAGGCTAGTGGCAGGAGAAAGCCAGCCTCTGTAATAGGACTGAAGAGAGTCTGGAAGCCTAACTTAGGGCCACTGGCAGGAGAGTTGGGCGAGAGAAGAGAATTGGCCTTGTTCAGGATGACTTTGATTTGGGACATCAGCGGTGTCACCAATACAGAATGTGGAAGTACTTCATGATGGAGAGCAAGCTGCCTTGAGGGTAGTCATAGCAGGATGAGGGGAATATGGCTGCGAAGTTAGGGCGAAAACTGAAAACGGAGGGTACAGACCCTAGAGGTGAATAATGGTACAGAATGAGATCTGCGTCTGGTCCTGATGGCAGGGAACAGCTAGATTAGATCACCAAGTTAGGGGCCGCCTTGCCTTTTTAATTGGGGGGGAGGGAGGGGGTAGTCAGGTCCCACCATGTAATCCTAGAATTTCCCAGGTAGACCTGGCTGGCCTCTAATTCAGGATCTAGACTCCTTAACATTGGGGTGACAGGTGTGCACCCCCTGCCAGGCTACAAGAACCGCGGTGATGATCCTCTGTATGACTAGCCATCTCTGAAAGCATGCCATCTCGACGTTTTCAACACAGTACATAGTGTGTTCGGCACATGCTGGTGCCCTGGACACCTGCAGTAGTGGCCTGAGGGCACCCCCTCCACGACACAGGTGACACAGGTGACAAAGCGCTTTGCTTACTCCAGGGTCCTTAAGTCAGGTGAGGTACAGGCAGGTCATCATTGTTGACTTCCGGGTGACAATGCAGCCAGGACAGATGGCTGTTCTCAGTCAGCTTTCTTGAGTTTATGTAGAGAGTAAATGTTCCTTATGTTTGGTTAGTCAAAGGGCCTGAGGTAGTGTGCTTGGCTCCTTTGTAGAATTAAGAATGGAGATTGAGTGGGGTGGGCCTGATCTCTTCAGAAGTGACAATGGTGTGAACTCACTGGGGTTGACACTGTTTCCCAATGGAGTCCATCAGAATAATTATTCCATTAGCATTTGACCCTCAAGGAGCTGGCCAAGAGTTTTAAACTAGCTTTCAGTGCACACCTGTTCTCTTACACCAAGTGTACCTACTTTTAAGAGCTTGCTTTAGGGGGTAAGTAGCTGAGTGTTCGTAGAGAAAACGTGGTCCCGTTTCCACCTCTGTCAGAGTGAGGAAAGTTTCTTCTTGATTTATAATGGTGTATATTTATGCATGGTGACCAAGAAAGCATGGCATCGGGGGCTGCATGGTGTCAGCCAACTAGGGCCAACTGTTCTATTCATGACGCCAACAAGGAAGCACATCTGTCTGGATTGGATTCTAAGCCTCTAGCCACGCCCTAGCATTTTGGTAGTGTCCACCATCTGGAGCCCGTGTGTAAAACTTTCCCCAGCCTCCCCAAACAGTGCCAGCAGCTAGAGAGCAAGTGCTGACAGGGGCAGGAGGGAGCCACTCTGGATTCCAATGCTAGCAGGTAGAGAGCAAGTGTTGACAGGGGCAGGAGGGAGCCACTCTGGACTCCAGTGCTAGCAGGTGGAGAGGCAGATTTGAGTGTACATTGTGTGCCAAGCGTGTCGAGAACACGCTGTAAACATGTGAAATGAGAAGGAGCCTTCTGAGGAGTCCAAGAATAGAGCTGAGCGTCTGCAGAGAACTCCTGCCGGATAGCTTCCTGCCTCACCAAGGCAGCTAAGCCCCTGAGCTTCGATGTAAAGTAGGTACTCCCTGCGCCAGGCCTCCGGTGACAGAACCTTCACGGCTCGCTTGTGGACAGTGTTGGCATGCACACCCAGTTCCCCAGTCAGCACACCTGAGGCAGCTCGTGTAGTCAGGTTAGACTGTGAGGTGCTCAAAGGCAGTAAGGAGCCTGAGCTCACAGATTCAAACTCTGTTCTAGGAACGCTTACATTCCTGGTCAGTTAATCACTGGGCTTTTAAATTTCTGTACAGTTTTGTTCGTAAGGACATGAAATTCTTGTCATGCCCTTTTTAAAAATACTTCTATCAAGGTCTTAGAGAATTTCGTGCAACAAGTTTAGGTCATACCCTTTCTCCATATTACCCCCCCATCCACCCCTCCTCCCTATTTTGTGTCTTTTTCTTTCCACCCACCGAGCCCAATTTGTGTGCCATGGATTCATGGATGTGTGGCCTTGCACTGGAGCATGGCTCGCCTATTCATGGGCTGCAGGCTCCCTCCCTTCCTCCCTCCCTCCCTCCTTCCCTTCCTTCCTTCCCTTCGTCCCTCTCCCCTCTTTCTTTCTTCTGACAGGGATTCCTCCTGTAGCCCCTGGCTGTCCTAGAACTCACTCTGTAGACCAGGCTGGCCTCAGACTCAGAGATCTGCCTGCCTCTGCCTGTGGAGTGCTGGGATTAAAGGTTGTGTATGTAGAAGGCCACTATGGCTAGGAATTAAAGATCTTACAAACTAGCTCAGGCCAGCCAGCCCTTTGTCCTTAGAATGAGGACCCGGGCACTCAAAGGACTGAGTGCTGCTCCCTTTCCTATCACTGAGACTTTCTGAAGTGTTTTTGTTTTTATAAACAATGATTTATAAATTAAATTTCAGGGGCTGAGTAATATAATTCTATTTTAATTAAAATAAAGTTTTTTAAAGGCAAGTTTTCTAAACATGTGAGATGGCTTGAAAATCTTTATAGAGTCCTTTTTTTTTTGAAAAAAGTAGTTCTAATAAGAATTTTTTATCATAAAACATTACTAGTATTCTTATTGTAACTCTCACTACTAAAATAATCTTATCAAAAAATTTCTGTTCAAGTATTGACCTATGAAGTGTGTTGCATGAATGCTGTACTTGCTTTGTAAACTTTAATTGGCAGTTTTTAATTTTGGAATCACAAGCTTTTTCTTAAGCTAGTATGGTGATATTTTATAAATGACTAGAGTTGTCTTTGTAAAATAACAGTATCCCTGTGAAATGCTTATTTCAGAGCCGAGTGACCTGACTCTCAAAATCTACAGAGCGGAGTCCTACGCCGGCCTGCAGGAGTTTAAAGCAGCCTTAGAGGATCTAAATGCAGTTCTCTTTCAGCTTCCCAACTGGCCCGAGGTAAATGGCCGTTCACTTTGTATAGCTGTTAACTTGGCAGCCGTGACGAACTTCAGTTACAGGTACAGGTCTTAACAGTCGATGGTCGGCTTCTGATGAATACATAGGGTGGAGCTAAGTGAGTGACGTTATGTTCACCACAAGCTTCAAGGCATGAGTTCAAGTCTCAGAACATACAAGAAAGCCAGATGTCCTGGTGGAGGTCTGCAGTCCAAGTGCCAGGGAGGCTGAGCCAGGTAGAGCCCTGCAGCTCATGAGGTGGGGTCTGAAGAGTGGGGCCAGAGGTTGGCCTCTGGTCTCTGTGTACACTCTCCTACACATGAGCACACATACACATAAAAGGATCATTTCTGGAAAGAAATACGTAGCTTTCTGGAAATTAAGTTAGATGAGTAGTTTTTTTCCACAACCTAGTATTTTTGTCAGTTACTGGAGAATTTTACCTAATGCATCCCAGTCACACTCACTTCCCAGTCCCCCCAGGCCCACCTTCACACCACGCTTGTAGGGGGCAAAATTAAGCAAATTGTATTGTCAGAAAAAAATTGGTTGTAGGGGAAAGAAGCCAAACCTTTGTTTCCTAAGATCAAACAATTCATGACACAGAAAAATAACATATAAACTATTAAATAAAAATTTCAGCTTGATGCATTATAAAGACAGGTTCAAAGCCGACTTACTGAACGAGTTCGGTAATGGAGAAAGCGTAGTCCTGGACTGCAAGATGCTGACGGTGTCCAAGCAACCAGACAGTCGGTTTACAGAAGTTGGCCTTGCCTAGGTGGTTTTTACACACACACACACACACACACACACACACACACACACACACACACACACACACACACACCCCAGAGTGGCTGGCCTCAAACTCACAGAGATCTACTTGCCTCTGCCTCCTGTGTGCTGGGATTAAAGTTGTGCACTACCACCACCCACCCAGCTTGAATTCTTGATGAAACAAGGAATTTCAATCACAGATATTTCAATGGTTTATATATATATAGCTTATACATTTGCAAGTATAAGCAAGAGAGAGTATATTGGAACTGAGGAAATAATTTTAACTGCAGATAATTTGTAGCACAGAATCTGGTTAATTGATTACCATAGTCCCCTCATGTTCTGTAGATAATATAAGCACTGTGTCTTGGCCTGAATCTATAACCTGCCCCAGTTGGCGTTGTTTGATTGTTTACCTATACAGGTTACTCATTAGACACATTTGAAATTGCTACTCAATTATCGTTTGCCAAGAACTACAAGATAATGACTTAAAACTTACCTAGGTTCTTTGTTACTAATAGTTATAAGGTAATTATTTAAATTGTAATAAAATTACTTAATCACTGCTAATGATCTGTTAAATGTATTAAAAGAAGTCACTCATAGTTTAAGTAGTAATATCACTTGTCCTGACTTTAAGAGGAGAGTATTTACATGAGTTTTAACACATGCTTTTGATACATGTTAAAGTCAGTAAATATACATGTTATTTTATGTTCCCCTCAAATAACTGCCGTTGTATGAGTAACCTTTAAATTGGTGGTTTAGGGAGTTTGGCAGTTAAGATTGCTTACTGCTTTTCCAGAGGACATGAATTTAATTTCCAGCACCCATAGAGGGTGCTCATAGACACCCGGGGGATCCAGACACCCTCTTCTGCCTTCTTGGGCACCCTCATGCCTACCCACGCACACACACACACCAAACAAGTGTTTGAATCAGTAGTCTGTCCAGTGAAGATCATTTTGTGGCCTCAATTTCCTCACTCGGGTACCTCTTTGGACTTTGGAGTAGCAGCTAGGGCACCACGTGCATGATCCTTCTCAGAGTGGCTCAGTTGCAGAGTCTGCAGATCGAGAGCCCTTCCTTCCCTCGGGGGTCTGGATAAACAGCTCTGTACATGAAGTTTGGTTGTGCTTTGTCGAAGGTCTACTTCAGGAAAGGGAAAGTCCTGCAGGACGCCGGGTTCCTGGGCGACGCCTTACAGCTCTTCCTTCAGTGCTTGGCCCTTGATGAAGACTTCGCACCTGCAAAGCTGCAAGTAGAAAAGGTACCACTTTACCTGCGCAGGGGCAGTGCAGCCCGGCCCCGGCTGGAGGGGTCAGGGCGGAGGCAGGCTATGCAGCCCTGTAATAGGTAGGGTCTGAGGGATGCTGGGAGAACCTGGAGGCCAGCTCTGATGTGATATGTTAAATAGGCACCTTCCTCTGCTGTTTGTCTGCTTTGAGACGTTACGCTGGAAAATTCAGGCCTTTTGCCTTCCATGGTTAAGTGCTGTCCCTTTCAGCTTGGTTTGCCTAGTTCATCTCAGCACTCCACACACCTTTGTCCATAAGTCGCCCTGTGATGACTGACACAGCTGTTATTTTAGTAGACAGCAAGGGAGGGAAGGAGTCCATGATCGAAGGACTTCAGAGGAAAGAGTGGATCAAACCAAGTTAAATAGGAAGCTTTAGAGTGGATCAGAGCTTTTAACATGCCATTGTGAAAAATAAACAAAGCAAAACCAACAGTTAGCTCTAGGCAAGCTGCCACAGCATCTGGGTCAAGCATTCTGTCTTGGGCCTTCCTTCTTGCTTAACTTCTTAGGGTCTGTGGGGCACATTATGGGTATCCTGTGCTTTATGGCTAATGTCTACTTATCAGTGAGTACATACCATGTATGTCCTTTGGGTCTGGGTTACCTCACTCAGGGTGATATTTCTTAGTTTCATCCATTTGCCTGCAGAATTCATGATGTCCTTGTTTTTTAACAGCTGAGTATTCCATTGTATAAATGAACCACGTTTTCTGTTTCATTTCTTTTGTTGAGGGATCTCTGGGTTGTTTCCAGCTTCTGGCTATTATGAATAAGGCTGCTGTGAACATAGTGGAGCACCATTTCCTTGTGGTATGGTGGAACATCTTTTGGGTATATGCCCAGGAGTGGTATATACCTGGGTCTTCAGGTAGAACTATTTCCAATTTTCTAGAACCCTCCAGACTGACTTTCAGAGTGGTTGTACCAATGTGCAATCCCACCAGTAAAGGAGGAGTGTTGCCCTCTCTCCACATCCTCTCCAGCATGAGCTCTGACCTGAGTCCTTGATCTTAGCCATTCTGATTGGTGTAAGGTAGAATCTCAGGGTCATTTACATTCCCTGATGACTAAGGATGTTGAGTATTTCTTTAGGTGCTTCTTGGTCATTTGAGATTTCTCTGTTGAGATTTCTGTTTTGCTCTGTATCCATTTTTAATTGGGTTACCTGAGTTCTTGGAGTTTTAACTTCTTGAGTTCTTTATATATTTTAGATATTAGCCCTCTGTTGGATGTAGGCTTGGTAAGGATCCTTTCCCAATTTCCCAGATTGCTGTTTTGTCCTATTGACAGTGTCCTGTGCCTTACAGAAGCTTTTCAGTTCATGGGGTCCCATTTATCAATTGTTGAGCTTAGAACCTCAGCCATTGGTGTTCTGTTCAGGAAATTTCACCCGTGCCTAAGAGTTTGAGGCTGTTTTGTACATTTTCTTCTATGAGATTTAGTGTATCCAGTTTTATGGGAGGTCCTCGATCCACTTGGACTTGAGTTTGGTGCAGGTGATAGGTATGAATCTATCTGCATTCTTCTACATGCAGACATCCAGTTAGACCAGCACCATGTGTTGATGCTTTCTTTTTTCCACTGTATGGTTTGGGCTTCTTTATCAAAAATCAAGTGTCCACAGGTGGTGTGTGGATTTATTTCTGGAGCTTTGATTCTATTTCATTGATTTGCCTATCTGTCTCTGTACCAATCCCATGCGGTGGTGGTGGTTGTTGTGTTGTTGTTGTGTTGCTGTTGTATTGTGTTGTTGTTGTTGTTGTTGTGTTGTTGTGTTATTGTGTTATTGTGTTGTTGTGTTGTTGTGTTGATGTTGTGTTGTTGTTGTGTTATTGTGTTGTTGTGTTGTTGTGTTGTTGTTGTGTTGTTGCTGTTGGCAGTAATCTTCATCTGTTGTTTTCACGGTGGTTTTGGAAGGTTGGATGGAGTTGCTGCTGTTTACTGTCTTGTCAAAGCCTCTCATTGCAAATACATAGGAGAGGTATTGCGGTGCTAGGGTAGCAATGTATGTTTTCTTTGTATGGACTCTTTACCAATGAGCTACATTCCTGGGCCCCACATAGCTTCCTATTAAGTGAATTATGGCCTGAGGACCTATGAAGACTTATTCTATTCACACTGTTTCCTTACACTGATTTGCAGATAACCAAATTCTATGTGTTTGAGTGATGGTACACCCAAGAAGCTTAACCCCCAGACCTAGAGTTTAGGAAGTACCCCGCTGCACAGAGAAACATGGCGTTTTATAAAACACCCTGTTTTCATTTAGCCACTTGTTCCCTCTGTCCTGACTAAACCTGTTTATGTGATTGGGATTATGTGATTGATTGGGATTTAGTGCTTGCTCGAGCACCAGGAAGTTTTACGGTGCAGCCAGCTGCCTTTGAGCTCCAGGGGTGGGAGGGCAGCTGCTGTTTGCTCCCAAGCAAGTATTCAGCAGCGGAGGCCACCGGACGGGTGGCTGGTCAGTGACAGGCTACGTTCCGTGTAAACACGGGGCCTTTAGAGTGTTGTGTTTTAGTCCACGTTCTTAGGTTCAGACAAACACAACAGACAATGCACTGTTGTGGGCACCTTGACCTCCTGACAGAGTAGGGCTTACTAATAGATTAAATAGTTCCACCTCTCTGAAAACCTCTTCCTTGATTTATAATTCTTATATTTGAAAAGCTAGCCATCCCCTTGGGTACCTTCTTAAGCTACTTTATGCCTTCCTTTCAAAGGTTTAAACCTTCCTCGCCCCCCTTTTTTTCCTGGAAATGATATACCTTGGTTCGTAAAACTTAAAAATATATCGATTTCTTTCCTGATCATTAAAAATAGTGTCTGCTATAAACACCTCCCAGAATTTGAATAGGCAAGCTTATATTGTTGTTCTTCACCAGATGGTATATGTCTTCTCTTCTATTTTTGTATTTCTTACAGATTCTGTGTGACTTACTGTCACCTGAAAACGTAAAGGAAGGCCTGAAGGGGTCTTCCTGGAGTTCGTTACCGTGTACTAAAAGCAAACCTCTTGGTTTTCCGTCAGTAATGGAACAGCCACACTCCCCTCCTGAGCTTGGCCTGAAGCAGGTAAGGGGTGGAGGATGATGTTTGCTCCCTGCACCCACCTCCTTACAGCTGAGACCCCCACTTTCTCAGTGTCAAGCTTCAGAACCTGCTTAAGTGTGTGTTGCCTATCTAGTTATAGTAACAGGATCTTGTCTGTAGCATTTGATTCAGACTAAAGCTCTCTACATACTGTCAGTGCTCACTGACCACCATTTTGGGTCACTTAACTGGCAGAAAACTTACAGTGTCTTAGAACATGCACATAGTTACAAGTATTTTATTCTCCGTCCAGGAGCATCTGCGTCAGAACTACTGCTCTAAACAGTGCTGTGACGTCAGTCAGCGTGATACCTAAGGCTCTATACATACTGACAAAAATCAGTTACCTGCCTGGTTTAATCTGTTAAGCTAGTTTTCAAGTGCATAGTATAAGGAGTTGAAATCTCCATTCCAGTTTTCTTCTTGGCAAGAGGAATAAAGGACAGTGAACAGAGAGAGTTGCCTCTGTTTATCGTTTCCACAGACTGAAGAACAAGCGGAGGATGCCTCAGAGCCTGTCAAGGGAAGCCTAAACCGCGCTCAGTCCGCACAAGCCATCAGTGCAGCAGCAGTGCCTGCCAGGGAGGATGGCTTAAAGCGCGTGTGCTCGGAACCCGTACTGTGCGCTCAGGGAAAAGGCGCTCTGCTGAAAAGGAAGCTGTCTCTCTTAGAACAGGATGTGATCATTAACGAGGACGGGAGGAATAAGCTCAAAAAGCAAGGTGGTGAGGCTTTCATTCTGCATTACCCCAGGGAAGTAATGACTCAGAGTGGCCTTGGAACCTCTTCCCCCAAAAGTAAAACCCTGTCTGCTTTATTTGATTAGAATCTCCCGGGGAAGACTGTATGTTCTCAATAGCTTATGGTGACATCCCAGAAGAACTAATAGATGTCTCAGACTTCGAGTGTTCTCTCTGTATGAGGTGAGTGTGTCAGATTTCATAAAGATGATTATGTTGGCGTAACTAGTGTTAGTATAAAGGTGAGGCTAGGTAAGAATAACTAACAATGTTGGGCTAAGGATCAGAAGATGGAGTTTTAGTCCTAGCTTTAGCTTTTTCCGATTTTGAGGAGACTGACCTCTGAATCTCAGAACTTGCCTTGAGAAAATGGGGCCAGTGTTTGCACAACACAGGATCTGGGTGGCCCTGGCTGTCCTGGAACTGACTGCATAGATCAGGGTGTCCTTGAACGCATGAGATCCACCTGCTCCTGCCTCCCACTGAGTGCTGGGATTACAAGCATCACAAGTGCCTGGCTCACTGTGTGTGTCTTCAGTAATGCAGGGGGTAGCTGTTAGCCTGTGCTGGTTTTGAACTTATGATTGTCGTGCCCCATCTTCCTGAGTGCTAGGATTAAGATACTGGAATTAAATACGTGCCACCATGCCAGGTTAGATCATTTTTTCCCTAACGTGAACTTGAAAGTTAATATGCAAAGAAATAGGTTGTATCATGTTCGAGGTCTTTCAGGAGGTGCAGAAGGCCACAACCTTATTCTGGTGCCATCAGAGTTTGCTGAGTGTATCCTTTAGTGTCTTTTATGTAGAAAGGCTTTAATCAAACTATTAAGGACCATTTTTAACTTGATGAGACTGTATCGAAATCTAAAGATCACCAATGACATACGTCGTTTGCTCTGTCTTTGAGTCTGCATTTACTTGGCTTGCCTTCCTGACTCAGCCACTGCTTAAGGGTTTGGTAGCCCCGTGTGTCCATCCAGTGGTGACTACAGTAGTCAGTGCAGTTCTGGGCCCCTGGAAGGGTACCTTTGTTGTTCGAGGTCTTTCAGAAGGTGCAGGAGGCCACAGTACTGTTAGCATTGCCCTCTTCCCCATCTCTTCTCTCACCTTGGCCTCCTGCCCCCTCTAAACCAGTGGTTCTCAACCCTCCTAATACTGTGACCCTTTATATTTCCTCGTGGTATGGTGATCCCAACCATAAAATTTTCATCGATATGTCATAATTGTAATTTTGCTTCTGTTATGAGTTGTAGTATCTGATATGCAGGATATCTGAGATGTATGACTCAAAGGGGTCTTGACCGACAGGTTGAGAACCACTGCTCTAATTTATGTTATAGTCCATTATTAATGGAAGCTTTTCTGACATGCAGGCTCCTGGTGTGAAAGCTAATGTGTACTGTGTTTGATTTCAGGTTGTTTTTTGAGCCAGTAACAACCCCTTGTGGACACTCATTCTGCAAGAATTGTCTTGAGCGTTGCTTAGATCATGCTCCATATTGTCCCCTCTGCAAAGAAAGCTTAAAAGAGGTAAACGCACACGAGTGTCTGTTTATTGGTCCTGAGTTTGGGAGCATGGCTTGGTTTGTGTTCAGCCATGGAAAGTGTGGTTTCATTTTCAAAGTGAGGTGAATTGCACATCCCTGCTGACCAAGAGCAGCACACTGCTGATTAGCCGTGTTATTTAGGAGAAGACGGACTGAGAGCTGGGAGGACATGGGATCTACGAACCAAGTCCTTTGGATGGTTGGTTGGTTTGTTTTTGTTCGGTTTTAAGGGATAATAGGAAAATATAGTTAGTATAATATGATATTGTAAAACAAAAGCTAACACATCAGAATGGGACAAAACAAACAAGCCGAAGGCAAAGAGCCCAGGAAAAGGCAGAGTAACGGGTCCACTTGTCTGCAGCTTTTCCAGGGATCCCATGCAAAATGCTAAACTGGAAGCCACAAAGGACTTGTAGGGTAAAAAGAGGGAAAAGATAAAATAAAAAATAAGAAGTAGTAAGGTAAACATTTTTTAAAAGAAAAATCCTGACCCAACATTGTGAGACAAGGAACCATTGAGTTTGTTTTTTAATAAAAGAAATACAGCTGACTCGTTGCTCCGGGGAAGGTGTTGAGTTGTAGTGATGATGCCACTGAGGGGATTCCGCTGCCCTGCATCTCACCCAGACCTGAGGCCTGTTCACATCCCTTAATGCCCGGAGCTGCTGTCCTGGAGAACCTCCTGCATGGTAGACGGTCCGGCTTTCCTGTCCAGTTGGTGGCCGCCAGCCACATGTATCTACTCAAGCTCTTGAACTGTGGCTAGGTGGCTGAGGGACTGGTTCCCATATGTTTAATTAACTAAGACTTACGGAGGCCCCGTGACCAATGCTTGTTGCACTGGGAACAGTAGCTCTAGGAAGTGGTGGCAAAAGACAGAGAGAGCAGGCAGCGTCCTGCCAGAGGTCAGCACGAGCCCCCGTAATGGGAAAGACAGTGGCAGTGCCATCTCCTGGCCCCTCTGTCTCAGGATCCAGCCTCGTGGTGCTGTGTAACTTCAGTTACCCAGAGAGCACCCAGAGGCACACGGCTCCCTGTGGTGATTATAGTATTGTGTGCAGAGAAAAGCCTCCGCCACCATTCATGTGTTAAAAATAAATTCAACCCCTATAAAAATACTTACACAGAAAACACAGTACATGTTGCTGCATTCCATATGTATGTTAGATAACAAGCTGGTGTGTTGAAAACATGCACAAGCTCACACATGTACACACATACACATACAAGTGAAGTGCACACATCCATACAGTGTTTGCTAAGTCAGGAAATCTAAAGTAAAGTTACCCTTGAAGGGTCTCCCAGTTGTGACGAGGACTTGGCATTTTGGGATAAAGTATAGTAAACATGCTGTTTTCCCCAGAGTTTATTCTGTGCTATGACTGTTTTCAAGTGAACTAGCTAATGCAGTACTTGCATTTGGAAATACTTTGTCTTTTAATAACTAGGAGTTTGAAGGAAAACCTTGAAGGTACTGTTTGAATATATAACTAGCTGTTTAAAAATATCCCGTTTCCAGCGTTGATGATAGCTTATGTTGTAGCGTTAGTAAAGTACAGATTATATGTGGATTTAATAGTATATAATTTGAAAATAACACTGATATGCTTGCATATTTCCTGCCTGCATTTTCCTGTCTTCATTTGCCCAGTAAGTGTGGTTTAAAGCCGTGAGCTTTGCAGCAGTTTGGTGGGAAGTAGCAGCGTCTCCCCGTTACAGAGCTTACGGGCTCGTCTGCCCCTCTGTACAAAAACTGTGCCTTTGTAAACTGAGGAGTGCAGCTACTTGATGATGTCCTTAGCTACATTCCTGGAAGCCGAATTGCTGGATTCATGGCAATATTTTTATAATATTCTACAGATCTCGACTCCCTGCCAATGACATAAGACAATATTCTATCAGCTATAACTGTGTGAGCATCCAGTTTTCCAGAAATCTTTATTAATTTAACAGAAAGCAGTTAGAGGGCTGCTCATACAAAGTCCGTAATGTGGTTGGGCTCACGATAAACTCCTGCTGTCTACACACACACAGTCTAGCGGAGTCCATTCATGCCCCTCTCTTTGTTGTGAAAGGAGTCCCTACGTCTTCCAGGGTGTCCACAGATCATCTAAGAACTTCTGATTCTCAGATTCCACCTAACACCCTGAGCCAGAACCCTTGGGTGGGTCTTAGCAGTCTGTATTTCCACAGACCTTCCTAGTCAAGGTTGGAAACCGCTTCCATGGCCACCATGGCCACCTTCCCTACCTCCTAAATTTCCCACTGTGTCTGTCCTTCAGTACAGCTTGACACAGCTGCTATTTCTGTTGGCTCTGTAGATGGAGGGACTCTTTGAGACCCTTCTCCCAAGATGACTACTTTATTTTATTTACTTTACTTAATGCATGTGTGTTTCTGTCCATCCGTGTACTCTGAGCCTAAGCAGCTCTCACTCTGATTACGCAGACTTATGCTCCACACCCATGTGGTACAGGGCAGGCATGACAGGCAGGCTCTTCCATGTTCTGTCTAAAAACAGCCAAATACACAGTGTAAGGTAAAGGGGATTAAGGAAGACATCATGAAACATGCAGTCAGATCCTGACCTGAGAGAGCTTGCTTAGACAGGAGAGGTGGGCTTTTGTCATTGTCGTCGTCGTCGTCGTCGTTGTTGCTGAATGTGGACAGCCACTTTTCGGAGTCTGTGAAGGGAGCACAGATGTACCGGGTGAACAGAGGTGGGGATAGAGCACACAGGAAAAGCAGCAGCTGTTGAAGTCTGACTGATAGCAACATCAGAGGAAAACTTAAAGATTAAATGTGCAGAGTGGAGGCATAGGCCTCTAATTCTAATACTTGGGGAGCTGAGGTGGGAGAACCTCGGTTTGCAGGCCAGCCTGAGCTACACCATAAGACCTTATCTCACAGAAAAGGCAACAGCGCTCCCAGCGGAAAATCCTATGTAGAGATTTATCTTTGAAATAGACAAAACAGCAGTTGTTTTGACTTTCTGAAAGAAGGCAAGTGCATTCCTTTCTTCTCCATATAAACTTTCTGCTTCTTAGAAATTTGCTTGTGCCATGGGAGATGGCAGGGGCCAGGCTGGCTGCTGGCAACAAAAGATTTGTGCTCATGACAGGGCACTTCCTACACAGCAGGGTGTGTGTGTGGGGGCGGGTGGGGGTGTCCAGCTGTGTCTCCAGCCTCACGATGGAGCCGAGGCCCAGGCAGGTTTATTGTGTAGCTACTTGAACTGCAGGGTTCCCCTCGTACATTAAATGCAGTTAGAATCCAGTGTGTTGGTCTATAACAAGGGCCCTGACCTCTCAGTTAAGCTCTGCCCGCTTTCTACTGTAGGCAGCACCTACTGGAGTGGGAAATAATTGTGTCTTTTAGTACCTGGCAGACAGGAGGTACTGCGTCACGCAGCTATTGGAGGACTTAATAGTGAAATACCTGCCGGATGAGCTGTCTGAGAGGAAGAAGATCTACGATGAGGAAACTGCCGAGCTCTCACAGTAAGTCTCCTCTCATTATGTCAACCGAGATTATGAAGACAGTGAGAGCCATTGGAGTGAGCTGGATTCTGTCACTCTGTCCAGCACTGAGGCACTCATAGCTGCGTATTGACGGGTCTCCTGTCCTAAGCAGACAGGGTGGCGAACCTGTTGGTAGAGTCCAGTGTGCTTGGAAGTCACTGAAGCAGCCCTTGGGACTGCAGCAGTATGAGGGGACATGAAGGGACTTCCTGCTCAGACAGCAGGCGGATGGAGTAGAGGTGAAGTAGGTAACATGGATGCATGGATGGAAGCACAGGTCCCCGCATCCTGGGACAGGATGAACAGTAGTAGCCTACGTTAGCAAGGGTTTGAACAGGCGAGAGCAGTGGTTCTCAACCTCCCTAAGGCTGAGGCCCTCTAATACACTTCCTCACCTTGTGCTGACCCCCAGCCATAACATTACTTTGTTCCTACTTCATAGCTGTGATTGTGCTACTGTTAAGAATCATAGTGCAAATGTTTGTGTTTTCAGATGGTCTTAGGCAACCCCTGTGAAATGATCATTTGACACCCGAAGGGGTCGCACCCCACAGGTGGAGAACCACTGGGGGAGGGACCAGGAGTGGGAGAGGCTATGAAGGAATGGGCAGGGGTCAAATGCTCAGTAGAGATACCAGTAGGAGACCATCCAAGTTAGGACGGGAAGCACCCAGAGGCAACTTTGGGGTGTTAGCAGCTGTCCCCACTGCCGGGGACCATTCGACGCTGGATAGAGTCGCCCAGCTCTGCCTGCTCTCTAGGTCTTCTGTTCTTGTTCTTAAACACTTGTGACATTCTGATCGGTCACTTGGATCTCTGACTTTCTCTGGTGGGTTTTAGTTTCTCGGCTGTTTCCTTTGCTCTCCCGGCTAACACAGCGAAGACTCTGTTAACTTTATGGCTGTTATTTACAGTGGCTTGCTCCTGCTGTTTTTAAACACAAGTAGAACGTTGGATCTTTCACTTCTGAAACAGAACGAATTGTGCTTGTGAACCTGAACTTTCCCATGTGTGCCCCTGGGAAGTCTTCACAGGCCACTGGCTTTCAGGACAAGGTTTCTAAGCTTTCCTTTACAGGCCCTGCTAGCGACTTTTCCTCCCAAGAAACCAATGTTTTATTGTGTACTTTTGTGATAGAAATACTGAGATGAAGCCCCTGTCTCTTTTGGCTACTCCAGGAGAAGGCCAGCATAGAGAGTCTGTGACACTTCAGATCTCAAGCATGGCGGTGAAGCCAGCCCGCCCTGAGGAAAGTGTACATGAGGAGCCAAGGCAGCAGGTGGAGGGAGAGCTGAGTGGAGCTGAGAAGCCATGGGCATCCATGCTTACTAGCTGGGCTATTTTGTAACTGCACCTTTGTGTTAAGCAACGCATGTCCTTAGGTCATTAGTGGTCACGTAGCAGCAACATTAAAAGGGAACCCATAGCCCTGGAGCGTGCTCTCCAGGACCTTATCGAAGTACACGGACCATGCTGGCTGCATTGTTCCCCGGGCCTCTGTAAGTCAGTGCAGCCCTGGGCCTGTGGGCACACCATCTTCAGCTACCCCAGGCTTTACTGCGTCCCTCTCCTCTTCGCACCTCCGGCCCACAGCCATTCCCCACAGTGCTGCTGTGGACATCCATTTCTGCACCTGTGGGCTTGGTCCCAAGGATGCCGGCTACCAAAGAACCGTGGTGTTTCTGCTGTGGAGTCAGGTGCCTCTGTGCAGTGTTTTCCTCTGCTGCCCCCACAAGACTGGCTTTCTCGTCCTTGCTGTCTGGACATTGTCTTGGTCCCTGGCAGAAGGAAGGTATCTGTCACTTCAGTTACCTGACAAGAACATTATTTTATTGAATTCTGTTTGTTTTTTTAAAACATATCATGGTTAAGAGTTTTCATCCATTTTGGAAGTCCAGTTTTTTTTCTTAACGTTTTATGGATAAAGCTATAACTCTGCCCTATATCATAATTATTTTAAACAAGTTCTCAACATAAAATGTTATGATAAACTTCCTTTTGAGTTTTGGAAATAGCTCTGTATGGTACCTGCTATTTTAGAACTCCGGCTTATAAATAGGAGAATCGTAATTAGATCTAGTTTCCGGAACTCATCGGTGTGAACTCAATGCAGGGAGCTCCTTCCTGTTCAGTCAGGAACCAAGAGGGCACATTTGTTATTGTTGTTTATATTTTTTGCTGTGGTAAGACTTCAGTGAACCTGATATGTTTTTGATCTTGTTTGTAACAATGAAATGTCTTCTCCTTCAGCTTGACCAAGAATGTCCCAATATTCGTTTGCACTATGGCCTACCCCACTGTGCCTTGCCCTCTCCATGTGTTTGAGCCCAGATACAGGCTCATGATCCGAAGAAGTATCCAGACTGGAACCAAGCAGTTCGGGATGTGTGTCAGTGATACACAAAACAGGTAGGCTCCTCGTGAACTTGGACGGCTGTGTTTACACCCGAGCTTCCTTTGTGTCCGAGTGAGCTTTGCACACTTAGGCTTAAACAATGTTTTTCTCTTAGTTTTGCAGATTATGGTTGTATGTTACAAATTCGAAATGTGCATTTCTTACCTGACGGAAGGTCTGTTGTTGACACAGTTGGAGGAAAGCGGTTCAGAGTTTTAAAAAGAGGAATGAAAGATGGGTATTGCACTGCGGACATTGAGTATCTGGAAGATGTTAAGGTATGGAAATGTTCTTTCCCGGTGCATTCTGGGCCACTGTGTCCTGGGCTTGGTACCAGTGTGTAGGAGAGGTTTTTAGACATGGGAGCCTGCTCTGCCACTGCTCATGGCTGCTTAGGAAGGTTGGCGCCAGTCACCTTTCCTTTATCTTCCTCTTGAATCGTTTGCCCATTCAGGAGCACGCGGGGAAGCTACTGCCCGTTCACATCCCAGACATCCCAGGCAGCATGGTGCCTAGACGCTACTTATGCTTGTGTTACAGTAGTCGTCACGGTAACCACTTAACGGTAGCAGTTGACTAAATTGAACTTCCAGCTCATCAAAGTTTTAAGTTTGTGAATCTCTACCTCATTTTATTTGATTCATTAATACTAAAACTGCAATAATTCATAGACTAAAATTTAATGTAAAAGTAGACACAGAATTCTTTTAAGGGCTGCTTTGTGTATGAGGGTTTTTTCTGTGCCAGAGACAATCTCAATTATAAAGTAAATCCAACTGGATGCTGATTTAAAATGGTAGGATGCCCCAGATAAGACCCTACCATTGTGTGTGTGTGTGTGTGTGTGTGTGTGTGTGTGTGTGTGTGTGTGTGTGTATGTGTGTTGCGTGTTGCGTGCTGCTGATAACTGTCCTATGCACCCATCCTATGGTGACTGACATCTTCCTTAGACAGAATTGCTGTGGCCTCTAATTTATCAACTGGAATTAAAGTCCCAGAAAGTGGCTGCTGTTTTAAGTATCAAATTGAAAGCAATTTCTACAGAAAAGACTGGATAAAACATAGGTCTTACATCATCACTGTCCACTGACCTATCTTAGCCCTTTATTTCAGTCAACATTTCCTGATTGTTCCACATCTTCCCAAAGAGTTAGTTCATAGTTTTCACAAGTCTGAGACAGTTAACAGATACAGAGAGTAATTGAGAATCAGATGTGTGACAGAAACCATCGAAGGCTGACTGACTCCGTATCCTGTGAACTCTCATTACACCACACTGCCTCTCTGCTGAGAAATGTGATTGGCTTGATATTGCCTGTTCTCTCTTTTATAAAAAGATGCCATGTGGCAGGAGGCAGGGGCAGGCAGATCTCTGAGTTTGAGGCCAACCTGGTCTACATAGAGAGTCCGGGAATAGTTGGGACTACATAGAGAGACCCTGAGGCAAACAGACAAAATATCTCATGGGGATATTTGCTCTATCAAGGGCAGAATATTTTATGAGTTGAAAATTTTAGTTGATTGATAGTCTTTGTCTTGTGAAATTATTAGCTAAAGATGGTATGCATTGTAAAACCCTTAAGCCTATTTTAATTTTAGGTAAATTTATATAATGATAGATCATATTTAGTGGTAAAGTCCTTTGGGTGGACAGCTGAACAACATACAGCTAAAACCACACATCCAGTAGAGTAGAGTAGTGAATTGGAAGAGTGTTTAGAAACTGACATACATTTTAGCTTTTTGCTTTTGCTTTTGTCTGTTCTGGAAGACCTCAATTGTATTGTTTACCTCTTCTTTTTGTGGTGGTAATTCTATTTTCTATAATGTCTAATGAATTGTTAAGCTCTATTTAATTGTTGTAGCAATATTCTTTACCTTTAAAAAGCTTGCTTTTGGAATTTTTCTTTGTTTCCTGGGTGGTTTTGTCTTTCAGAGGTGCAGCTCTTGTCATTTTAACTGTTTTTAAGCACAACTTGTGGCTGTATCACGCTCTTGTCATTTTAACTGTTTTTAAGCACAGCTTGTGGCTGTATCACGTTATGCAAATTACAACTGGTTTTAATGCATATTTAATTGTCATTTTACTTTTTTCAGAAGTAAGAACTGGTGGCCTTTTGCATCTTGTGTCTTTTGTATTTCAAAATCTTCCCATAGCCAGTGGGCCAGGCCCATGGTACACCTGTTTGGATGGATGAGTCCTTGACCATCCATCCGCCTGTGTCCTCTTGGTCTTCTCGTGGCTGGAAGATGTCCTTCCTTTTACGTTTGCCACTTGGTGTCTAAAGGGTGCGTGCAGGCACCCACAGCCTCGGACCCTTATGGCAGAAGTTGAAATCGTTTACTTTATTCTCCACCTTTTGACATGCCAGTTTTTTTTAGCATGCATTTTTTGTGTTTTGACCCAGTTCTTCTGTAAAAGATGTGGTTATGCCTGCCCTCCTGTTGCTGCTTTCTGCCATGTGGTTTGTAACCCAAGTGCCCCATTTTTCTTTTCACTGTAGCAATTGTTCTATTCCAAATTGTGTAGACCTTTGAACCAGAGCTCATTGTCCCTCATACTTCCTCCTTCCCAGGCTGGCTATCAGTCAGGTTGCTGCCTGCTCTGGGTGGACACCAGGCTCTGCTCTTCCCAGCGAGTCCTGTTAGCGCTCTGTAGGGCAGAACCATAACCTGCTGTCACCTGAGAATAACTGATAGCCCAGCACCGATAAGGACATTCCCGGTGTCCCAGTGTTTGTGTGTTCCCTGGGGCTGATGCTAATGGCTAGGAAGTCCCGAGATCTTACTGACTGTTCTTCCTAGATTGAGAACGGAGATGAAATAAGGAGTCTGAGAGAACTCCACGACTTGGTGTACTCGCAGGCCTGCAGCTGGTTTCAGAATTTAAGAGACAGATTTCGAAGCCAAATCCTTCAACACTTTGGATCAATGCCAGAGAGGGAAGAAAACCTCCAGGTAGGATTGCTGTGCTGCCGCTGCCAGTCTGCCTTCCCCATGAACCTGACGGATAGCTTCCCACATCCCCCCTGCTATTGCTTTTAGCATCACGGCTGTACTCTCTAGAGCACTGGTATCTGCTACATTAGCACAGGCAAGATGCCTGTAGGAAGGAGTGCCTCAGAGGAAGGGAGGCCTTGTCTCAGGATGTCTGGAGGGTTGTAAGGTTTAAAGTGGAATGCTAGCCTGTGTTAAACTGTGACTCAGAAGCCACCATACTCCCTGCCTGTTAGCTGTCCCTTTGACAGTTGAGAGAAGTGTGACTTTCCATGCTTTAGGAAGTCTGCTCCTCTCCTTTTATCTCCTATCTACTGTTCACCATTTCAGTTCACTTTTATCTTGTTGTGTGTAACTCTTCCATTAGCATAAAACTGTCATTCTTGGGGTCTTGGTCAAGTACTGGGGTTTGCACTCAAACTGAACCTAATTAGTAATGGGATTTAGATTCCTTCTGTGTACCGAGCTGTACACTAGCAATTGTAAAACCCACTGGGAGGCTCCTTACCCTGGGGAATCCAGCCACACAGGCTCATGAGAGAGCGAATATTAAGCAGAACATTTTGGATTGAATAAAGTATTTACGGTTAAAAGATGATTAATTTCATAGTGGAATAGCTGTAAATATATGCAGGTGGAAAGATAATAGATCCAAGTATGCTCCATCTCTCACTGTCCTTCAGGGTTGGTCTGAGTCTCTCCGATCCCAATGAGTCTCTTATGTCAGCATCAGGACCATTTCCAGACAGAGGACCAGACCCATTCTGTCTGTGCTGCCCATTGTGGCATTTTTCCTCACCCATGTGATGTTAATTTTTCAAACTAAATGGGAAGCCGAATTTTTTCTTCTTTTTTAGGATTCCAGTTTTATAATAAAAATATCAAGTATCAATTAACTTTCTGTAGTGCTTTAAACAACCTGGTCTGGCCTCATGAGACATTTGGCACTATCTGGAGACATTTTGACCTTTACAACTGGAGAGATGCTATTGGTGACCGACTGAAGGAAGGTAGAGGCACTGCTGGAGGGCTACAGAGCACAGGACTGGCACACAGCAGAGGGGCGGGCCCCAGATGGCATCAGGACCAGATTCGAATCCTGACTAACATGGAGCCGAGAGACTCCATGGTCATACCACAGGTCCCAACTTGGGTTCCTCACTGTCTGTAGGCAGACTACTCACGTGCCGATGTTATGGACAGACAGGATGGTACCTGGCACATAGGTCAAGTCGTTTCTGTTTTGTTGTTTTACTGTTACATTAATATCTGAACTGTTGGTTGGTTTTAGGCAACACCCAACGGACCTGCATGGTGTTGGTGGCTGCTGGCAGTCCTTCCTGTAGACCCGCGGTATCAGCTCTCTGTACTGTCAATGAAGTCTTTGGAGGAGCGGTTGACCAAGATACAGCATATTCTGACTTATTTTTCTAGAGACCAATCTAAGTAATGAACTGCTTGGATCTCGTTTTGCTCGCTCTTAGCCCAGAGGCTGAGAAGCGGTTGGATCTTACTTTAAAGTCGCCCTGATCTGGCTCCTTGATGGCCGGATTGCCCGCTGCCTTTGCACACCCAGTGCTGGTTTGAGAAATTAAGGAAACTTTTCTTTTCTTCAACCTCCTGAATCTCGTGGATCTGCAAATGAATACCTTCAACTAGGTCCTAGACCACTAAGAACTTGCACAGAAAACACGCACTGAATGTGTGTTAAACCTCGACATTGTGATAAAGTTGCACTATGTACCATACTCTAAATGAACTAAGAACTCCGTGTATGTATGATGTGTGTGTGTGTGCGCGTGTGCGTATACACATGTGTACGTGTGTGTGCTCATGCACGTGTGTATGTGCGTGCGTGTGTGCGTGCGTGTGCGTGTGTGTGTGTGTGTGTGTGTAGTGTGTGTGTGTGTAGTGTGTGTGTGTGTGTGCTTTTTCTCTGGCTTTAAATTTTAAAAGACAAAAAAAAAAAGCCATAGAGAGTGAACTTGCTGAAGGTCCTCTACTGCCCAAGTTTACAACAGTAGTCATAGAAGTTTTCGCAGATTGAATTTGCCTCAGATTTATTTGTCCTGATGCTTCTATTTGCACAAGTGTGTAAACTATGGTATAGAGTATCATTTTCTGTTGGAAATTCTGCTCTTGCTGAACTGTCTTGGCCATTGACTATGACACAGTTAATTATTTATGTAAATACATGCATCCCAGTGGCCGGCAGGCAGGATGCAGACTCTAGAGCCAGTCTCCAGTAACAACTGCAAACCTGACATGGTACTGTGCACCCACTCATAAACTCTTAAAACTGTGAAAATACGGTTTACATTAAATGTACATAAAGGTAGACGGAGAACTCGATTCAGCCAGTTAGCTTGTACATTTTAGGGGGCTTTTCACATTAACTGCCCGTCTATGTCATTTAGAGTTTGAAACGATAACTTGTATTTAAGGAAATATGTAGTGTATAATTGGTTGAGGATCTGGGGGAGGAGGAAAAGCTTCATGTAGGACTAAGCTTGTAAGGTTTGTTTTGTTTTGACTCTGGTCTTGGTGCAAATGTTAGTTATGCCTTATTCATACCACAGTTAGAGCACCGTGCTGCGACATGGGTATGTCCATGCTGCCCGGCCCTTTTATAATTATTTGTTGCAGATTTGTGACTGTCTCTATTAACTTTCTTTTATGTAAGTAATTTGTACAAGTTTCTTAAGATTTTTGCTTTTGCTTATTTAATTTTGAATAAAAGCTAAATTCATAATAACCTTTTTTCCCTTTAAATTGTAAAGCGAGAAAAATGTCAGTACCAGGACCGAGCTGTATATAGTGTAGAACATGTGTTTGGTTGCCTGGTTTGTGATGTGAGGCTGGAGGTGTAGATTTTGGGGACAGTGGGAGGTGGGGCCTGAGGTGTGTTTGTCTGAGACAGGGTCTCTTTATAGCTCTGGCTCTCCTGGAGCTCACTGTGTAAACTACACTGGCCTTGAACTCACAGCTATCCTACTGCCTCCGACTCCTGAGTGCTGGGATTAAAGGTGTGCTGCACCATCACACACAGCAAATTGTAGTTTTAAAACATTTATTATTATTACTATTATTATTATTCGCTATTTTACTTATTTATATTTCAAATGTTATCCTCTTTCCTGGTTTCCCCTCCACAAACCCCTCTCCCATTCCCCTCCCCCTGCTTCTATGAAGGTGCCTCCCCCACCTACCCACTCCCTCCTCACCACCCTGGCTTTCCCTACACTGGGGCATGGAGCCTGCTCAGGACCAAGAGCCTCTCCTCCCTTTGACGCCAGACAGTGCCATCCTCTGCTACATATGCAGTTGGAACCATGGGTCCCTCCATGTGTACTCTTTGGTTGGTGGTTTAGTCTCTGGGAGCTCTGGGGGGTCTGGTTGGATGACATTGTTGTTCTTCCTATGGGGTTGCAACCCCTTCAGCTCCTTCTTAGAATATTTTATAAACAAAGAATGTGGTGTCTTGAGGCTTTAGGCCCAACAACTGTTCTCTAAACTTTAGAGTCTAAAGCATTGTTTTTAACCTTTAAAAAAAAATTCCCCTTAGTTTAAAGATATTCTTTTTAAATACCCTAAAAATGTGTTTGTTGTCGCAAATGAATTTAAAATATGGCAGGTGTGTCCTATGGAAGAAATCCTGCTTGCACTCTTCTCCATCAGGGTGGCTCTTCCTTGTACACACTTGACCATTTCTGTCCCCAGTTCCTTGACTAGGATTTCCCGCACTCTGTCTGGCTTTGTTTGCAGATTAGATTTTACTGTGTGTCCCAGGCTGACCTCATACCTGCGCTCTCCTGCCTGGGTCTCCAACTGCTGTACTCGTAGGCACACACCTCCATACCAGTAAGTGAGGTAAAGGAGACCTTCAGGGGCGGCTGAAACTTTAGAAAAGACTCGGAAACCCCACTCAGCGCACATTTACTGGGAGAGAACTGCACAGTACCTGTTGATGCAGTTCTATAGCCCGCCTACTCTGGAGGCTCGGAATGTAGGGACATTCTGAGTTTAGGCCAGTGTGAGTTTCAAAGTGAGTTCAAGGCCAGTCTGGGTGACTTAGCCTTTGTTTGACAATCAGCTTGTGCAGGACCCTGGCTTTGTTCCCCAGAACCATTAACAAAGAGGTTCCGGGCTGGAGAGATAGCTCAGTGGTTAAGAGCACTAACTGCTCTTCCAGAGGTCCTGAGTTCAAATCCCAGCAACCACATGGTGGCTCACAACCATCTATAATGGGATCCGATGCCCTGTTCTGGTGTGTCTGAAGACAGCTACAGTGTACTTATATATAATAAATAAATGCATCTTTTTAAAAAAGAGAGAGGTTCCTAGAAAGCAGCCACTGAGTAGACAAGAAATTACCCAGAAGTACCTTATCAATACTACTTTTATCATTACTGGTACTTTATCAATAGTTTTAAAGTGTAAACTAACTTTCTCATAATTAAAAATACTAAGTACTGGGGCTGGAGAAATGGTTAAGAGCACTGACTGCTCTTCCAAAGGACCTGAGTTCAATTCCCAGCAACCACATGGTGGCTTACAACCATCTGTAATGGGATCCGATGCCCTCTTCTGGTCTGTCCAAAGACAGTAACAGTGTACTCACATACATGGAATAAATAAATAAATCTTTTAAAAAAATACTAAGTGCCGGTTAAAATAAGGAATATATATAAATGATTTACCTATATGTTTCTCAAGATAGCACATGGTGAAAGTAGCCCCAGGTGTTGAATACACACATTTAATGTGTGCATGGGCACCATATACACAGGTAGACTGTAAATGGTTTCTGGGTGTGCACACATATATTCCCACCAAAGGAAGTATTCAAGCCTCCTTTATGATTTATTCTGATTATATGGCAGATTATTTCTATGACAGCTCTTCTCTGTAGATATATTAAGTCTGAGGGTTTTTTTCCTTTCTGTACATTTCATATATCTTTTCAAAAATGAAAGCAAAGAATCAAATTGTTTACCTTATCGCTTTAAGTGCTTAAGTTCCACATTAGTGCAATATTTTGGCGGAAGTGTCTAGGTCACTAGTTTATAGACAGGTCTGGGTGTCTAATTCTTCTTGTCTGACTCGGACACCAGGTAGGAAGACTCTGAACTCTACAGCACTTTCCTCGTTCCTTTGCCCCTGATACCTGAGGGAGTAACTACATTCACAGACCTCACTGAGGGCTCTCCAACTCTTTCAGCACTTCAGCAGGGGTCACAGACTGACCACTGCACATAGCTGAAATAAATGCTTGAACACTGAGCGTGGCGACAGCCATCTGTAATCTCATTTCTCAAGATCACAAGTTCAAGGACAACCTGAGCTGCACCCTGAGACTCTGAGATGGAAGGGGAGAGTTCCAACTGAGGCAAGGAGATGAAAAGGCCAAATCACCGCTTTCTTCCCAATTCTAATCATGATAAAAAGGAAAGTGAAGATTGCATTATGAAACCAGAACTTCAAGAGCTGACAAATGCTTTTGACGATAGCTGAGGTACACGTGAAAGCTAGCGCATTAGGCCATAGGGAGAGGAACTCACGGCTTAGCAGAAATGGGGGAGCTGTAGGCCAAGTACAAATACTCAGGGATCGCTATACTCAGAGAGCATCTTGGCAAATTCAAACAGGGAGGCTGGGTGTGAATTTGAACTTGCTCCCCACCCAAGCTGTGCTGGAGACAGAAACAGCAGTTCTCGGGCCTTGAATGTGAGGGTTGGGCCAGAGAAGATAACACCATGCCTTACATAGTGACGTATCTCCTACAGGATCAAGAGCCATTACTCACAGATGAGCTACCAGCCTGCCTCACATTGGGCAGTATGTTCCTGAGTCTTTTATGGTCACACAGCTAGGCTACCTTCCCTGGGCCACCAACCCCAAATATTCTATCTCAGACAACAAAGAAGAGTAGAAGGTAAGACAGCAATGCACTAAGATCTGAGGGGGCTGCACTCCTCCCAGAGAGGGGAGAACCGAGAACGTTTCTCAGTCTCTCCTACCATGAGGAACTTCAGTAGCATCTAACCAATGAATTAATCATCAGAGTGAAGTCTACCTGAGCCAGATAGGAGACAGTGCAGGTGATGAATCAGTGGGGGATCAAGCTAGAGTTCAAGAGAATGGGAATGCGAGGATAACAGACATGAATAATCGATACAAGATTGTTAATGCCCGGCTAGCTAAGGCATGACTAGTAGAAGGAAAGAAATAAGTACTTTTCCATGAGTCCTGTTGAGACTCCTGCGACCTCAGGGGCCAGATACATCCACATAAAGAAAAACTGAAGAAACTAAAGACCAGGCACAGGAAGACTGGAGGAAAAAGATAGTTGTGACTGAGTCATCCAGCATTGACCAATGAATGACAGACCCAGGGACACACATTTAAGGACATGAATTTTGGGCATAAGCCAATGTTTAGATGTCAGTACTTAATAATTGTTAGGGTTAGGAAGGCAGCTCAGCCAATAAAGATGCCAGCCACCAAGCGTGCTGACCTGAGTCCAGTCCCCAGAACCCATGTGGTAAGAGAGAACTGGCTCCCACAAGTTATCCTCTGACTGTCATACATGTGTTGTCTCACACACACACACACACACACACACACACACACACACACACACACACACGTGCATGTGCACACACACAACTATATTATATTATTAAGTGTATATTTTAAAATACCTATGTATTGTTTTTAAAGATAGGAGGCCAGTAATAAGCTGTCCTGTAGACCTGCCTCTTGATAGCATTTCATTAAAATTAAACTTGTCTTTACAAAATTTTTTGATGGGTTGGGGGAGAGGGTGGGTCCACTATTCAAGATTTCAAAAGAACATATGCTTAATTTCAAAATGTGGCAGCTACACTGGCGAGTTTTATGTCACCATGATACAGGGCCAAGAAGGAGAGAACCTCAACTAAGAAAATGCCTCCATAAGATCAGGTCTGTAAGACATTTTCCTTAGTCATTGGTGGGGAAGGGTGCAGCCCATTACTGGTGGTGACATCCTAGGCTGGTGGACCTGGGTTCTGTAGGAAATAAGGCTGAGCGAGCCTTGGAGAGCAAGGCAGTAAAGCTGTTTACTGCCCCTCCCTGGCCTCTACATCAGCTCCTGCCTCCAGGTTCCTGCCCTGTTTGAGTTCCTGTTCTGACTTCCTTCAATGATGAACTTCAGTGATACGGGAAGTGTAGGCCAAATAAACCCTTTCCTCCCCGGCTTCCTTTTGGGTCATGGTGCTGCATCACAGCAATGGTAACCCCAACAAAGACAGGAGGCATCGCAATAGCCCTCAGAAAAATCCTGTGAGGAATGTGTTCGTCCACATGTAAGACACCAGAAATGCTGACTGTTGTGACTGCTGCCTAAGGATCATGGAGCTGTTCTGTTCTTAGGTCAGCTTTGACTCCAGGCAACCTTGCTGTGCCTTGCTGCCATATGAAGCTATCAAAGACAAAAGAATCACCAAAAAGTGATTGATGGCATAGGCTTATGTGTGAAGGGTGCGTTTTTACAGCTATGGAATTAGGATGTGTGTGAACAGTACTGTGAGATGCTCAAATCAGATTCAGCCCTGCATTTTGGGAAGCAGGGCAAACTGATAATCTCTTTAGACAGTGATGGTTCATAAATGTATCAGATCATTATAATGTTCATGCTCTAGAGCCAATAGAATTTGGGAGTTGTGATGGTTTGTATATGCTTGGCCTAGGGAGTGGCACTATTAAGAGGTGTGGCCCTGTTGGAGTAGGTGTGACCTATTGGAGTAAGTGTGTCACTGTGGGAGTGGGTTTCATACCCTAGTCCTAGCTGCCTGGAGTGAGTCTTCTCCTAGCAGCCTTCAGATGAAAATGTAGGGTTCTCAGCTCCTCCTGCACTAGGCCTGCCTGGATGCTGCCATGTTCCCACCTTGTTGATAATGGACTGAACCTCTGAACCTGTAAGCCAGCCCCAATTAAATGTTGTCTTTATAAAAGTTGCCTTGGTCATGGTGTCTGTTCACAGAAGTCAAACCCTAACTAAGAAAGGAGGGATTGAAGTAATTTAAAAATAAATAAAACCACATGTGTGATAGGTAGAATATTTTCTCAATGACTCTAGAACAGCCAAGACAGAAATAATCAACACTTAATTTAAACAGTGAAGATAAACTTTAACCTTCAATTCCTAAAAATAACTAAAGAGACTAATGTATAAAAATATGTGATTCAATATTGTCATTATACCATGGTTACCCTGAAGTGTGTAACATAGTAGATGGGATACCAGAGTGAAATCAGGAAGATTGATGGACATTGTATTTTTGTGTATTATTCTTTTCTACGGGAAACTTGTACATATGATTGTAATAGGGTTTTAGGATCTAAGAGTGTTACCACTGTGCTTAAGTCTATGTGTTGCGGTCACTGATAAGTTGACTGTAGTTGAGGAACACGATAACCAGGTGGACCGGAGTTGAATGCTCACATGACTTTATCAATAACAGCAGTGCACTTAGTGTCATCTTGCTACGGCTTCATAATAGGAGATATGAGGAGAAGTCAGTATGAAGACATTATAACAATGAGGATGCTCAATCGTGGAGGACAGAACATTCTTGTAATGAACATGTAGGTAATGAAGAGGATGGAGAGAACAAAAGTGAATTGCTTTTGTAGTATTTTTACAACCTAATTGTCATCAGAGCCATAAACTGTGAGATAGTCTAACTCCTTAGTGGTTGTATATGGGGTGTCACTTCCTATGACAGGAAAGACAGTGAGAACGAGGATTCTCTCCCAGATTCTCTTTCAAAGTAGGCGTTGTAGACAGCAGGTGTAAATCCTCAGAAGGAACAGCCATCACTGAAACAAGAGGTGGCTGTGCCTGCCAGTTCTTCTGAACAGGGAGCAGATGTGCACTAAAGGGCAGGAACTGAGACGAACCCAACGTGGAGAAAGTAGCGTGATTTATAACCTGGAGTTTAACGGGATAGGGGACCCTTTTCTGTTTTGTTTTGTTCTTCAAAACAGGGTTTCTCTGTGTAACCATGGCTGTCCTGGAACTTGCTCTGTAGACCAGACTGGCCTCGAACTCAGAGATCTGTCTGCCTCTGCCTCCCAGTGGGAATTAAAGGTGTGCACCACTACCTGGATGGGAGGAAGGATCTTGATGTTACTCGATAGCAATGGAGTCTTCTTAGGACTCACTGGGTAAGTTAAGGATTTACCCTCACAGATAAACCACACTGGGACAGAGAGGGTGCTGGCCAGATTTTAGTAATTATGTCGTCCGGCTCCAGCTTTTGTTATTAAGACATCTGACTGAACTATCGCTGCTCTGGGGCTTAGCCTATAGCAGTTATTAAAGTCGCCATAGACGAATGGGCTCTGTCTAGAGTTGAATAAAGAGAAGCAGATAGAAGTTACAATGTAGGTTGTGTTTTGTTTACCTGACCCAGAAACAACTCTTGCTGTCTTAGGAATCTGCAGTCAGGATACAAAGTAGTGATTATTTCATACTGTTGTCTTAGAATTAGAACCATCATGTTGAAATGATTATGTTGGCCGCATGACCGATTATACGTAAGATAAGCTTATGTGAGGAACTAGAGACAAATCTTACATACTTGCGTAATTGTGTCAAATGTGCATAGATAGCGGGATGAGCAATCAAAATGTCTGTGTTCCTCACTATTAAGCTGCTGCACACCCAGGATTTATGTAGCGAGAGCTAAGATTTTAGAAGTAGGTATCTCTGTTTTACGTTTCCAGCCTCTGGAAGCAGCCAGCCACGATGCAGAAAGACCCTGACAGTAGATGTCCTTCTGCTTTACGTTAGAATCTAAGCACTCAGAGGATTGCGATAAAGATTTGGAAAGACAAGGAAAGCGAGGGCTTGAGAACTCGTGACGGAGAAAAGGTTTCGGAGCGCTGTGATTCTTTGGAGAAAGTGGCGAGAAAGTGGGAACCCCTTATGTCATCCAGGGGCATTTCTTGATTAACAAGATCTTAGTGAGAGGTGACGGACAGACCTAAGGAGGAGATGGAGACCCTAGGCTGTAGGATTCAGGCTATCGTGTGTGCCCCAGAAACAGATTCCCCAAGGCCTGTAATGAACTTGTTTATTGAGATGCAAATAGCCACTTGTAATCAACCTTTTATTTTTATTACACTTGAGGTCTCCCAGACCCACACCCCACAATGTATGTAGAGGTAAAAACAACTTACACAAACATTCTCTTCCTCCACCATGCTGGAACTCGAGAGATTAAACTTAGGTTATGGCGTGGTCAAGGCCTCTGCCTGCTCACCCATCTCACCAACCCCAAAGTGCGGGGTTTTGTTTCATAACGGAAAGGAGAAGTGTTTGCTTTGGCTCACAGTTTTACAGAGTCTGTCACGGTGGGACAGGTGTAGGAGAAATTCTACCCTCTAACACCAACCAGAAAAGAGGTGAGTATGGAAGACTTGGTTGGTTTAGGTGCCCAGGATTGAGCACTTTATATTGAGGGCTTTATAGGCTAAAATACACGCTCTACCACTGAGATCTGTCTCCTCCGCCCCCTCAAAGCCTTGATTTTTAGAAATCTATGATTTTATAAATCCTTGCGATGGAAGAAGACAAACTTTTATAAAATGGTATAAGTTGGTCCCGCCCCCCTCCCCCTGACCCCCACAGTCCACCAGAGTGTTAATTCAGAATTTGATGTTGACTAAAATGAAAACCAAAAGTCAGTGTTTTGTTCACACCTGACTTTGAAACTCAAGGTTCAGGTCCTCTGTAGTTATTAAATTCAGGAGCCAAGAAAAGTAGACAAGTAAAGTAGATAACTCGGGGGTGGGGGGAGGGGTGGCGCACGCAACTCAAGAAGTACAAGGCAGTGAACCCAAGAGCCTTCCGACTGACAGAGAAGAGGCCAAGGATTCTAACAATTAGCCCGAGATCAAACCCAAGTGACATTAGTCAGAAGGGGAAGAGAAAACAGTGCTGGCCTGCAGAAGATCAAGAATATGCCCTTCTAGCAGTTTGCTAGGCTAAAAGGTTGTTTTCAAAGCTAAGAATATTTTGGAACAGATAGGATACGTCCTGCAACTTGTCATTGTCCGTCGTCCTGTGTCAGGGACAGGAAGTAGGGGGGAAGGCAGCTTGGGAGACTCCTGTGTGTTTTCCCTTCAGGGATCCAGAGAAAACGACGACTGTAAGACATGACTCTCTAATGCAGGTCTGGGGATCCTCCCCCGGTGCCTTCCCGTTAGGATTGGACAAGGGGGTTGCTTGGTTTTCATCCTAAAAATAAACACAGATGACTGGGAAGAAAAGAAAGTCAAGGTCCCCTGTGCTTCTC
This sequence comes from Rattus norvegicus, assembly GCF_021556685.1. Classification (NCBI taxonomy): domain Eukaryota; kingdom Metazoa; phylum Chordata; class Mammalia; order Rodentia; family Muridae; genus Rattus; species Rattus norvegicus. The sequence goes on from NC_141549.1 coordinate 64,116,765, forward strand.
CTTCGTGCTCTCGGCTGTGCCGTCAGCAGTTGGTGCAGGGCTCTATGGTTGCCGAGGAGGAAGCGGAAGTAGGTGCTTCTGAGCTGTAATTGTTTTCTCCCCTGCGCTGGCTGTGCATGGCTGCCTACTCATCGGCACATCCCAACTTCTGTGCCTGGAGCTCAGAGGAGAAAGCAAAAGAAAGACAGGAAGTCAGGAATTCAAAATGGCCACATCCCAGACAGGGAAGGCGATGTTTGCAAAGATTCTTCCCGCTTATTCTACAGTTGTTTCCGGAGCTTTGCCACACCTGCGATTCCCCCTGAATTGAACGACGAGGCTGTCTAAACCTCCCATCCAGCTATCTCGTGGAGATGAAGGTATAAATTTAACTCCTGAAAGGCCCAGTTGAGTGCTCCAAAAGTCCTATACACTAAAACCATGTGGAGTCAAGTCGCCAAACATCCTTACTTTCCTGGACTGAAGATGTTTCCACTAGCCTAGAAAGTTTTCAGTTTTTCCATTGGCTTCCTATTGGCTTAGTCACTTTTCTTATTGCAGTGATAAAATACGTGAAGGGCAAACCTTGTGTCCTTTAATACATTATCTGTGTTATTAGAAACATGGACTGACTGAGGGGGAAACTCGGTTTATCTCATTAATAGGCCCCTTCTCAATAAACTATCATAATCTACAATGCAGATATAGAATTTTGATCAGATCTAAATTACCACTAATTATAATGTCATGTGTATACTCAACCCAGAAGAAAATGCCTAGGAAATAAACATTTATAATATGTAAATAAAAACATACACACCTCCTGCTGCAAAGAAATGTATCACGAAAACAATGGATTTTCAAATATAAGATATATGTCCATAATGTGCTTGAAAGGAGAGTAAAGAATAAGTAATGTTAAAAGTCAGAAAAAATATGTTCATGTACATTTTTTATTTTAATTTTTTCCTTCTTAAATGATGTTGCTAACAGTCAAATTACAATAATTTGTTCTACTAGGTACATCTAAGTAATTTTATGTCACCTTATTCTGAAACGTGGTTAAAATAAGCTGAAACGTATGTATCATCATTTAAATTTATAATAAAAATGTATACTCACCCTAAAAATGCACAAGGAAGAACATGGTATTAGGTTTTTTTCAGAGAGATCCCAATTAAATGTTAGAAGAAGAGACGTTGACTATCTCAACTGTCCCCTCTGCCCTGAATTATTCTGAAAGCCTCATCCATTCTCTGTCCTCTCATTACCAAGGACAGTTTCCTACTTGTTTGTACCTGCCAAGGGCAGAAGGAAGTCCACCCCTCAGCTCTGACCTGCTGTGCTTCCCAGCTCCCCCAAGGCAGGCTGGGGGGTCTTTACTTTGCCTGGTGGATTTGGTTTCAAAGCCATGTTCCTTTTCCTTAAATGGTGACGTTCTAGTTGTCCTCTAAGGCTCAAATAAAAACACCATTTCTTCTGTCAAACGTCCCAGCTCTCATGCAACATGAAATTATGTATCCAAAACAATAGTTTTCATCGGACTTCAGAGCAGGAATGTCCCCCAAAGTCCCTGGATTGAAAACTCTGCCTCCTGCCTATGACACCATTAGCAAAGGGTGGAACCTTCAGGAGGTGGGACTTCCTGGGAAGAAGGACCCTGAGACATGCTCTTGAGGGCAATAATGGGACCCAGGCCCTTCCTGTCTCTCCTTTTGTTTCCCAGCCACCAAGAGTGACCGGTTTTCCTCACCTTCTGCAATGGCATAATTGCCTGGCCACAAAGCCACAGGACCAAGTGGTTAGAGACTGAAAACTATGAGCCGAAATAAACCTTTCCTCCTTGTAAGAGGATTTGTCTCAAGTGTTTTATTCCGGTAATGAGAAAATGGCCCCAACAGGTACTAGAATTACCTGCACGTGATTTGTATTGTTCAGTCAGATTTCAAGGAGGCTCTTCTCATCTCTGTGGAATGGTACTTGGCAGAAATCAAAATCCAAAAACAAAATCGCAAACAGAACCATCATATATATAATAATTACACTGGGCGGGGGGAACCTACCGTCTCTGTAGATTTGAGATGTCTTCTTCATTCTTTCGCAGTTGTTATTGCAAAGGGCTCAGTGAGTGCTTCCCTAGCCTTAATTCATTCAGCCTAAATATAAGGCAGTGAGTGCTACATGAATCCGTTACTGGAGGAAGCAAATTCAGATACTTCCAAGGAAGGTGTGGGAAGTACGAGGGAGGGAGGAAGAGAGAGAGGGAGGAAGGGAAGAGTATATTAAACATATGTTTTGGTGTCACCACGATAGCTCAGCTGGTAAAGACACTTGCAGTACAAACAGGACAACCTGAGTTTAGTACCTAGAACTCACAAGGGAAGGAGGGGTTAAAAAGCTGTCCCTTAGCTGAGTGGCGGCAGTCCATGCCTTTAATCCTAGCACTCAAGAAGCAGAGGCAGGCAGATCTCTGAGTCCGAGGCCAGCCTGGTCTACGGAGTGAGTTCCAGGACAACCAGGGCTACAAAGAGAAACTCTGTCCCCAAAATACAAAAGGCAAAACACAAAAAACAAAAAAAAACAAATGTTCTCTGGCCTTCTCAAACATGCCATGACAAATGCATATCTCTGTCTCTGTCTCTGTCTCTGTCTCTCTCTCTCTCTCTCTCTCTCTCTGTCTCTCTCTCTCTCTCTCACTCACTTTCATTCTCTTCCTGTGACACACACACAGAAACAACAACAGCAGCAACAACAACAACCATAATAAAATGCATGTTTAACCTTGTAAATAGTTGTCTAAAGTGGCAATACTATTTACACTCTGTCTTAGTTAAGGTTTCTAATGCTTCAGTGAAAACGCCATGACCAAAGCAGTTGGGGAGGAAAGGGTTTATTTTGCTTGGACTCCCATATCACTGTTCACCATCAAAAGAAGTCAGGGCAGGAACTTAAACAGAATCCCAGAGGCAGGAGCAGATATAGAAGCCATGGAGTGCTTCTTACTGACTTCCCCTGGCTTGCTCAGCCTGTTTTCTCATAGAACCCAGAACCACCAGCCCAGGGGATGGCACACCCACCATGGGCTCTCCCCCACCATCAATAACCAATTAAGGAAATGCCTTAGAGCTGGGCCTCATGGAGGCATTTTCATGGTTGAGGTTCCCTCCTTTCGGAAGGCTCTAGCTTGTGTCAAGTTGATACAAAGCCAGCACTCCCTCCCTTTGGCAATGCAGTGCTTGTCTGTTTCCAGCGACTACGCCGAGTGCTTGCCAACATTTGTTTTTGTCCGTTTTATTTTAGCCGTTTTAAAGTGTTCTCAACATTGTTATTGGATTTTAGTCTCCAGTTCCTTGGTGTCTATTTGCCGTGAGCTTCTTTTATGCTTATCTGTTTTTAAAAATACTTGCTCCAATCTTGCTCTTGGACGTCACTTGTTTTCTGAGAATTCTTTAAATATCCCAGAGAACTCCTTCGTCAAGACCGCGTATTTAAAATTCTGGTGAAGTCTCATTTCCCTCTCTGTCTCTGTCTCCCTTGCCTTATATAGAGTCCGCTTTTCATACCACATCTAAGAAAATTTTACTTCCTCCCTGGTTTCGAAGAGTTTTCTGTTCTCTTCTAAAACTTTGGTAGTTGTAGCTTTTTACCTTGACAGTGATTAATTTTAAGTTAGTGTTTATGTGTGAGGGGAAAGTGTGTGTGGTGTGTGTGTGTGTGTGTGTGTGTGTGTGTGTGTGTGGTGTGTGTTTCCTGTATGTGGATGTCTTCTCCAGTTTTTACTGTTAATAATACAATACCACAGAATAGATAAAGCCTAGTCTTTTGTTATTGTTTTTCTTTGTGCATATAGGGTGTGTGTGTGTGTGTGTGTGTGTGTGTGTACACGTGTATGCACACAACCACCTGATTCACATCCTTGCACCTTTGAGGTTGCCAAGCAAGGACTCTTACCCAACTGAACCATTCCTCTATCCCCTGGGTAAACTTATTTTGGCTCATACTCTGCCCTGTGGTTAAGGGGCTGCATTCAAGGTGTCAGAAGGCATCACATGGCGGGAGATGCAGGGCACAGAAGAGACCCAGTCTAACAAGCTTCCACAACAGACCCAGTCTAGATAAATTCACTGTGCGCCACCTTATCAGTCTCGTAAACAGCCTCACCCATGGGTGAGAGTAGAGCTCTAACCACTTCTTAAATGGCCCTGCAGATCCTACTTCTGCATCGTCTCATGAGGACTCGATTTCAACACAATTTTTAGGGAGGCTGGGAAACAAGCTATGCTCAGCCCACAGCCATTATTAATCTCCAAGTTCTCTAACACCATTGCGGAGGGCGGGTCAAACTTAAGTTGCACATATTCAGTTCTTTCGGGGTGTGGTTCTATAGATATACACCAACATGGACAATAATGCCAAGATGCCGATGGTAATCACCATCAGGCCCCAAGTCCCTTTGGAATCTTTTCCATACCTGGGAATACCGGTCTGTTTCCTGTGCTGGTGTGTCTATGCCTCATACGAAGTGCTACAAATAGGAGCTATTCTGAACCATCGGTGTGTGTAGAACCACTGGTGAGCGTGGAACCACTGGTGAGTGTGCAACCACTGGTGAGTGTGAAACCATTAGTGAGTGTGCAACCACTGGTGAGCATGGAACCACTGGTGAGTGTGAAACCATTGCTGAGTGTGCAACCATTGCTGAGTGTGCAACCATTGGTGAGTGTGGAACCACTGGCGAGTGTAGCCCTCTTCTCCATTTTCTTCCACTCAGTGCCCCGGCACTTGACCCATCCAGGTATGTGTGTCAGTAACTCATCTGCTAGTTTCTGAGTGATGTCCTATTATGTAAAAATACCATGCGTGTTCATTCATTCCCCGCTTGAGGGGCATTTGGGCTATTTTAAGTGTCTGACTAAAGCTGCTTGCTATGGGTTGAGCTGTCTATAACTCAAAATTTCTACACTGCACTCTTAATCCTGAGCATCTGGGAATGGAAACCTATAGAGAAGTGGGATCTTTCCAGGTATAATTAATTAAGTTAAAATGAGGCCCCAGTGAAAAAGGAGTCCTTAATCCAATATTATTGTCACTGCATACATGGAGAGAAGAGAGGCCACCAAAAGACAAGAGCAGGTAAAGACACTGCAAGCCCTGTGACCATAGAGGCAGAAGATGGACTCTTCAAGCCCAAGAATGATAGGGCTACCAAGGGCTGAAAGAGGCTCCAATATACCATTCCCTATAGGGAGTGAGAGACAGGAGAGAGACGGAGAGGGGAAGAGGAGAGGCAGGAAGTAGAAGGGAGGAAGGTGTGTGTGTGTGTTGTGTGTGTTGCGGAGCAGGAGTGGAGAGGGATGGGAAGGGGGAGGGGGAAGGGGAAGGAGAGGAAAGAGCACAAGTGAGCGTATCTTTGGATTGTAGCCTCAATTTATAGGGGAATAATTCTGTTGCTTGTGACTGGAGGGAGGCAGTGAGACTGGAGGGAGGCAGTGAGACTGAAGGGAGGCAGTGAGACTGGAGGGAGGCAGTGAGACTGGAGGGATGCAGTGAGACTGTAGGGATGCAGTGAGACTGTAGGGATGCAGTGAGACTGGAGGGAGGCAGTGAGACTGGAGGGAGGCAGTGAGACTGAAGAGATGCAGTGAGACTGAAGAGATGCAGTGAGACTGGAGAAGGCAGTGAGACTGGATGGAGGCAGTGAGACTGAAGAGATGCAGTGAGACTGTAGGGATGCAGTGAGACTGAAGACATGCAGTGAGACTGAAGGGATGCAGTGAGACTGGAGGGAGGCAGTGAGACTGGAGGGATGCAGTGAGACTGGAGGGATGCAGTGAGACTGAAGAGATGCAGTGAGACTGGAGGGATGCAGTGAGACTGGAGGGATGCAGTGAGACTGGAGGGAGGCAGTGAGACTGGAGGGAGGCAGTGAGACTGGAGGGAGGCAGTGAGACTGAGGATATGCAGTGAGACTGGAGGGAGGCAGTGAGACTGAAGGGATGCAGTGAGACTGTAGGGATGCAGTGAGACTGTAGGGATGCAGTGAGACTGAAGAGATGCAGTGAGACTGGAGGGATGCAGTGAGACTGGAGGGAGGCAGTGAGACTGGAGGGAGGCAGTGAGACTGGAGGGAGGCAGTGAGACTGGAGGGATGCAGTGAGACTGAAGAGATGCAGTGAGACTGGAGGGAGGCAGTGAGACTGGAGGGAGGCAGTGAGACTGGAGGGATGCAGTGAGACTGAAGAGATGCAGTGAGACTGGAGGGAGGCAGTGAGACTGGAGGGAGGCAGTGAGACTGGAGGGAGGCAGTGAGACTGTAGGGATGCAGTGAGAGTGAAGAGATGCAGTGAGACTGGAGGGATGCAGTGAGACTGGAGGGATGCAGTGAGACTGGAGGGATGCAGTGAGACTGGAGGGAGGCAGTGAGACTGGAGGGAGGCAGTGAGACTGTAGGGAGGCAGTGAGACTGGAGGGAGGCAGTGAGACTGGAGGGAGGCAGTGAGACTGTAGGGATGCAGTGAGACAGACTGGAGGGATGCAGTGAGACTGAAGGGATGCAGTGAGACTGAAGGGATGCAGTGAGACTGGAGGGATGCAGTGAGACTGGAGGGATGCAGTGAGACTGGAGGGTGGCAGTGCGACTAGAGGGTTGCAGCAATACCGCGTGTTGAAGTTGATGGTGTGGACCTGGAGTTGGGGGATTTTTAGATAATGTTGCCCAGATGAGAAGGATGTTGAGCCCAGGATGAAGCTTCGCCGTAGACGGAGAACCATTGTGCATTTGGCTCCAGAGCTATTCACACAAGTCCATTCAGAGGAGCTGCGACCTGAGACACATACAAGGGTATCCTACCTTCCTACTCCAGGTCACCATATCTGAAAAATGGTGGTAACTCATGCACAGGAGACCGTTAACCAACGCCTGTACCGTCACCACCCACATGGCTTTTACACCCTTGGCAACCCCTGAATGTTTTTCAAGCTAAAAAGATGAACAGATTCTACAGAGCAATCAAACTTTCATAAAGTCAAAAGTTACCCATGCATTTATTAGGATGACAGGATATGGTTGTTATTGGGATTCTTATGCAAGTTTTGAAGCTTATTTTTGGCAATAGGTGAAGATTAGAATTGGCGACTTGTTAAAACCTCATATCCTCCAAATGAGCCAGAATCACTTTAAAGTTTAGCTCTCTGGTGCCCCAAATGACTTGCTAGGATCAACTCCGTGCTCTGCACTGACACGGCAATTTGGCTGTTAACACCAGCTCTCGGATACTTAGTTCAGCAGGAAAATAGATGTTTTACAGAAACAGTATCAAAATTTCAGGAGCTGTTATTGTTAGCTAGAAAGCAGTAGGAGTTCTGAAAGTCAAGAAATAGGGCTGATCTGAGACCCCATAAATGATGTCATGAAAACGTAAGTTCAAGAGGTCTCTGTGTCTGCATTACAGCAAGTTGAACAATTATTTTCAGATCCGTTCATTTGTTTTGAATTTCCTTTTTGTCTTTCTTAACAGCTGAATAATATTCCATTATGTAAAGATACCACACTTTATTATGGACGTCTTGGCCGCTTCCACTTACTGGCTATTATGCATAGAGCAACGATGAATACAGATGAGCAGGGGGTAGAACTCGCTGTAGTAGAACATACAGTCCGTTGGGCGCATGCCCAGGAATGCTATAGTTGGATGATATAGCAGATCTATTTCTAGATCTTTGAGGGACCTGTGTTCTGTTGCTCCAGGAGCTGAAGGGACATCCTGCCATGCTGGTCACTGTTGCAGTGCATGGGTGTCACAGCTGTGTAGGATTATCGGCTGCCCACCTCCATCACCAGCTTGCACTATACCTTCCAGGATTATGAAAGCCGGTCTTCAGGTCAGATCCAGTCCAAAGCCTCCAAGTTCTGTGTCTGAAGTGGGCACTGTGTACAGTTTTCTAACTGGAACCACGTGTTCATAAATTTGGAGTTCAAATGTGGGATGTTTAGACAGATATCAGGCATGATGTTCTGTGACAAAAAGGGAATTTATGGAGATGTATTTTTCTGGTGTCCAAAAGAATTATTTCAAGAAATACCTAGTCTTATTTTCTCTACTGAGATCAGTTGGAGATTTCATTAAATATCCAGATTTCTAAAATTTCTCTTGTGATTAAAGCACCTCAGAATTTCCCTTGTAGGGGACACAAGCGCCACCTAGTGGTGTTGATGATCAACTGCAGATTAAAATACTGAACTTTAAAAAGATCTCATTCAAGCCTGCATTCCTGGGTAGCTATAGAAAACGATATGAAAGAAAAGGGGAGAGGCATGGTATGGTGGCTCACACATTTAATGCCATCACTTAGGAGAAAGAGGTAGGCAGACCTCTGTGAGTTCGAGGCCTGCTTTGGCTCCGTAGTGAATTTTAAGCGAGATAGGGCTTCATGGTAGGACATCCATAAGATTTTCGTTTCGATATCTACATTTGGGTTTCCTTTCTTGCCTTCAACTGCTTTTTTAAAAAAAGAATTTAAATGCAATGACAAACACTAAAAAATTAGGTTCCGGAGTCTCAAGTGTAACCAGGCAGGACTCCCAACGGAGGGATAAGGACAGTAACCAACCCGCAAAGCTTTTGACCCAAAATGTGCGCTGCCTACGTGATGCGCAGGGACAAAGACGGAGCGGAGACTGAGGGAATAACTGGCCCAACTTGAGACCCATCCCATGGGCAAGAACTGATCCCTGACACTATTGATAATACTCTGTTATGCTTGCAGACAGGAGCCTAGCATAGCTGTCCTCCGAGAGGCTTCACCCAGCAGCCAACTGAAACAGACACAGAGACCCACGGCCAAACATTTGGGAGCTGGCGGAGTCTTGTGGAGGAGTAGAGGGAAGGATTGAGGGACTTCACAGGAAGACCAGCAAAGCCAACTATCCTGGATACTTGGGGGCTCCCAGAGACTGAACTATCAACCAAAGAGCAAGCGCAGGCTGGACCTGGACCCCTGCACATATGTAGCAGATTTGCAGCCTGGTCTTTGTGTAGGATCCCCAACAACTGGAGCTGGGGCTTATCCTGATTTTTTTCATGCCTGCGAATCCCATTCCCCTCACGGAGCCTCCTTGTCTGGCCCCAATGGGAGAGGATGTACCTAGCCTTGCAGTGTTTTGATGTGACAGGGTGGGTTAATTACTGAGCAGGGAGGCTCCTTCTCTGAGGAGGGCATGTGGGAGGGGCAGTGAGGGGGATGGAGTAGGGAACTGCAATCTGGATGTAAAGTGAATAATTAATAATAATAATAAAATCTCAGGTCTCTGTTGAGGGAGGAGCGGGTGACTCTCCTACCAAACTGGTTTCCAGGACCAGATGCGCTGATATTAGTTGGTTATTTTGTTACATTGTTTCTTTAAACGTATCTACTTTGGCAAACAATACAGACACATAAAAAGCACAAAGCACTTAGTCCTTCCTGCTCCTCCCACTGTCTGGGTGAGCCAATCCCATTAGCGGCAAACCTCTGTTCATTTGGACAAGGTTTTGGATAGACGCGGCTTGCTGGAAGTTTAGTCATGCTAAATTGATAGAAAATTGGAAAACTGAATGCAGCAGGAAGTGCCAGCCATATGCCACAATTTTTCATTTGTATAAAACGTCTCAATCGATAAATCCAGAAAAATGCCCTGACAGGGTTCCAAAGATGCGAAATGCATAATGATTGATGTTATCGTAGGAATAAAAACCTAACTAATGTTCAACCTCGCACTGCATACGGCACATGTCCAACTTTACAGACTCTTCGGTGAATGAGCCGCTTGTCAAAATGAACCTTTCACGTGTCTCTGGTCTTAAAAGACAAATGCGTTTCTGTTGGTAGTCAAATGTCAACAATTCTCTCTCTCTTTTTAAAGTAATTTATTATTTGTTTTTATCTTATGTACCTTGGTGTTCTGCCTGCATGCATGTCCATGTGAGGGTATCAGATCCCCTGAAACTGGAATTGCAGACAGTTCTGAACTGCCCTGTGGTGATGGGAATTGAACCCAGGGCCGTTGGAAGAGCAGCCAGTGCTCTCAACTGCTGGGCCATCTCTCTAGCCCCAATGATCTCTTTTTAAATAATAATAATAATAATAATAATAATAATAATAATAATAATAATAACCTATTGGCTAGGTACTGATTCCAGACTGTTAAGGGTATACCTATTCTAGATTTTGTCCACTTGTAACTCTTAGCAAGTGTAAGTTCACAACATCCTCTTTCCCCAGTTCCTCATGCTATCTGTTCATTTAAATTGAAGTCATCCTCCCGCAACCTTCTCCAAGCCTTTGGCTTTGCAAAGCACACTGGGACTGTTGTAGCAATGGTGAGGTCCTTTGCAGGGTTAGTGTAAAGCTCCTCTGAACTCATGGATGCTATGAACACCTGGTGCGGTTGACCCTCCCTTTTCCACAGTTCGGCCAAATAAGAATTACGGAGCCTGCCCACTATGCCTAATGTTTCTAGCATACAGGAAGGTGTGCATAGGTTATATACAAATGAAACCCATTTTACAGGAGATACATGAGCCGTATTATTTGTGTGTGTGAGCAAGAGCCTATTGCTTAGAGAGCCGTGAAGAACAAAGAAACAAAAGACTCAAGCCAACCTCTAAGCAGCCTTAAGACTGGCAAATGTTGGTCTGGGAGACGTTCCCTACGCTCTGCTTGCTGGAGTACAAATCAGTGTGTTTCGAGAAAGGGGTCTTATTTTTTTTAGTTTTAATTTAAATTTTTTATATTTGCTGATACAGGGATCTTGCGCCAACGTAAATTTCTTAGAAATGTTCAGGCACTGACAAAAAGAAGAATGACTCGGTGTTAACTGCAGCCTTGTGACGTCGCACAAATAGAAATGTCGGGAGAGCCCCAGATCTGCTGCTGCTAGAAGGGTGTTTATTAAGGGCACTGTTGAGCTCTAGACAGAACATTTCAAATGAATGCATGCTGATGGATTCTGCTAAACAGAAGGTGCTTCAGGGAGTCCCTCAGAAGGGAAGGAGCCCAGTCTTCACTCAAAAGCCCGGCAGCCATCTTAACACACAGGAAATGCCCCAAGGCAAGTCAGGAAGGGAGGTAAGATGTTGCCCTCCTCTTTTCTTTAGCTGAGAAATGCCATCAGAGTATCCACTGATTTTCTTACTTTGGTTTGTTTTCAATTTCCAACTGTCCGTCATTTCCCACTTCCTATAACTTGGTTTTTTTTCTGTTGAGCATTCCTAGAACTTCAACGTCAGCCTTCAAAACATAATAAATTGTTATTTCAGTTAATTACTGCTTTTCTTATAAATTTCAGTTACCATGTTTTGTATGTAAATATCAAAGAACCCTCTTTTGTCTAACTTGTTTGATTCTGTATAACATCTTTTTCTGCTAACCAACAATAGGCATCATTTCTCCCCTCCGTCCCAGGACTCCATTTTGACTGTCTTCATGTCCCATGTGTGAGTTTGGGTCTTTGTTTTTCCTGTTGATGATGTTCCAGGAACATGTGGTGACCCGACTTCCCCCTATTTCCATCCAGAGAGACAAGAGAGAACAGATACAGGTCAGCTTGTTGAATGTTAGCCTTACCAAGGCTCCTGGGCTAATCTGCTGAGGAGAACAATGTATGATGGTAACAATGGTGTCCTGCTTTGCTTCTGTTGTGTTCATAAAACTCTCTGATCAAAAGCAGCTCGGGGAGGAAAGGGTTTACTCATCTCACACTTCCAGGCTTTGATCTGTCAAGAGTAGTAAGGGCAAGAACTGAAACAAAAAACCAAGGAGGGAAACTGCTGACTGCCTTCCTCCCAGGCCTAGTTATCTACCTTTCTTAAATAGCCCAGGCCTAACTGCCTAAAGATGGTTCCACCAACGGTGGGCTGGGCCTTCCTATGTCAGTTAGCAATCAAGAAAATGCCCCACAGACAAACCCACAGGCCAATATGAGGAAAACAATCCCCCAACAAAGGTTCTCTGCTCCCAGGTGTGCCAAACTGGCAAGCAAGATTGCAAGATTGCCTGCCGCTGCCGCCATTTTTTTCCTCCTGTGAAGAGCGCACAAGCACGAAGTGGTTTAGTCTGTTCTTCCGGTCGTGAGGGCCAGCTGACTGGGAGAATGAGCTTTGCTTCAGATTCTCCCAGGGTACAGACCCCTGACTCTCTTAATGTTATCAGGGTAAACAGACTCTGCCTCGCTGCTCCTCCCCATACCGAGTGACAAGTTCTGAGCGCCTGAGTGACCTTGAGAGCAAGTCAGCGCAACCTCCTGCCATTTCCCCTCTTACAGGCTGCTGGTCTTCCGTACTGTTGAGACCTTTGTCCCTTGCGAGTTGTCTCCATTTCTGTGGGCTAATAACAATGTTCTTTTTCCAGATAGAGGAGCCAAGTAAGTGCACACTGTCCTTTTATTTTAGTTAAAACCTAAGCTGTGTTTCTATTACTCTCTTCTTCTTCTTCTTCTTCTTCTTCTTCTTCTTCTTCTTCTTCTTCTTCTTCTTCTTCTTCTTCTTCTTCTTCTTCTTCTTCTTCTTCTTCTTCTTCTTCTTCCTCTTCCTCTCCTTCTTCTCCTTCTTCTCCTTCTTCTCCTTCTTCTCCTTCTTCTCCTTCTTCTCCTTCTTCTCCTTCTTCTCCTTCTTCTCCTTCTTCTCCTTCTTCTCCTTCTTCTTCCTCTTCTCCTTCTTCTCCTTCTTCTCCTTCTCCTTCTTTGTTTGTTTTTATGAGACAGGTTTAAGCATTTGAGTGTGTGGTCCAGATTGCTCTGCTTACAGCAGTTCTGTTTCTGCCTCTGGACTTACAGAACCGAGAGTCATCGCATCTGGCCATGATTATCAATCTAGTTTTTTGAGACAGAGCTCTCTGTATACTCATGGCTGCCCTGGAACTCGCTCTGTAGATCCGACTGGCCTTGAACTCGAAGAGGTCTGCCTGTCCTTGCCTCCTGAGAGCTGGCATTAAAGGCTTGTACCGCCACTGCTGGACCCATCATCACGATTAAGAAAATGAGATTAACTGTTAAATAAAGAGAATAACTCCTGTACTATTCTAGGTTATGCCACCAGGTGGTGGTGTGAGGTGATCTGCACAGCTGGTCAGTGGCAGGACAAACAGGCCTGTGCTTAAAATGTTTAAAAACTTGGCGCTCGTTTGAACAAAAACTTGATCTTGTCGATGGCTGGCTTTTTTCTGACAATTCTGTTTTTCTTATTACTTTAGGAAGAGGACACTTTTTTACGCATCTTTGGAGGCTCAACCGTGAAAGATTATCCCTCCTAATACAACCATGCCTCTTTAAGCCCTTGCTTAGAGGTAAAGGCTTCTGAAAAGGCATGCTTAGGGGAATTTGTCACATCACAGAGTGAACAAAAGTTGTGTAGCCTGCCCACATCTAGTCTCCACAGAAGACCCCGATAATCCTGGGGCCAAGGGGAGCACAGCCACATGAAGCTAAATCAAGCACAGAGAATGTGATGCAGCGAAGAGATGCTGTAAATGGGGGCCATATTTGACTGTTGTCCACGTGACCTAACATCTTGTTTCGCACTGAACTTGTGTCAGTAAGTAGAAGGGATGCATTAAAGTAGATCAAAGCATCAACCCGCAAACCAGCCGTCTGTCAGCGTCAATATTGTTCTGCATATCTACATTGCTTGAGACACAGTAGTCGGCTTATGCCGCTAAGGACTTGTCAGGATGCACTGCACTTCTTGGCACCTAAAATGGCAGTAAATGACAGTGACTTATCGGCTCCATAATAACCTTATGCAACCACCAGTCCAATGGTTGGCTTTGAGCATCCACATCTGTATTGGTCAGGTTCTGGCAGAGCCTCTCAGGAGACAGCTGAATCAGGCTCCAGTCAGCAAGCACTTCTTGGCATTAGCAATAGTGTCTGCATTTGGTGTCTGCATGTGAGATGGATCCCCAGGTGGGGCAGTCTCTGGACGACCTTTGCTTCAGTCTCTGCTCCATTCTTTGTCCCTGTACGTTTTTTAGGCAGGAGCAATTCTGGGTTAAAATTTTGGAGATGAGTGGGCGGCCCCATCCCTCATGGAGCCATGTCTAACCTCTGGATATGGTCTCTACAGTTTCTCCCTCCCCTTTGTGGGGTATTTCAGCTAATCTCATCCCTGTGGGGTCCTGTGAGGCTCTTGCTTTCCTGGCATCTGGTACTTTCTGGTTGCTACCCCCAGTTCCCATCCCCCATTGCTACACACCTCTGTTCAATTTCCTGACCTCTGTACATCTCCTCCATCTCCTCCCATACCTGATTCTGCCCCTCTTTTTCCCCTCCCTCCCCCTCCTCTCCTCCTCCCAAGTCCCTCCCACCCTCTACTTCCCTTGATTATTTCATTCCCCCTTCTGTGTAGGACTGAAGCATCCACTCTTTAGTCTTTTTTCCTTTTGAGCTTCATGCGGTCTGTGAGTTGCGTATTCCAAGCTCTTTGCCTAATATCCACTTATCAGTGAGTGCATACCATGTGTGTCTTTTGTGACTGATTACCTCACTCAGGATGATATTTTCTAGATCCATCAATTTGCCTGAGAATTTCATAAAGTCATTGTTTTTGATAGCTGAGTAACATTCCATTGTGTAGATGTACCACATTTTCTGTATCCATTCCTCTGTTGAAGGGCATCTGGGTTCTTTCCAGCTTCTGGCTATTATAAATAAGGCTGCTATGAACATAGTGGAGCACGTGTCTTTGTTATATGTTGGGGCATCTTTTGGGTATATGCCCAAGAGAGGTATAGCTGGGTCCTCAGGTAGTACTATGCCCAATTTTCTGAGGAACCTCCAGACTGACTTCCAGAGTGTTGTGTGGCACTGTTTTTAAATGTTCATTAGTCTCAATGTTCCTTGGGGTGGGGGTGGGGTGTTCTTCTTCAAGGCTTTCACTACAGTTTCAATGTAAAATATCTCAACACAGGCTCAAGTGTTTCAACAGTCCATCTCTCCCTGCTGACACTGTTTGGGGAGCTTGTGAAACCTGTGAGAGACAAGGAATAGCAGGGAGAATGGGTTGCTGCAGGCAGGCATTGAGCATTATAGCTTGGCCCCACACCTACCCCACTTTCTTTCCCCATGCTCCTCCGGGGAGGTGTTCCCACTACAGTGCCCTTTCTACTATGATGGTGGGTGTATCCTTGAACCAGTCATAAATGAATCCCTCCGTCCTAGGTTGTTCTGCTAGATATATCTGTCACTAGCAAGGATTCAAGTAGCAAACACAATCTTCTCAGGGTTTCTATTCGACCTATGGTGTTGGAGAGGGCTTTTACATTATAATTGGAATCTGAGGGTCTTCTTCAGAAGAGAGTCTTGGGCAAATGATTTTTTTTTCTGAAGCTACTATTCCGTTGTATGCTTGCACTGAAGGGCTCACGAGAGAAACAGACATTTTTCTGTTTTGTGTGCCAGTTGTAAATTCCATGGTTTGATGGCAGGCAGTGCGAAGTATAAAATACTTAAAGACTGAGTTGGGCGGACCACATTCCAGGAGTTTGATTTTCTATAGTTTACTGGTCACTTGAGGAGCCATCCCTGGCCTTTGTATCCTGCCTTTGTATCCATCTCTAAGAAACAATAACACATAATTTAAATACTCCCAATGGAGACACATGAGAAGATCAACTCAAGAAAAAAATTTAAATTGTACAAGTACCATTGTGTATTTTATTGCAAATTGTGAGCTACCAGAGGCATTGGTAATTAAACTGGAGTCTGCTGGAAGAGCAGCTGTGGCTCTTAACCACTGAGCCATCTCTAAGCTTACACTTTTGTGTGACATTATCCCATATGGCTTACATAGTCACCTCTCTGCAGCAAAATACACTGTTTAAAAAAATGTCCCTGAGTATAATATGTTAAAAGAAATGAGGATGGATGTCAAATGGAGGCCCTATTTAAAAAGAAATCCCCAGAAGCTGTGGTAAGTCAAATACACAATTCCAAAAATCTGAGAAACCCTAGAAATACTAAAAAAACAAAAAAGGTTAAAAGCAAAACATCTTTAAAAACAAAAAACAAAAAACAAAAAAAGGCCCACATTGTAATTCCTGCATGCATGTCCTTAACACATGCAAAGTTTCCCCTTAAGGTCCCCTCCCTCCCTGTGCCACCCCAGGCAAGCACTTACCATAAAATGCCCTTGATTCAGTTCAGCTGTAGCCTCCAACTGAAAGACTCTGCTAAGGACAGCGAGGATTCCCTGGCAGAATTTCAAACAGCAGCAGGCAACAATTTAATTAGGTCTGAGTCAATAATTCTCCATGAACCCCAGCAGGTCAGTAAACCATCAGCATTCTCAGCAATTACCTGCAAGAGGCCATTCCTGAGGAACCATGGTGCTAAGTTCTTGACAATACCCAGTGCAGGGCCTTTGTCCGTTGGATTGTTTTTAATTTTTTGGTTTGATTTTTAGACTGAAGAGTGGTGAAGAGTGACATCATAATTCCGCTGGAATCCTTAATTTGGGCAGGACTGTCACCAAAATGCGCTCGCATGCAGTCAAATCCCAAGTAGTCAACAGGAGAGGATGGAGAATGTTTAAAAAGATGAATACATATTTACAAATAATTTCATAGGCACTTTGTAAAATTTGGGGCTTCTGCTGTCTGGAAAAATGTCAGCATGCGGAGTTCAGACAGCCATAGCATTGATGCTAGTTGGAGCGGTTCACACCCATTTCCTCACATGCTTCACGTGAACTCCATACCTTTCCTGTCCTTGACTCATCTCTTACGTTAAACAGACCTCGGAATATGGCCCTGCCCCAGTCAAACTCATCAACCGACTCTAAAACCCGCTTTGGGTGATTTTTTTTCAGCTTTGATGGTAGTGTTTGGATGTGAGAAGTGTGAAAGTTTTGATCAAAGTATATAATAATGTAGTAATTAGTAATATAACAGTATAATAATGTCATTATATAATGAGCATGTGGCTCCCACATCCACCTCCTTCAAGGCACACTGCACTAGGTGCCGGGCAGTCAGAGGACTCCAGAGTTACTCATTGTTTTAGGGTTTCTCCCACTGCACACAGGAAGTCAGATACAGGATTTCTCCCTACAGGGTCAACAGGAATTGATAACAGGCCACACTTTCAAGAGACTGGTGAGGTGTTTTTCTTCTACCCTCCTAGGACAGTCTTGTGGCCTAATGAGCGGGGTTCTCACTGTTCACGCAGATGATCTTGGTAATTGGCACACGTGAAGTGTGGCTATGTGTAGAGCACTCCAGGTGACATCTTCTGAAGCAAGGCAGAAGAGTCCAGGTAGCTGGCAAAGATTGGTGTGCTGCTCCACGGTGAGTGGATGTAGCCTTCTGTTTGGCCTCTCTGGGACACCTGGACTCCCTTTTGGTCCAGCATAGTTGACGGTTACATTTTAGGCTGTCGGGTGGAGGGAAAGATGAGAGTGCAAAGGCACATATATACCATGTCTATCTTTACACACACACACACACACACACACACACTCGCGCGCGCACGCTCACTCTTTCTCTCTCACACACACACTTGTACACATACACACATGCTCTCTCTCTTACATACACTACACACACACAAACACACACACGCTCTCACTCACACACACACTTTCTCTCACACACACACATACACACACACACATGCTCACACACACATGCACACACATCCACACACTCACATACTCTCTCTCACACACAGACACACACAGACACACACAGACACACACAGACACACAGACACACAGACACAGACACACACACACACACACACACACACACACACAGAGGCCTTTGTGATGTCTCTACAAACATGTCTGTGAATCTCTGGACCGTCCCATTAAGAAGTGTCTCATACATACATGCCCACCTTTTGAACCCGTGCAGATCTACAGATATGATGATGTGAGACCTGCAGGGTAGGCAGAACATAGAAACACTGGCTGGTCCTCTTATGACAGTCATGCTGGGATTCTTTAGTCACAAAGAAGCAAACGGTGATGTGCCCACAAACCAGACCTTGTAAAAAGTGATGTCTCCCAGGGATATGGTGGGGAGTATCCATCAGGGAGAGTGGGACTTGCAAGAGCTGAGTCCACCTTCTGTGTCCACCTTCATGTATTGGATGGTGCCGTGCCACACACTGTTTCTCTCATACCTATCAGACATCTCTGGAGATGCCCTCACAGACACTGGAGGAGGTGTGCTGCTAATCCTCCAGGCATCTCTAATTCAGTCAGATTGACAAGACTCACTGCCACATGAATCCTGTCAGAAATTGGATTTGTCTGCAAGACTGCATATGTGCACGTCTTTTAAAATACACAATTACTAAGTCAGGCATAGTGGCGCATGGCGTTTAGACCAGCACTAGGGAGACAGGGACAGGCAGATCTCTGTTGCATTAAATAATTAAAAAAGGAACTACCCCCAACTACATCAGACACCGGAGGGTCACATGTCACCAGCAGGATATTCTCATCTGGGCAGACTCTTTTGCTCTGAAATCTCTCCACCCGACTTGCTAAGTTCCCATGGTGGGTGGCTACCAGGCCAGTCCCACGCAGTGACTGCCTATCTCGCAGTTAGCTGTAACTAATCCCTGTAACCCAGTAAAATCAAAACTCTTGAGGCTTGTAATTTATCAATCAGATTTATATCAGTGAATTCTCAGCCCACAAAACATCCAAAGAACTCAGAGCCAATTGATATTGATATAAGCTGCCCACTTAGATTGGACAAATTTTCCTGTAGTAATCCATCCCTTATATGATATTCATAGCTACCTGTGGCTATTTAAAGCCACATGGATCTGGGTCGTCCTTCTTTTCCTCCACCTTCCTTCTCCTCTCTCTCCTCTCTCTCCCGCCTCTCAAAAACTCTGCGCCCACCTTCCTTTTCCACTGTCCAATCACAGGCTCTAGCCTTGTCTTTCGCCTGCCCTCACTGCTTACAGACAGCAATCTACAGATCTCTGTACATTCAAGGCCAGCCTGGTCTACAGAGTGAGTTCTAGGATAGCCAGTGCTATTAGTGAGACCCTGTCTTGAAAAGACAAAACCAACCAAACAAACAAACAAAGACAATGGAGTAAATGATGCCAATAAAGCCCCTAGGCCCTAAGTGTTAAAAAGTAAGTAGACAGAGAGCTAAATCCTTGCCAATCTGTATGCCAACTGGAACCTTGCTGTGTAACCGTCACTGCCATCTGTCGGTAGCAAACTTAATATGCTTCTGTTCTGGAAATTAGCCGTGCCTTAGCGACAGTTTATAAACGATGAGTGTTGTAAGCTCTGGAGCATCTATATATAAAGGCACAGCTTTGGAGAGCAGTCAGTTAGGAGGCACTGCGGGGGTGTGAGTCACGTCACTGTTTCATAAGCACCAATTGTCTGCATTTAGTCTTGCTTATAGTGGATTTGGAAGTAACTGTGTTTTTATAAAAAGAACTCTTTAGGAGTTGAGTGAGCCTTGGAAACTTTACTTAATGTAGTTAGACAATCTCAGATAGGTGGTAATCCATGGCTTTTTTTTTTTTTTTTTTTTTTTTTTTTAGTGGAAGGAATATTCTATTTATAGCATTCCTGGATGAACTTTCTGCCTGATGATATCTTTCCTAATCGTTATCCATCGTCTCTGCTACTGTTGAACCTAAGCAAGTCTGAAATTACTCTGGAGGGTTCTCTCCTTAGCAGCATTCTCTAGGGATTTAGTAATTCCTTGAAGTGAGCTCATCTCTCTTGGGAAGCTATGTCCTTTCTCCTCACTGTCCCCACAGGGATCCCCAGCGTGTCATAAGTGTACTGTTTGTGTATTCGTTACATCTCCTCTTTCTAAGTCCTAGGACAGAAGTGGGGTGGTGTATCACTTCCGCATCCCCAGATCCTACCCCGGGGCCTTAGACACCTTTAACAAATAACTCCGGAGATAATCGAAGAGCCAGCCTGCCTCCATTTAGGCTTAAACGCCATCTTATAAAATAAGAACTAGGTTCCTTCTTGTTTATGACTAAATCTGTTTCTCAAGGATTGGGCTATGCCCCGCCTGTAACCTTAACTACAAAGGATTCTGTATGCCTGTTCTGAGAGGGCCAATCATGTCTTTGTTTCAAAAGGTTAATAAGTAGCTTGTAACTGCAACCCTACCTTTGTTTCAGAAGGATTTGTTATGGCTGCCTTGTTATGACGGCCTGCGGTTCCCAGCACCTTGCAATCATGTCTTTGTTTCAGAAGGTCATTGTGACTAACCCGATATGCTTCCGTTCCGCCCCTGACATGCTGCCTATTTTACCCGCCAAAGCCCCATTTGGAAACCTCCGACCTCTCAGCTGTGAAAGCCTTGTCTTCCTCACATCCAATGCAAATCTCTCAAACCTCACCTTAAGGGAGGCAGCCTGTGTACTTGAATTTTAAGAAGCTTGCTTTAATTAATTGCTTGCTTTAATTAACTTAGATAAGATGCTTTGGGCCGTTGGTCTTTCTCCTCCCATCTTCGGAATTACCACAGTGTCTGAGGCTGGTTCTCAGAGCTTTCAAGTCCATCATAGCCTCTGAAGTTTCCCAGCTCTCTTTCTGTCTCTGTCTAAGTAACTTTATAGCTCTTTAGAACACCCATGAGTTTTATTTTGATGGTGGCAGTTATTTCTAAATTCTATTTATTTTTATGTGTATGGCTGCATGAATATGTCTGTGGACCACATGTGTTCAATGTCTACAGAGGCCAGAAGAGGGCATCAGAGTTATAGGTGGAATAATAGGCACCTGAGAGCTACCAGGTGGGTGCTGGGAATTGAACCCCGGTCTTCAGCCTGTTCTCTTCACCACAGAGCCATCTCTCCAGCCCTGACAACTCGTCCTAATTTGTTAAGTATTGAAGATAGGCAATGGCTATTCCTTTTAAAAACACTTTTACAAAATACATATGTAAAGGTTTATTCATTAATGATTTCTTATTTGGTTTTGCTGATGATCCCATAAAGTAGCCAAGTTTAGGGGAAAGCATGTTAGATTCTCTTTCTCCCCCCCTTCCCCTCCTTCCCTTCCTCTTGCCCTCTCTCCTTCCTCCCCAGGCCCCTCCTTTTCTTCTCTTGACCCTGCTTAGTCTGTGGTGGGAATGCTGGGCTTCCTTCCATCTATTGGCTCAGAGTCTTTGTCTTCAGATGAGAGGTTTGGCTTGGATGTTGCCTCATCTTTCCCTTAGGTCCCTAAGGGACCTAATTCCACTGAGATCAGACTTGGTGAAGAAGTGGGACTTGCATTTTTGGGAGGTTTTCAGTCAGGACCCTCAGGAGTGTTTTCACCTTTCCTCCTTCTTGCTCCCTTGATAGCGTTTCTACAGCAAAAATGAGCTCGTTCCCAGCACGAGTCACAGTGACTCTGACGGGGACATTTCTCACTGTCACTCCATTTGCTCTTCCTCTCTGATAACTGCGTGCTGATGGCCAATGTCTAATCTTAAGCACACCATCCTCCCTTTCTACAGCACTCTGGTTTTCCTCTCATATAATTAAATTGTATTTCTACTGTCTTGCTAATGCTCAGTTTCCCTCCAGTTTAAAAGCTTATGAATGTTAACTGCCACACATACACAAGCACTCAGGTACACACACACACACACACACACACACACACACACACACACACACACCAAGGATGCATAGGCATTAACCAGGGGCAGGAGAAGGGAGGCCACTTAGTGTGAAAAGTCCAGAAAACTAGAAGGTTAAAGATCATGGAGTGGGAAGGAGAATAAGTAGAGAAAAAACAGCAACAGCCAGTAGCCAAATTACAGTTATGAAGTGGCAACAAAAATAATTCTATAGTTGAGGGTCCCCGCAACCAGTCAGTCCACAAAGTCTTCTAAAACCTGATAATGCTTAGTGGTTTTGAGACAGGGTTTCCCTGTGGAGTCCTAGAACTCATTTTGTAGACCAGACTGACCTCTAACTCCTGGAGATCCACCTCTCTCTGCCTCCTGAGTGCTGGGATGCTGGGATTAAATGTGTGCCACCATGCCTGGAGTCTGAAAATTCTTTTGTAACTCTCTTAACAAAAGACTTAGGTCAGGCTTGTGTGTGTGTTGATGATAAATGTGCAGTGTAAAGTTTTTCTGTCTTTGGTACATGTGGAATTCCATCATTATGTTAAAATAAATGAAATTTCTCTTCAGTTTCCTTCTACCTCCTTTCTGTATGCTGACACTGCTAGCTTATATCATGCAGAAGCCAGCCTTTTCTACACCTAACCTTAGAATCCCATTCCCCTGCCTCCCAAATGTTCCACCATGACTACCCACTCCTCATAGGTATTCTTTTTACCTCAATCAGTACACTCATCATGTGAAAACCAAATTAACGACTGATAGACGAGTGTGTTAAGAATGAAATAAAAAACAGAAGACATTTGCAGTTTGGGGTAAGACACGTTAACCATTTGCTTAACTGCAACTAGGATGCATAGAAGACCTGTAGGTACTAGAATGCACATAGGGCCAGGACCCAGCCAATTCTGCATGTAGAAGGAAATCCTTACGAAGCAATGACATTTAGGATGACTCACAAAGGATGAGTAAGTCTCTATGTGACATAGAGAAATTCATTCACATGCATATGTTGTTTGCCTGGGAGTCCCGGGTGCCTGCAACACTAGGCCTACAAAAGATGCATCCTTTCCTGGTTCTAGGACATGCATCTCAACTAGAGATGGCTGTCCTAGGTTGGGAGCCATCAGGATGACCGGAACATTCTGCAATCATAGCCATAACCTATTATCTTATGACTAAGAGATAGGTAAATCATATCACCCAGGAGTGGTATCTTGTATGGGATAATAAAATAGGTTTGCAGGACTTGAGAGAGGGTTCAGAGGCTCTTTTTCTGCTCTTGCAGAAGACCAGGGCTTAGATCCCAGCACCCACATGGCAACTCACACACAACTGTCTGTGACTCTAATTCCAAGGATCCAGTGTTCTCTTCTAACTCCCGTCGTCTACTGCATGCATGTAGTATACATACATACAAATACAACAAACATTAAGAAGGAAAGAAAGAAGGAAGGATGGGAGGAAAGAAAGAAACAAAGGAACAACAGAAGAAGAAAAAACAAGCTTGAGACACTTCGAATTCCAACTTAATCTCATGTTGCCTGACTTTTCCCGGGAGACATAAACAAATGTCTCTCCACTGAAACCAGGGCATCAGTAACAGACCCAAGAACCAACTCATCCAAGCCTAGCTCGGTGAACTAGTGAACCTACCGAGCTCTCTGACAGAAGGGTGGTTGAGAGGTTACTCATAGGAATGTACGTGACTGCTGACTGCGAGACGACCACAGAGCTGCAAAGTCCCACGTCAGCATGGCTGTTGGCCTCGGCAACCGGCAACCGAAGACAGTGTTCCTCCTTCAGTTAACCCTGTACCTTCCTCAGCTCTACCACCTCCAGAGAGGGCGAGCAGCCAGAGCAGAATGTTATAGAGCTGGGGTGAGGGGTGGGTGAGGCACAGGAAGGAGGGAGTGGGTGGAAGTTCAGGGGAAGGCCTAATGACCCTTCTGTGAGGGAGTTATCAACAGGCCTGATCCTGTGAAGGCTTCATGGAGATCTGATTAAAACGGTGAAGGGAATGCCGTGCTGAGAACCGAACACCACAGAGTTTGAAGAAGTTGGTGGAGGCTGGGAAACATTTTTCAGCGTCTCTCTGCGTCCATTTTCTCATCTCTAAAACAGAGCAACACTGACTATAGTAAACGGAAACCCTTGTTTAAACTGGCTTAGATAATAAAAAGCTGTGTTAACTCTGAGAAACAGGACTCTGCTCAAGGATAGCATTTCTAAACTCTGGTTCACCCCCCCACCCCCACCTCCCACCCCCACCCCCCACCCCCCACTCCACCCTATTCTCTCAGATTTACTTTCTTTTTTTAACTCTGTGTGTGTGTGTGTGTGTGTGTGTGTGTGTGTGTGTGTGTAGCTCAAGCACACTAGTGCAAAAATCCACAAAGGCCAGAAGAGTCAGATGCCCCTGGATCTGGATTAACAAGTGGTTTTAAGCCACCCAATGGGTCCTGGGAACTGAACTTGTGTCCTTACCAAAAGCAGTGCATGCTCTTAACCGCTGAGCCAGCTCTGTCTTGGCCCTGGTTGCTTCTCTCAGTTTTCTGGGCCGATGCGCTTCCTTGAGTAGGCTACAGCTTCAGCCATGTTGCAAAGCAGCAGCATCAAAGCAATCTCCTACTCGTCCTCTGTCTCTCGGGGCTGACGGAGTGCCCCAGAGCTCTGGCAAGTGTCCCCTCACTGTTGCAAGTCCACCCTGCAACAGAACATCTGAGTTCTCCAGCGTTTGGGGGTGGAGGGAGGTGAGTGGAACCGGAACTCTGGAGAAAGGTGAAGCATTCTTGGGGTGTGGGGGGGGATGGGGGGCTAAGGCTGCTCACAGAGAGTAGGGCGCACTCAGTGAGAACTGCATGCCCAGGGCTAATCTCTGCAGTTCACTTAGATAACCAAGTCGTCAACATCAATACAGTACAAGGTTACAGAGCAACACTGACTGTAGCTCAGTGGAGAATCAAAACACCTACTGTGTTCCCTCAACGCCAGCTAGAACACTGCACTGTACACTTTCCCCAGGGACAATCCATTCTATAATAGACTTGCAGTTGACTGGCACTTAGATATAACTACTGTCAACTGTCAAAAAAAAAAAAAAGCCCATGGGCTCATGGGTGTGTCAGTTCCTCTCAGTGGAAGATGCTGGCATTTCCTTAAGATGCCTGAAGACCTGAGCTTTAAGAAATCAGAAGACCACCAGAGTCCTTTACGCAGACTCTGCAACTTTCTCCTTCCATCTTTTTCCTCCTCAAACGATCTACGCCAGTAACCTGTGGGTCGCAACCCCTTTGGGGATGGCATATCAAATATCCTACATATCAGATATTTATTTACATTACGATTCATAACAGTAGCAAAATTAGTTATGAAGTAGCGATGAAAATAATGTTATAGTTGCGAGTCACCCCAACAGGAGGAACTGTATCAAAGGATCCCAGCATTAGGACCTGGCTGAGAGCCACTGACCTAGAACTTGCTCCTCAGGTCACGTTCTTTCTCCAGTGACTGCCTGACCTGGGACACTGGGCCCAAACATAGCTGCAGTGACTTTTATCCATGGTGACAATGGGACATTCAACTAACTTAGAGAGGCAAGTTCCAGTCCTCCTGGGAGCACTCTACCAGGTGGATCTTGGGAGACCCTACGGGTGAGAGGTGGGGCTGGCATTACTTCGGATCTATATTAGTTCTAAATGCAGTCAGCTGACCTCAGAGAGCTGTCTCTGGCTCCTTGTGGCGAGCATTGCTCAGCCATTCCCTTTGTTGACTTGCTAACCCATTTGGCTCTATTTGGGCTCTCTATCTGGCCCGGAGTGGCTGACCCAGTTTCACAATGTTTACTCTGGCTCTGCTCTGCATTCCTTGGGGACCTGACTCTCAGTACCTGCCTGTCTGTATGTTACCCCACTCTCTCGGCAACTGATGCCTCATTTCTCTGCCCCACCCAAACCACAGCCTGAGTATGCACCTGGGCTAGATCCCAGAGATGATTCTAGAACCCACAGTCACATCTGTCGTCCCTCTACCGTGGGAAAACGGCCGTTCCATCTGCGCTCCGAGCAGGAGGACCAAGATCTGAAGAAAGCGATTCTAGGTCATGTGGGAATTACTAGAACCCACATTCTGTACACGGTGTATCTTACATATATTTCTGTTTCTTTTTTTTTTTTTAGACATCAGTGAGTATAACAAACCAAAATGCAAGGTTTAATATTTGGGGTGTAAGAATCCCAGATTGGTGTGAATCACTTCTTTCTGAGAGAAGGACTCTCCCCCAATTCAATCTCAGTTGGGCCTTTTTATGTCTCTGGTCTTACTTAACTACTGAACTCGTGGATCCCAAAAATGTTCAGAAATGTCAAATGCTTTCTGTGTCATTGTCACAGTGTGGGGGGTAGGTGGGGGCTGTCACACATATGAGAAAACCCGAGTACTCAGACTCCTATCTGAATCGCTAGTTTCGGTAGTGAACTATGTCTTTGCTTTAACTAATCCTGAATCTTTGCTGCGTCTCTTAAGATGTGGCAAGAGGCATGAGTGCGCAGGTCCTCGCTTTCGAGTCTGTCTTGAAAACTCACTTGGATAATTACCTTTATGCTGGCTCCTTCACTCAGTGGAAACACCACAGGATGAAAAGACACGAATCAGGGGAGTTAAAATTATCAGAGAGAGAATTCTCTTTGGTTTTCAACTTGGGGCGCCAAGCATAGGGCTTTAGCGCCTACAAGACAAACACTCTAGTTCCAACTTTTATCTTTAGATTTAAAGTGCAGTTTATCTCACTATGAAGTGCTCCTTATTTGGAAAGACAGCTAAGGAGGCTCTGTTCTCCCTTATATTACTGTAATGAAGTCATGGATTAAGCAAAACCTGCCCCTAGGCACAGTAGCCTGTCCTGAAGATATTCTGCTCTACAATGAAAGGATTAGTATGAATAAACTAGTGGCTTCAGGCTTTCTCCCCAGGTGATGTCTGGGTAAATCCACCAACCGCAGGCAGTTCCCTGAGTCACAGATTCATATAAAGGTATGTGGGACTTTATAGACGCTATGGATGTAGAAATATCTATACCCAACCATTTATTATATCTGTGCAAAGAAAAGCCTTTCCTACTGCTAACTCCGAACAGATACGGTTGAATTTAACACAGACGGCTCTCGTAAGTGCCAGGTTATTTTTATAAGGCTGAAAAAAGAAAACGTTTCAATAAGCATATAAAACTCCTTCTAACTGAGCCATCAACCAAAGAGCATACGTGGGCTGGACCAAGGCCCCGGGCACATATGTAGCAGAGGGCCGCCTTGTCCGGCCTCAGTGAGAGAGGATGCACCTAATCCTATGGAGACTGAAGCATCAGAATGGGGGATATGGGAGTCAGAGGCAAAGAGAGGGATATAGGGAGGGACTGGGGGGACTGGGAGGAGGGCAGCGTGTGAGATGTAAATAAACCAATAAATTAATTAAAAACAACCTCTTTGAGACCTTAACAACATACTACACTAAAACTATGGAAAGTCAGCAAAAAGCACAAAGCACCCTGGGATCTCACTTGATGGGAGACCACTGGACACTTCTCTAGTCGAGGAACTTTCTATGAGCAAACACACTGGTGCCCAGCTTCTGCATGGGACTGTGTTCTGCCGAGTGGACTCATGCAAAAAACGAGAGGTTTCTATCGAGTCAAGTTAATACTGATGTTAATTTACACGGTTTCCAGTTGACTTGCCTTGGGGTAAGAGCCTGTGCACGTTCTTGGGCCAGATGTTCCCACTCTAGAGCGGTAGTAATTTTCTGGTTATTTGGAAAAACTGGGATGGCTTCTGGAACATTTACCCACATAGATGGCAAGACCAGGAAATATGTCTATTGACCTCGAAATTAAAAAAAAAAGAATGTTCGTAGCTAGAAGAAAGAAAGAAAAAACAAAACAGGAAAAATGCAGTGCTTCGAAGACTGAGTATCTCTCGGATGCTCAGAGACACATTTCACCTGAACTGGGAGGTGTTTCTATCTCCTTGTCAGCAGCATGGCAAAGAGCCAAAAAACTGAGAAATTTAAAATCACTATAAAACTGCCCTCATTTTTCCTAATTAAAGAGCAGGCTCGCCTGATTCATAGAAGGGCTAAATTAGAGAACACCTCATGAGAAACACAACTTATGACAACCCCTGACCAGAGAAGGGGAGTCCAATTTAAAGACAGATTCTCTTTTTAATACCAGTAAAGACAGACCCCGTTTAAGTCATTCACTACTACACATAAAGGCTACTCCTAGACTGGTTTCCTGTATTCTTTCAGAGAAAGCACATTCACTTTAATATTTATGGGGACTAAACATGCCCCTTCTTTGATGATCACTGACTGGCTATGCGGAGAGTCCAAACTAATGGCTGATTCAATACCATGGTAATTCAAGAGTTCGAATGAACAAACCCTGTTGGTTTTGCCAGTAACAAGGCTGGCAGAGTTGCTGGCTTTAGGAGATAAAGCCTTTAATAGTTTCAGAAAAAAAAAAAAAATTTTTTTTTTTTGCGTGCAACAATGCACATTCCTAATGTGGCCACCAGAGGTCTACTGACACTGAAGAATTAGCCGGCTGCAGGATTGTGGGCACAGACAGGCGCTCCTGCACTCTGCCTGAGATGCACTCTCCAACCCTGCCCAGGTCTGCTGAGTCCCAGGTCCTCTGTAACCTGCGGGTAAATCAAGTATGCCAGGAGGTGAGAGAAAGACTGCTGCGAAGGCTGAAAAGGAAATGTGGTATACTCCACATGTGATGGAGATTCAGAGATTTAAAAGGTCAAGCAAAGGCCAGGCATGGGGACACCCACACTTGGGAGGCAGAAGCAGATGGATCTCCTAGTTCAAAGCCAGTCTGGTCTACTGGTGAGTTCCAGGACAATCAATGCTAAACAGTGAACACCCCTCACCAGTGTGTGTGTGTGTGTGTGTGTGTGTGTGTGTGTGTGTGTGTGTGTGTTTCTCTCTTTCCCTCACTCCCTCCCTCTTCTTCCCTCTTTCCTCGGCACCCCCCCCAAAAAAAAACACACTTTAAACCTTTTCCCTAAGAACCCAAAAGCTATTTTCTTTTCAAAACATTCTACCTGGACCTGGTGCTACAGAACTGTAATCCCCCTTCTTGAGATATAGAGGCAGGGGGATCACAAGCTCAAGGCCTGCCTGGGTTACAGAGTAAACTCCTGTATCAAATAAGACTGCCTCAAAAGAAAAGATTAAATGGGTCTGCAGATATAGATCAGTGGTAGAGTATTTACTTGGTCTGTATAACGCCCTAGCTTCAAACTCTGGCACAAAATGATTGAAAACAAGAAGAAAAATACTAGTCCTGAAGTATTCCTTGCATGGTACAATCTAAGTCCATAAGTGGCCCGGGCTGTATTTTTAATTTTAATTTACTTTTTAGCTTCCAGATATTTGAAGATGAAGAAGCTTTAACTATCACATAATAGTAATCTCTATTTTCTTGTTTAACAGAAGAACCACCTGACCAAGACTGAAGTGACATTCCACGTTCAGTATAAGATAGTTGTCTTTTACTAGAACAAGTTCTCCAGAGGAGTCACTGAGGCTCTGTTCCTCACCTTTCTCAGAGACAGGGATCTCCCATCTCCACGGTTCTCTGTGTTACTGTCAGTATGCTCTCAACACTCGACCTTTACAGAATGTATTATCCAGTCACTGAGTCTCTCTGTCTCTGTTTCTCTGTCTTTCTCTGTCTCTGTCTGTCTGTTTCTCTCTGTCTCTGTCTGTCTCTCTCTCTCTCTGTGTCCCTCTTTCTGTCTGTCTCTGTCTCTCTCCCTCTGTCTTTCTGTCTCTCTCCCTCTTTGTCTCCCTCCCTCTGTCTCTGTCTCTGTGTCTGTCTCTGTCTCTCTCTCTGTCTCTCTGTGTGTGTGTATGTGCATGTATCTCTCTCCCTTTCTGTCTGTCTCTGTCTCTCTCCCTCTGTCTCTCTGTCTCTGTCCGTGTGTGTGTATGTGCATGTGTCTCTCTCCCTTTCTGTCTCTGTCTCGCTCCCTCTGTCTTTCTGTCTCGGTCTCTCTCCCTCTTTGTCTTCCTCTCTGTCTGCCTCTGTCTCCCTCTGTCTGTCTCCGTCTCTCTGCCTCTGCCTCTGCCTCTGCCTCTCTCTCTCTCTCTCTCTCTCTCTCTCTCTCTCTCTCTCTCTCTCTCTCTCTCTCTCTCTCTCTGACAATGTCTTTCTCTGTAGACCTGAGTGGCCTGGAACTCCCTGTGTAGGTCAAGCCTGCAGAGGTCAGCCTGCCTCTCTATGCAGCACCACACTGGGGCTCTCACTTGGTTCTTCCTCAGATCAATCAGCCAGTGCTCATAGCCTCCCTTCGCTGTCATCCTCCCAATCCACTGTACTTTCCCTTCAAACGGATTAGACACAGCTCCAACATCTACTGTCTCTCTGCACAACAATCTATTGCCATGGTTCTGCTTAATCTTCCCCTCAGTGGCCTGTGTCTTCCTTCTTACCTGGGAGGGAAGTTGGGTTTACAGACTGGGCCATCTCCAAGTCACCTGGGAACACAAACACCCAAAAGACCCTATCGGCTAAGAGTTATTTTAAGTTTCAACTAGTGGTTTTCAAGTCAGACATATAGCAAGCATTCTACTCTTGATACACTTGTGGTTAGAACATTTCACAGAATCTCTTCCACTTTCCCCTAGTCTCACCACAACCACAAGTAACCCAGACAGAGGCACTCCTTGCCTTTTGTTCCAGGGTGAGATCTTTCTTAGTTCAAACTAAGCTTGTTACCGAGGAGTAGCAGCGCTGTGACAGGTTCTCCGGTGGGGTTTTTGCTATGCTCAGGCTCTAGACTCACACTGAATAAGGCATAGGAGGAACCTTAGATCTGCCTGTTGGGTCTGGTTGGCTATTTGTATGAACACAGAACTGGTTAGTTTGCCTAAGAAAATCTTTACACGCCTCTGTGGTGGTTTGAATGAAAATGCCACCCATGGGCTCACAGGAAGCAACACTGTCAGGAGGTGTGTGGCCCTGTGTGAGGAAACGTATCACAGCTGGTGGGCTTTGATGCTCAAGCCAGACCCAGTGTCTTAGTTGGGGTTCACTGTTGTGATCAGACACCATGACCAAGGCAACTCTTATAAGGATAGCATTTAATTGGGGCTGGCTTACAGGTTCAGAGGTTCAGTCCAGTATCATCAAGGCAGGAACATAGCTGCATCCAGGAAGGCATGGTGCAGGAGGAGCTCAGAGTTCTACATCTGGAAGCTGCTAGAAGACTGACTTCCAGGCAGCTAGGATCAGGGTCTTAAGTGTATCCCACAGTGATACACTTCTTCTAACAAGGCCACACTTCCAAACAGTGCTACTCCCTGGGCCAAGCATATTGAAACCACCACACCCAGTGTCACCCTCTCTTTCTGCTATCTTTAGATCCGGATATAGAACTTTCAGAGACTTCTCCAGCACCATGTCTGCTGGCATGCTGCCATGCTTCCTGCCATGACGACAATGAACCAAACCACCAAAACTGCAAACCAATTTAAATGTTTTCCTATATAAACATTGCTGCTGTCATAGTGTCTTTTCGCAGCCACAGAAAGCCTAACTAAGAGAGCCTCTTCTTGGCTTTTCCACAGGCAGGCTGCCTCAATTTTCTGCCCATTCTCCTACGAGTCCTACAAGAGCATTCTAAGATCCATTTTGCTTTGATCAAATCTTTGTCATTTCCTAGGGAAAATATGCAAGTCATGTTCTTCAGTGAACAGCTAGGCTACAGAATTCAGTTTAGTTGTTGCACTAACTGATGAATGACTTCAAAACCCAAAAAAGAAATGCCTAGAAAGAGAACAAGTGAGAAGAAAGACCATACCAGTCAAGTACTCCTAACAGGATTCTCTGGGTCTAATATAGAACATGGGTATGGTGTCCACTAGTGACTAATTTTAATAGTCACTAAAGTTTCTCTCAAGGTAAGGACACTTAATATGCACCTTGTCTTCGAAAGGATCCTCCATCCAGGTATACTTCATTGACACATGCTTAAGCACTTTGAAAGCACCATTAAAAATCTATAAAAATCACCATTGGTGTTGGTGTTCTTAATCTAAGTATGCCTGATGTCCAGTTTCCTGTGAATAAGCAAGACTCTGGGGGATAGGCCAGTTGGACTCCCTGATTATTGACTGTAGAACTCTCCTTTGCTGTCCTCCATATTTGGATCATAAAGACAATCCTTGTGCCAGCATCAGCCTCTGTGAGTGGCTCGAGGGAACCGTGCAGTAATAGCTGATTGCTCTGGCTTCTGAAGGTGCAGCTGCATACAGAGCCACTTGAAGCAGTTTGTTTTCACCAGAAGGTTTTTGCTATCACAAGCTTTGGTGAACTTCATTTCTAACTAAGCAGGCGATAGGGTGAGGAGCATGTCCTCTGATGAAGTAGCAGAAGGGCTGCTGTGACTGATGCTAAGGAGACAACGCTCTGATTGGTGCAGACACAAGCCTTCATTTACATGTGGGGGTATGCTGTGATTGGTGCAAACCAAAGGCATTCATTTGCATGTAAAGCAAGTTGTGATGGGAAGAGACACTCATTCCCTGGCAGGTTGCTTCAGATCACTTAGTGAATCTGCTAGGAGACAGCATGGAGGACATCCCGATGTAACATCAAGCCTGATAAAAAAAATAAATAAGCTTCTCCCAGGCAGCCTTTTCTCTTCTATATTCAGAATGCAGATAAAACTAGTGACCTGACGAAACGGGCCGCATGCTGACTGTGAGAGCGGAGGTGGTATTGCTACAGAGGGCACCAGCAGTTGGCTAAGCTGCGAACTTGTCAAGGTGGCTGACTGCTTGACAGCTGAATAAGAGACAGCTTAAACAGTTCAAGGGGGTAAGGACGGGAGCCGATGGGATGAGGGAGGTGGAGAGGACAGAGAGTCAGACTGACCAAGGCTTGAAGACTGTAAGGAGCCCCAGATGAGAAACAGCAATCCCAATGGAAGCGCTCCAGAGGGCTGTCGGGCTCCTGCCCTCCCATTACACGCCTTCTATAATTAATAATCAGTGGTCAGAATGAGGAGCAAATGGATCTGTGTGAGTAGCTTATGGTTTCCTAGCTGGTGTACTAAGTGTGTATCAAGACACTCCCCTGAAGCCTTGGCATGTGCTTTCAGTTCTCCGATGGTCTTCATAGCTGCTGGGGGCCGATTGCTTACCTCAGGAATTTTCTGATGGGACAGACAAATGAGAAACAATTGTTTAACATCACTCCTCGTTTTCCAGAGCTGGAGTTCAGTGACGATGATTCTTTCGGGATGGGTGGTGGTTGCTTTTGTTCTCTCTGTCCCTGTCTATCTCTACTGTCTGTCTGTCTGTCTGTCTGTCTTTCTGTTGGGAGACCACGCAGCCCATGTGTACCGGGAACCACATCCAATCGTCAGCAGTATTTCTAGGAAGGCTACTGAAAGAGTCCATGAAGGGTCCTTGGCAAAGTGTGTGTGGAGACTCCTTGGACTGAGAAGAGGACCAGATGGGACAGCAAGGATAGACCAAAGAACACACATGGATCATTTTATTCTAAGTAGCAAGCAGATCTCCTGGGCTTGTTGTATCTTGGAGAAAGGATGCAGATGCGGCCAGTAGCAGTGATTTTACAGAATTTTCTGCCAATCTCATCAGGACGGAAATCCCAAGTCACCGAGGGCTTTACATTAAAAAGAAATAGTTTGGGGGCTGGAGAGATGGCTCAGCGGTTAACAACATTAGCTGCTCGTCCGGAGGACCTGGGTTCAATTCCCAGCCCCCACATGGCAGCTCAAAACTTTCTATAACTCCAGTTCCAAGGGATCTGACACCCTCACACAGACATACATACAGGCAAAACACCAATGCACGTGACATAAAAGTAAATGAGAGAGCGAGACAGAGAGGGGGTGGAGGGAATAGTTTCATTTCTTCTACACCACAGCTAGGTTTACAAATGCATTCTCTCCACAGGTATCTGTGAACGGACAGCGTCGTCCGTTCTCAGGCTGTCTGCACACACACAGGCCTCACTTCCACAGGAAGCTGTGGGTGTTTTGAGGCAGAGATGTTCACAAAGCACAGCAGTTCTACCCCCATTTGAGGGACCCTGTGTGAAGGGCTTTGCACACTACACAGTGCTGAAAGGAACTGCTTTTGTCTTTCATAAAATACACATCAGATATTGCTTAAAGGATTTTGACACCTATCAAAGTGCTGAGTGGCCCAAAGTCACTTGCTTTAGAGATTCATGTAACTGAAGTCTGCACTATAATGGCTTTTAAGAATAATTCTAGAGTCATAATTTTGAATCTCAAATCTGGCAATATCCTTGGATTTAATCGTTCTGTTTTCTCTCTTTCTTTTTTAATTTAATTAATTAGTTTATTTATTTTTTTAATTTTAGGATAGGCTCACACCTTGTAGCCCTGGCTGGATTAAAGGCCTGTACCACCACGCCCAGCTGAACTCTATTATTCTTTAATTTGCTTGAGCAAATGCAGTTGCCATCTCAGGGGGTGGGGGGCATCTATTGGTGCAATATCAATGATTTCCTGTAGTTCATCTGGTCAGATATGTGAAGAGCTCGACAGACATCACTCTTGCCTTCACGACAAGGGAAATAACTGGACAAAGTAGAAGTCACTCACTGTTGTAGTAACTGATGGAGGGTTAAGGCTACGGAACTGACTGCTGGTCCTGGGAGGATGTCCTAATGAGAGCTATGTGTGTGCCTCCCTCTGGCTATCCATCAACAACCAATACCACAGCCCAGAAGGAATTCAAAGTTTCCCAGGAATCTCATAGGATGTTAGAATGAGGGGGTAGTGGTGGCGGGTGGGCTAGGGGTGCTTAGTGATGTTTTCCTCTTGCTCTCCATTTAACCCTAAGCCTCATGTCAGGGCTCTGAGGATAGAGGAACCTCTTTGTTTGTCCCTCTTGCCAGTGTGGTCGCACTGAATGAATCTCCTGTCTCTGCTTTTCACTGTTGCTTGTCTGTTTAAATGGTCCATTGAAGATGAGTGGCCAAGCCTAGCTTGCTAGGGCTGAGGGGCCCAGGCTTTGACCTTTAAAGTTCTGATAACAGGGCCCTGCTGCTACAGCAGCAGCAGCAGCAGCAGCAACAACAACAAAACAACAACAACAACAAGACAGGCAGATGCGAAGACCAGGCAGCATTCTGAGAGCTGAGCTGGAGGCAGCTGCCTGCACCGGAAGCCCAAATCAGCAACTTCTCTTATCCCTTTCATAGTCGGGGATGGGGGGTGAAGGTGGGAGGGTGGGGGTGTCATTGTTAAAGCTCTGGGATGAGCCTGCTCAGACTTGGTCAGGAGAGGGGAAGCAATCTTAAGTTAGGGACCTCCACATTTCCCAGGAGACCTAGCGGGTTCTCTTTCTGAAGGCCAAGGAAAGATTACAGTATAGTTACAGCAGAGAAACAGATCTGTATATATTTTTAGATACCTGCACCGGATTTCATTCTGAGAAGACCTGTCCTCAAGGGAAACCACGTTAGCAGAGCGTGACCTACTAGGGTTTTTACTAAAGCCTAATCAATAGGCTGAACTGAAAGATAGAACAGAGGCTCCCTGAAGGCCTACACCCTAAGCATGGTATATATATATATATATATATATATATATATATATATATATATATATATATATATATATATATCCTTCCAGCTGATGAAATTGGCAGCTATGCTCCCTACTTACGGAGTCTCTAAGAAAGAGCATAGACAATGGAGAAAACAAAAGGAAGGCCCTGAAGTTTGTATCAGCCACCATAGTGTTGGGAAATTTTAAGTGCAGACTAACCCCTTGTCGCGCGCCTAACGTCTCGCCAGCAAGAACGACGCGTGGACACCAGGATCCTTCTGCAGCAAAGCGTTTATTGCATCTTAAAGAGGAAGAGAGCGAGCCCCAGAATGGCGCTGCTTATATACACCCTAATGTGGCGTGTCCACGCCTGATTGGTCGCTTACCCATGATCTCATTGGCACGTCCCGGGGTGGGCAAAGACTTGGCGCGAACACACTCTTGCACATGCGCACACAGCTAGTTTCCTGAAAGGAAGTCGGGCTGGCGCAGCGGAAGCCAGCGCCATCTTGTAATGGCGAATGTTATCACGGCTTTCCACAACCCCTGTCTGGATAACCATAAAACCACACAGCAAAGGCTGGTCCTCTTCAACTGATGTTGCCCCGTGGAAAAGGGTGCCCGGCGCCATCAGAAAGCTCTGAGAGGCAGGACACAGGCACGCTCAATGAATCATTGCTTGCACATCCACCACGAAGGCTAGAGTGGTTACAGGAACAGGCTCAAAAAAGGCAGGTCCTTTTGTAACAGACAGACCATGGGCCCTGCAATCAGAAACTGTCTGGGCTGGAAGAAATCAGTGTGCTCAGACCTTACTAGGCAAACGAAAACACTGTCCTGTATACGGCAAACAACGGCAGAGTCACCTCTGAACCCAACCTTCCTATCTGTTAAAAAAAAAAAAAAAAAAAAAAGATACACGTAGAATTAACACTCAGGGGCTTGGGATGGTGTTTTGCGAAATATTAAAAAAAAATCCACACTAGCCCCAGCAGGGCACCGGCGGGCAGGTTGGCCTGTTCTCATCCCAGCAGACTCTGACTCAGAGCTCTGAAATCGCCCTTTCTACCCAGTTCACTAAGTTTCCACAGCTGGCTGTTGTCACCCCACGCTTCCAAATTCCCACAGCTAGCTGGGGTGCACTTCTCACGGACCCACGCTCTACGGCTGTACCTTTCTCTGGAACCCAGTTGAGTCATCTCTTGAAGGAAAACAGCACACAAACTTAGTTTGGAATCAACAGGCAACACAATCGCTGGGCGTAACAACTGGCATCATAATCTGTCAGCTATTCTAAGTTATAAATCCTCCAATAGTGGGTGTCAGTGGATCTGCCACCTGAACCGGGGACCTCCACTACCTACATTTTGCCTCAATCTCTCTCATATCCAAGAATCCCCTCTCAAACCCGGAAGTCCTGCCGGTGATTGGAGTCCTTGAAATCTTTATTCATTAAGGGGAAGGTTCAACCACAGGATGGTATTTTGAAGAGAAACTTATATCCCATCTTCCTCTGTTGATGGCAGTGGTTCTCCACCTTTCTAAGGCTGTGACCCTTTAATACAGTTCCTCATGGTGTGGTGACCCCCAACCATAAAATTATTTCATTGCTACTTCATAACTGTAATTGTGCTATTGTTATGAATTGTAATGTAAATATCTGATATGCAGGATATCATATGTAAATATATAATATGTAGATCTATATCAATGTCTGATATGCAGGTCTTGTCCCACAGGTTGAGAACTCAGAGAGTTCTTTTCTGATGGCTGAATGGAGAGCCAATCAACTTCCCAATTTCCTGACTTAGTCATGGTCTGTGCCAAAGCCTATGGGATGAACACCGTTTCAAATCTGACTTGTAATAAGCCTTACAGCAACCTTTCTTCTACTACAACACCTTACATGCCAGAGGGTGATTGCTAAGGGCCCATTAGTCCCTGAAATACGAAAGAGGATCTCCTTTCTTCTGTTGCCATAGCAGCGGTGACACTGGTAGCTTGATAAAATAATTTTTTCCTTAAGAAGGTTTCAAAAGCTCTGAACATATCAACGGGTGTTGATATCCAGTTCCTTCATGAGGACCCCAGTGCTTCTGTGGGTTCTCCGAGAAGCTATGCCAGGGATCCGTGGATGTTTTCTGCAGGCCGGACAGTCTTCTGTGACACCCTCCCAGCTTGGCCTTAGAGCACCATGTGTTAGTGGATGGCAGTGGCTGGTTTCCAACGACCTGCATTGATCGGAGCAGGCTGATAGAAGCATGGGCCTTACCTTGCCAGTTTCTGATCCACCTAGTCTTGGGCAGCCCCACCCCCAGGCGGGTTTTTGTGTTGTGTTTTTGATGTTGTGTTTGCTGATGCTCCACCCTCTCGGCCCGCACTCTGGGAAAGAGCTGAGAGAGAGCATGGTCTATGTTTTGGTCTTCACCACTGTCTGAGCTTTCCTGAGACTCCTTAGATGGGGATGGGTGGCTGCTGGCAATCCCTTCACCTGTACATGGTTAGTGGAACAGGTCCCAGAGGTGTCCTTGTCTGTTCCTTCCTCATTAGCTCATCGAATCACGTCTGTACAGGTTACTTGTGAATTATTTGCTCACTTAATATCTGTAGGCATATCTGACTCCAAGCCTGACAAATCTATTTTACAATGCCATAAAAAACTTATTAGTCATCCAGCGAGGGATCTCAGATCCCTGGGACTGGGTCAAAACCAAGCCAGTTGTGCCTTATCTTCATCTCGAGTCTGAGTTTTCTGAATGGTTCTCTGAAGGCCCCCCTCTTTGGTGTGACGGGCAGACATGGCGGCAACAATTCAACACCTCAATGCCAGTAGCCAAAGACTTTCTACTAATCCCCTTCAAGTTGCAACAGTCAAACTACCTTTTGCCCTTGACATGGGTGGATGTCTAAGGTGCTTTAACGTCATCATGGATAATAAAATGTCATTTGACCTCAAGCCCCAAACAAACCGAGATAGAAATGGCCTCGTTTTCCCCCTGTGTGGGTGGAGCTTCATGGCGGCACCGTGCAGTCCCTCCCTCTTCTGACCTCGGTCCCTGAGGTTTCTCACACTGGAGTCATCGAGCTACCCAACAGGGCTCTTCATTTTTATTTCAGTGAGACCAACAGTAGAGAGAAATACAGACGAAATACAATAATGAGTGCATATTCACAATCTTTCTGTGTCCCCCTTGTACCTTTTAAATATCAGAGAGCAGCTGGAAAAATGGGACATGAGCTGATGGGAGACAGTGATGGAGACAAAGCAAAGAAGACCTGTGAAGGAACTCTGGGGAGAGAGGCAGAAGGAAAGAGATGGCAGAAGGGGAACTGAGACAGAAGAAAGGGGTGGGGAGGGACTGAGGATACCTGGCTATCTGAGGATGCGCCCACAGAAACATCAATGCTCCTTTCAAGGAAACCCTTTAATGTCCGCACCACTTTTCTCCAGAGTTCTAGAACAGTCTGTGTTTCATTCCTCCTTGTTTTCATGCTCATAGGGAAGGTTAGCATCACAGCACAGAGGCTGGCTTCACGACAGCCCAGTTACATTCGGGCTGCAGTCAACCTTGTTGGAAAATTAAAGCATCATCACTGAACTTCAAGCAGCGCGTGATGCCAATAACAGACCACCTTTGGCTGGTTACGTAGCTCTGGATAAGAGCAGTTGCCTGGAATAGCGCTGTTGGTTTGACCCTCAGCCCTAGTCAAGAATAAGAAGAAAACTTGGGGCTGGAGAGATGGCTCAGTCATTAAGAGCATATCTTGCACTGCAGTGGACTGGAACCAAATTCCCAGCACCCACACCGTGGCTTGCAACCATAAATACATGATTCCAGTTCTTAGACTCCAATGCCCTCCTGGGCACCGGGTACACATGTGACACAGAAACATGCAGATAAATACCTGGACCCATAAAATAAATAAATCTAAAATAATTAAAAAAAAAGATTGTCTTTGGTGATCTCCCTATTTATTTTGAGTAACCTTTATTATTGTAACCATTTTTCTAGCATAATACATTAATGACAACCCCCCCCCCGACTTCTCACTCTGGAAAATTGCACATTTGGATAATAGATTATGAATTACTCTTTCTGTAAGTGACACGTAACCATAGAGCAGCATCTCTCACTGCCTGGATGGCTTCAGAGTACACCAGGCTTTATACTATCAAAAGCTGAAGGAAGGGGCATGTTGTTGAAAGCAATGTACAACCTGGGGGGCAAGTTCGGGGAGTCAGGAACACACCTGCTGCTTATAATCTTCAGTGATGAAAGCTCATTTAGCTTATCAAAGAGAGCAGCTGAGGTGTCACATAAATGTAGCCCAAATGTTGCTAGCCAGCCTGGCATCTTTTAACACCGGCAACCCGAAGCACCCATTCCACCAACACTGCTATACACAGGCATTTCTAAACACCAGGCATCCTGTCCCCTTCTCCCCAACCACAGTACTTTTGAGAATATCCAAATATGAGAGCTTCCAAATTCACATGTGTTTCCATCCCAGACTAACCACACCAGAATCCCCAACACGTCTGCTTCATTCCGAATTTCCAGCCATTTCCTTCTTTGCCGTGTCTACTGCCGACAAAGTCACTTACGATCAACCTCAAATAAGGATGTGTATCATCTGTCTAAGGCCCTTGCCAAGAAGTGCCAAATCCATCTACAATGAATGGCATCACTCCAGAGACCTCCACGGAATACCTTCCTTTCTGACTGCCAGAGTTGGTCCCTGGGTCCCTCAGAAACATGTGCTCAATGATTCCTGGCTTTTAGTACCTATTTCTACAAGAGTCCAAATCAGAATGAAGAACAAGAAGAAACCACGTAAGGTTTACTCTCTATCCCTCCTTTCTGTTCTGTAAGGAGCCCTCACCCCTGCTGTGGTAACTTTTTTTTCTTGCAAGCAGAGGATGCCAAAGCTAACCCCAGACTCATATTATCTCACAAGGACTCTGTAATAATTAGACACGTTTGCCCATACAATGACATGTCTAGATAGGTCATGATTTACTCAAAATACTAGTGATATCATGGGGATAACTGCTCTATCACTTTTCCACAGAGGGAGTCTCTGACACGAATGAGAACCTAGCCATGAGGCCACCAGGCTATCTGAAGTTCCAGGACTGTCTCTCTAAATGTAAGCTATGGCCTGCTGACACACTTAGAGAGATGAAAAGTAGACTTATGGTGAGCTGAGCGTGTAGTTTGGTAGCAGAACATGTACTTAGTGTGTGTAAGAGATTGGATTTAATTCCCAACCACCAAAAAAGGAGAGACTAGTTAAACTCACAATGCGTTAATGAAATCGTGTTATGGATGGACTTGGAGAAGGGAAATGGAGAGAGATACATTGCCTCAACAAAACTGGGCCCTTGCTTCCCGCTTGGCTTGCCTCTCATGCTCATAGGCATCCGTTTGAGGCCTGACATTCTTTAGGAGTTTTGTAGAGTGGCTCTATTTAGACCTGAATATCAGAAGCTGTTTTTGCAGAAGGCCCCGGGGTGACTGGACCCCTCTCCTTCCCCTTCAGCGTGTGTGTGCAATCACCGAGCGGCCCCGCCTTCTCCTGCCAGGCGATGTGGCCATCCCAGACATTTTATCACTTCCTTGTTTCCGGTCACATACGATTCATCAGGGCAGGATAGCTGACAGGATGCGTGTGGAGCTGAGTCATAGTCCTTCCCCGAGAGCACCTGATCTCTTATTCGCTTGCTATTGTTCTCGTTACCCATGTCTACCTGGGCAAGAGGCCGGATTAGTGGAAGAGCTCACACATTTGGTGAAAATGAGTTCAAAACAGTGCCTATTACTGTGATTAGATTTGTGGAAAACTTGGAACTTTGGGGAATCACAGAGCCAAGAGCCTAAATGGCCCGAATGCTTACTCCATCACATCTAAAAATATACATTTACACAAGATATGTGTATATACACCATACGTGATGTGGATATCCTTCCTTCCTCTGTAATGAAGCATTAGTAACCTCCCACCGTTATTTGAGAGGCCCACAAAGATTATGGGAATAATTACCTATAAAAATGTAGTTACCCCATCACTCTCATTTAAGTGTCTTTATCTATACAAACATTTGCATGTATGCAGCCTTCATAAACAGCCTTCAAATATATATAAAGGATACATTTATTCTCACATGCAATGAACTTGGAAGTAGCCCATGCCTATAATCACAGCAATAAGGAGAAAAAGAAGGAAAAAAGGCAGAAAGGGAGAGAGAAAGGGAAAGAGGGAGAAAGGGAGGGAGGGAAGAAAGACAAGAAGAAGAAAAAAAAAAACTCTTGAGAATATCTGTTCTATTGGTGCAGTGACATCAAAACATGCCCTAGAGAGGCAGCTCTGACCTAACTGCACCCTGTAACTTGCCTCCTCTCTGCCTCCCCTAAGCTTTCTAGCACAGTTCTCCATTACAAGCCTAGATCTAAGCTTGCTTCTCCAGGTTTTAACCTTCCTGTTTCATTGTGGAACTTTGGAGTCCTTTGAAGGGGAGAGGAAGAACTCCTGTCATCGACGTGAAATGTCTCTTAAGCCTTTTCATTTTCCAGTCTTCCTACTCTTGGTATCTCCCTAAAACCGATGATATTCAATAGATGAAAAAAATACGGCATATAGTGGCACACTATGCAAGGATATCTGTGGGGCTGGGAATTTTACTTTTCATTTTCCTCTTCTCTTCCATGCACGTCTCTATTATAATTTGATTACAGGATGGAGCAAGGCACCGTAGCTGCTGTTGGGTGCATTTAGGTGGGTGTTGGAAGATCAAAGTCTGAATGCTTTTCAAGGCTTTAAACAAAGCCTGTGACTAAGTTTGACAACTCATTTCACTTGCCAAGAAGTCTCATTGCTTACCCATTCCATCACGCTATTCGAGTCAGGAGAGAGACAGACGTAGAGGAGCACGGGCACTCAAAGCGCCTGTGCAGACAGTCACATACGTTTGACGAGAAGTCGCTATGTGTTTCTTTTGCTTTGATTCTATTCAGTGTAAACGAACAGAGGTGATTCTGTTGCAACAGTTTCCACAACTAGCATAGATCTGTTTGATGGCATGGCGATTTTTTTTCCCCAGTTTGCCTTTGGTAAACAATCAACATTAGGAAAAAGATTAGTTCTATGTATAAACATGTATTCCCTGTGCCCGGGATGTCAGACGTGCTCTAACTCCCCTTTGTGTAGAGAGATCATGTTTAAATCCCTTGAGTGGCTGTTCAGCTAAAGTTTAGAGTCTTTTAATCTAGTATTTGATGCTAAACCAAATAGGCCCTTAGGGAAGAATTAAGAACAAGCCAGACAGTATAAAATTCTTGTTTTGTGCAAGTTGAACAGTATCTGGTGTTGTATTGTGTTGGGGGAGGATAATCACTGTGGGGGACAGTTAAGAACACTGTCTATGCACAACAACCCCCGCCCCCCAGGGAAGGTGATGTGGGGACACACATACACTAAAAGATGAACATTTTTATCATATGATCTGCTATTCAGAGTCTTGTTCTTTTCGGTGACTCAAATGTCACTCCAGTGATAGGCAAGGTCATGCCAAAACCAAAACCAAAAACCCAAACCAAACCAAACCAAACAACAAACAACAAGTCCAGCATTGAAAATCTTGACCTAAATGTCATGGAGCTTCCTCCATATTCTTGAGCCTTAAACTCTAGCCACAGAAACACTCTGGGATTATGTGAACAATACGGAAAGATTCACTGGCAATTAGCAAAAAAAAAAAAAAAAAAAAAAAAAAAAAAAAAAAAGCATGGAAAATGAGCTTGACCAATTCTCCTTTGAGGCTGACGGTTCTTTTCTTCCAAGGAGAATAATTGCACATGAACACATTTTTCTGCTGAGTCACAGAGCTTTCCTAAAGCCTGAGTCAAAGTGAAAGTCTCTTCAAGCCTTCCTCTAGGCTGCTGACTCATCACACTGGAGGATACACTGGCAGTAATCACTTGGGCTTTGTCCCTGCCTTGAATTCCTTAGAGTCCTTGTTTCCATAGATTCTTTGGGGTTTGTTCTTACATCTGTTTGTGACTAGGATGTTTTTCTCTTTCTCCCTGCCCTACCATTGCTTCTCAACACCATGGCAGCTTCTGTACGGACCCACAGATCCAGTGGCTCTTGTAGGGCACTCTGCCTTTCCCGGATGCCAGACATGGGGCTGAGCAATGGGAGGCTGCTGGGTGTTCACCACATGTCTCTGCCACCCTCTGGGTTAACACTGTCTCCTATAGCCTAGCAGCAAAAGCTGAGACACTAAACTCTGTAGTGTGATGAAGGTTTATTGACCTGGACAACAGCAGCCTTTTGTGAGTGGACTCCCACTAACTTCTCTAGAGCTCATACACAAATGTTTCGAGAAACCATCATTTCTGTCTTGGTTCGCTCTAGTAAGACCAAGGCTCCAGTCTGTGGTCTGGACCAGGGGACAAATCTGAGAGGAGCAGGCAGCCATACCCATCCTTTTCTCCGCTCCCTGACTCTTTAGGTGATAAGACTGCAGTCTGGCCCTCTTACTCTTAGGACCACTTGGGTATATGTGTGTCCTCTCCTTTCTTAGGGGGCCTTGCATCTTCATGGAGATGACTTCTAATTGCCTAAGCTATCTGTCCGTGCCAGAGAAGGACATAGCTGAGGTCTCAGCTGTCATGGCATTGGATAATACACATGCAGTCTTGCTTGGTGAGGAACAAGAAATGGGTTATATGAGAAGAAGGGGGACTATTCCCAAACTTTACCGCTGAATTTATTCCTTGTAAATTTACATAATACAATACTTGGGTGGCAAATTTGCTCGCTCTCTCTCTCTCTCTCTCTCTCTCTCTCTCTCTCTCTGTACTAGGGATTGAACCCCAGTGTGTCACAGATGCTGGGCAAGTACTGAACTCAAGTAACTTCCCCAGTCCCTCAGAACATTCCTTCTTATCCACAGATTGTTTCTCCTCTTGTGCCTCTCTGCTCTCAGCCAGGGAGTTAAATAAATTATTCAATGTCTCAGGCTTGTAAAAGGGTTCGTGCATGCAGGCACCGCTATTTACACGTGGCTATTATTATAATTTTCCTAGTCTCTTTATGGATTTTGTCATCTCCTGTGTCTCATGAGCTCACTCTGTGGTTTCCATGGGTGACCTAAGTTGTTTTTTTCTTTCTCGTTTTTATTTTTGCCTTCTTACATCCTGCGTGAAGATTTCCCTTTGAAACATCCTTCCTGCCTTTGTGTAGCACTTTTTTCCCCCCTGCAGCCAGTCTCACTATGTTACCCCAGGCTGGCCTCAAACCCTCAATCCCGCTTCCTCTGACTCTTCAGTGCTGAAAGTAGACATTTTTAGTTACACAGGGCTTGTATGTTATCCTTGACATGGTTGGATTCTCTGTTCCTTTAATTGTTAGATTCATGCAGTTTTTCCCTCTCTGCACCAGGCTAATAATAATAATAGTTATTATTAGTAATAAAATTAATAATAATTAATAATAACTGAAGGAGTTTTTCATGATGACAACCGGGCATC
The DNA here is from genome assembly GCF_021556685.1 of Rattus norvegicus. Classification (NCBI taxonomy): domain Eukaryota; kingdom Metazoa; phylum Chordata; class Mammalia; order Rodentia; family Muridae; genus Rattus; species Rattus norvegicus. Next base: position 64,161,502 of record NC_141549.1, read on the forward strand.
AGAAGTCCAGTCATGCATGCATTTTTCATGCATGTACATACATTTTTATTATTGTTTGTCCAAAACTTCTGAGACCAGACATGAGGGACTAGGAGTTCCACAGAGTCCCTAGTAGGCAGCCAGTGGGTAGAACGGCCTTGGCTAGGTAATAAAGGTGGCAGACTTCCATGATGACTGGCTTCTTCCTCCCAACTTAAGACAAACATCTGGTGGCTTAAAACAAAGGCCTGGCCTGTCTGTGCTCCTCCCCCAGGCCCCCAGATGATAGGCGTGCTCCAACGAGTTCAAGACCAGATCAGAATCTGTTTACACCAAAGTTGTGGGCCTATCAGCCACCCTGTCTTTGTTGAAACTGACCAACCCTAAATAGGGGAGGAAGGCCCCCTCATTCCCCTCAAACCTCCAACCTTTTATGAGGCTGGATTTTCAGATTCCCGAATCCTGTTAGAACATCTTTTTGGCATGGTGCATGTGTGCGTGCGTGTGGTGTGTGTGTGTGTGTGTGTGTGTGTGTGTGTGTGTTGCGTGTGATTCTTTACAGATGATGAAAGCTTTCTTCATCACCTGAATCTATTTTCTGTGTTTGAGATTTTTCCCTGCTGCTGTCAAGCACAATATTTTCCCTGCCTTTTAATTCTTTAACCGTCAGAGAAAACAAAACCAATCAAGACCTCTAAATGGTAACAGAGATGGGGAATCTCTTTAATTTAGGAATATTTGCATACTGTATTAGTCAGAGTTATTTAGAGGAACAGAACTAATGGAATGAATACATACACACATATGTATTCAGTACACACACACACACACACACACACACACACACACACACACGTAGAGCAAAGGATTTAACACATGTTAACTACTCAATGGCCCCATCCATAGTGGAAGGAAAGAAGAGAAAGGACAAGTGAACAGCGCTGACAGGAGAGGAGATGGTTGGGATGGAAGGATGTGGTAATGGACTCCCTTTATAGCATATGTAATTAGCAACCATCGTGTCATAAGGAGTTTGAGTGAGAGGAAGCAACTGTGAGGAAGAACCAGGGTCTTCTCTCCTGCAGATAAGGCACTTGATGAAGTCTTACCTTGCCTGCCTGGCTCGTCCAACACATGTTCTACCTCTAGCCTCCGCTGCTTTTCATCAATTCCTTCTTAATTATGCAAATTCTCCCTGGGGAAAGAGATATGTTGGGAACAGACCCAGCCCTAAAACGACTGTGTCCTCAGCGTCAAAGACCAGCCTAACCAGCTGACTATCCGACCTGCCACAGACTTCTTTGCTATCATGAGGTACTGTTCTGTATGCTCAGACCTATCACAGCCGTGGCTTCTAGAGCCCTTCAGCCATGCTCCAAGGAACATACCTACCCAACTCCAGTTTGGGCTGGCACTAGCTTCATCCTGGCTGGGTCCAAGTAGGTAGTCCTTTCAGTGAGGACCACGGTAGCTTTAGAAATTAGTTGTCCTTTGGAAGCCTTGGGAAATGGGATCAACAATACTCCTTCCCCTATCGGATATCTGTAAAACGTTGTGCTATTTACACATAACCTCTATGATTCCGCTACACACTTAAATCATCTCTGGATACTTAAAACACACACTTCAACATAAATTCCACGTTAAGGTTAGTATGCTGTGTTGTTCAAAGGACGATGGCACGGAAAGGTCTGAACGCGTTCCATATGGACATAATTCTTCAACCCCTACATTTTTAATCTAAGGTTGGATGAATCCATAGATAAGGAGCCAATAAAATGGGATTGGGTATGGTGCTGTATTTTTGGCAGTGACCACAGGTCATAGCTCACTATTGGGCCACTTCTCTCTTTCTCTCAGCCGCCAGTCTTCTCTTTCAGAGTGCCTCACCAGCCAGTGCTGATTCTGGGGCAGCAACATTTCCCCTTGGTCTTTTTGTCGAGAAGGGATGACTCAACAGGGGCTTAAGGGAGGGAGTTCTGGGAATCCATGTAAATGCAGACCTTCCCTTTTTTAAATTTTTTTGTCAACTCAGTGAATCAACAGGTGTAGGCTCCTTACCGTGTGTCAGGACAGCACACTGCCTTGTCCTTTACACACCTGAAGACTCCATTCCTCATGGAGGCCGCTGATGGAGACAAGAGACTTCCTCCTATTGGTTTCCAGGGCATCTAGAGATGAGCGAGGTCACTGATGAAGTAGGAGACTTGTTTTGGTTAGAAGAGAATGTGTCTAGCTGGACGGAACTTGAATTGAGTTCCTCCTTGGGCTCCAGCACACTCAGTCCCAGTGACTCATCCCTGTTTCTCCTTTGGAGCCAGCATATCCTTCCTTCTTTTTGGCTCCGTGGAGTGTAGTTTTGCATATGTCTATCAGGGCTGCTCTCTTGATTCTGACTCACAGACCTCCTCTTCACCCTGGACCGGAGGGAGGGATACCCGGAACATTCCATCGAGTTGATTTCAGCAATCACCATAGCCTCACCCACAGGGCACTAGTACATGACCGCTGTTGGCTTGCCACCTCTCCTTTCACAAGCACATCCTAAGAAAAGGCAGGTTTCCTGGGAACTGCGGAAGTGACACCTTCTCAGAGGCCTGAGCATTTCCCCACCTGGGACCCAGATGGCTACAGAACAGTGAGCAACCGTAAGCAGGGGGAATCTCGATGCCAGAAAGGGAGCTGGCTCTGGGGCTTCTGAACCGTGGGGAACCTTCATAGAACAAAGAGTATTTCCTTCATCACAGCCACATACATAGTGGAAAGGGGCTACTAAAGGCTTGTGAAGAGCCCCAGGAAGGGGCTAGCTGTGGGAAAGGAATGGGTCCCTGTTTCATGGGTTGTTCCCACAAATCTCCATACATAATGTCCCTCTAAGGAACAGGAAAAGGCTGGATTGAGTCAAAGGCCGCATTGAGTTCTGCTGATTCAGATGACAATCCAAACGAGATGATGAAAGTCTGGGTCATCATCTGGCCTCTGAGTCATCATGGAACCCCAGGATGAAATGCTTAGCTTTCATCCCATCCTCCTCTGATTTTGAGCAGAGTCAATGGCATCTATCTCTAGCTGTTTCCGAGGGACACGGCAGCAGCAAGCACGTAAGCAGCGGTATGGTCAAAAATCAAGGACTTCTGCTCCGTCACGAGAAGACTGGCAAGGACCAAGCGTGGGAAGAAATTTCCCCTCCAGCTGCTAGCCTCTGGGTTAGGATCTTGGTTCTGTGGCTCTGCTTGGAGAGGTGGGCAGACTCCAAAAGGAAATGAACCACTTCCGGGAGAGCTGGCCACCTGGACGGGCCAAGGACTCAGCTGGGAAATCCCCCTGGGTGGGGGAATTCTCTGGGAGTCTTTCAATTCGTGGAAACGCCTTCCCGACGGCATAAGGTGAGGGAGAACCCAGAGAAACCAGAGAGAGCAAGAGAAAGGTAATGTGGGTAGAGAAAAGGAAAAGGAAGTTGCTGGCGAGTTGGAGGCTCAGGGACAAACTCCCGTTAAAATGCTAGTTGACCATTTCCAAATGGCCTCGGCTTCCTGCAGGAAAACAACAGTGACAAGGAACAAAGCCATGAGCTAGACACAGCAATTCTCAAGAGATACTTCAGGTAAAGTGATGATAAGAAAAAAAAGGGGCGGGGATTCTTCTTTACGGATCTCCGTTATGGTGAGGGTAGAGAGGCTCAGAATGGCTCAATAACTTTCACTGTAAGTTAAGACTGACTGAATCCATTTGCAGATAGCTTATCCTGGCCCCCGCCATTTTCCCCAAGACAGGGCCTTGGAGGTGACTACAAACACAGGCCATGCCCATTCAGATGCCCCCTAAACACTACCGAAAGAGAAGGCAGCATCAGAGAACTAGGCCCTGCCTCCCTGCCTAGAATCCCTGGGAAGGCACCCTCCTGCACCGATGGGACCCCTCTGGGGCTGGCTGATGCATGACAAGTGTCATCATGTTCACTTCCTCTCCAGGGTGGAGCACAGCAGCTGACAAAGGAGGAAACCTTTAACTTCAACTCAAGGCCAGGCTTCCATAAAAACAGCTGCAGTGGTTAAATTTAACAGAAAAATAAATTTCTGAATTCCCAAACTTGACAATAATGCAACATCATGAAATTTTATATATTTAAAAAAAAACCTTATTTTTAAATATCTATTTATATAAGAAGTGTTTTGCCTGTGTATTAGTCAGGATTCTCTAGAATAATAGAGCATATAGAATAAGAACAGATAGATAGATAGATAGATAGATAGATAGATAGATAGATAGATAGATAAAGGGATTTATGAGAATGACTTACAGGCTGTGGTCCAGTTAGTTCAATAATGGCTGCCTATGAAAGGAAGATCAAAGAATTCAGTAATGGCTCAGTCCGTGAAGTTAGCTGTCTTTGCAGGCCTTCAGTATGTGCTGGAATCCCCAAAAAGTCAGCACTAATGCCAGTGAAGGAACGAATTTGTTATGAGGTGAGGGCAAGCAGGCCAAGAGCGAAAGCTTCCTTCTTCCGTGTTCTATAGGGTCCCAGCAGAAGGCATGGCAGAGATGAGAGGTGGGTTTTCCCACCTCAATGATTCAGATTAGAAGTTGATCTCTCCACTTCAAATTAAGCAAAAAAAAAACAAAAAACAAAAAACAAAAAACAAAAAACCAAACAAACCCCACACAGCTGTGTCCCATCATTGGGTTTTAGTTAATTCCAGACATAGTCAACCTGACAACCAGGAATAGCCATCACAGCATGTACATGTCTATGTATGTGCACCACATGCATGTCTGACACCTGAAGAAGTCAAAAGAAGGTATCCTATCCCCAGGAAGTGGAGCTGCAAATGGTCGTAATCCGCTATGTACATGCTACGAACCAACCGCAGATCCCATTTAGGAACAGTAGGTGTTCCTCTCACCAGCCCCTGGAGTTGTATTCACGATAAAAATCCTTCAGTATTTATGACAGGAAAGTGTCACTGCTAGAAAGACAGAAGTTATACTTCTAAAACAGTCTTAAGAGGGCAGTGAAACTGGAGAAAATATAAGCAATTACTTTCTAGTGTAACTTCCAGACTGATTTTTTTTTTTTTTTTAGGGCAGAATGATTATAAAAGCCAGGCACATCCACATGATTACGAGTAAGTGATTTGTGAGATAGAAAACTATAAAAGCTGTACTTTTGGTTATAAATAGCTGTAAGTAAGCCCAGTGCTTGGGCAGAAATGCTGATCAAAGTCTGGAAATTGGCCCTGGGTGCTTTTGACAACCCCTTTTTATTGCCATCCTGAGGCTCTTGGCTCACTACCTCCCTGGCTTCCTCTTACCCTACTCCCTGAAGAGATTCATGGAAGACATGGCGGTCACCGTGGAGGCCAACAATAATAAAAACAAAGAATATGGAGGTGTGAAGACCAGCGAGACAAAAACCTTTGCTAGGAAGGTAAATTATTTTGGGTGTCATTTATTTAAAAAGAAAACAAAAACCTATCTGTGGTATGGAACAGGAAACTGAAAACACTTTTATCATTTCTATGACTGTCTCTTATGTAGGCCACCAGAAATTCCACCCACCCACCCACCCAATACAAAATCTATGAAATTAAGACAAAAAGGACTGGTTTTGCTGGTTTACCCAGAGAAACTGGAATGCTCTATGCAAGTACAAAGTACTGTATAAAGCCCTAGAAGGCTTGGCTAACACACACACACTGGATGCCTATTCTACTCTTATGTGTTTACCAGGAGAAAAAAAGGCATATGTCTAATTAAACGTGTGTGTGTGTGTGTGTGTGTGTGTGTGTGTGTGTGTGTGTGTGTGTGTGCAAGCTCCTGGCCATCTTACATATTGAAACATTAAACTGGAAGCAACACGGCTCATTAAAAGATGGTGATCATGGTTATTATCAACCGTAGTTACATACAATGTTACATACAAGAACATATTTTGAATGTTTTCTCCATAAGGAAATAATAAATGTTTAATGAGATACATTTCCTTCATCTCATTTGATCCCTGCACATGTGCACATCTATCAGGCAACTCATGTTAACCCAGCAATGGGCACAATTTTGATGTTTCACCAGCTTAAAAAAGAAAAACTTAACGAACACTGCCAACCGTGGTGTGCTCATACAATGGCATGTCACTTGGTAGTTGAAAGGAATAAGCTATGGGCACACATAATAATGTGTGGTAGTACACATCGGGCCTCTACATCTTCAAGCTCAATAGAGTCCGGTGCTAAGAAGAGGAAATGGGCATAGCTCCCATTCCTAGCCATCAATTCATTTTCTTCAATAGCGTCTCACTGGATAAGTAAACCACATTTAAGAGCAGGCCCTCCCTACCTCCGTGCCCAGCAGTAGATGGTTAACACACAAGACTCGATGGTGTTTTTCATTTTTTGTTTGCTTGTTTCATATTGCTTTGTCAGAACACCTTTTATCTTAGGGGTCTTTTGCTTGTTTTTTATATTTCCCAATTTTGTATTTTATGGGTTTTGTGTGTGTGTGTGTGTGTGTGTGTGTGTGTGTGTGTGTGTGTGTTTCTTGGTGTCCTTTCATTGCTTTTCTTTCCTTCCATCATCTTTCTGTCTGTCTTTATTCTGGTTTGTTTTCTAGAGAAAGACTATGGTGGGGAAATTGGATGGTTGGGGAGAGGCGGAAGGGAGACCCATAATCAGATTCATATTGTATGAATTTTCAATTAAAGATAACAGTAAAAGAAACTATGTCACATAAATGTGCACAGAAATTGCAATCATTTTGCCAAATCCAGATACCCATCAATGGTGGCATGAGCAATGCATTTTGTACTGAGAATATTGAGGTCACGTGGTACCCAACTGAAAGTGTCTTAGGGGTGTCAAAAGGATTTCGGAAAACTTGCCAAGATTATTACAGCTCTTAATAAATAAACAAAGCCACAATCCCTACCAACCCAAAACGCAATGACTGCTAAGGCTTTAGAGAACATCAGATCGTGATCTCATTATGATGCGTGATTGCTGAATGGAAGACATGACCTCCAGGATTAGCATGTTCCACAAACATGAGTGGAGATAAATTCCCTTAGGAGTCTTCTGGATGCACGAAGTGGTTAAACAGTTAAGATTCGCGTATTTTATCTCATGACTGGTTTTTGCTTGGTGCTATTGCTGTTTCTAGTTCAATTCCTGGAACTCACCTAAAAGCTTGGATTTAGAGGCAGGCATCCATTATCCCATTCCTCCTACAGCAAGAAGGGAGATGCAGACAAGAGAATTATCTAGACGCTTGTGAACCAGCTAGTCTGGTAGTACCCTGCTCCGTGTCAGAAACAAGACCTTGCCGCAACAAAATAGGCAAGCTTCCCATAGACTGTCCTCTGGTCTCCTTGTGTGCACTTACCCTCTCTCAAGATCTCAGAAGTTGTCAAGCATTGGTGTTGCTAACTAGACTCCAGAGATGAGCTTTAAGGCCTTCTTAACCAGCGGGCTCTGGTCCCTTTTGGGGGTCTCCAGCTCTTGGTGCATGCGTGCATGCGTGCGTGCGTGCATGCGCATGCGCTGGGCCAGCCCAGCCTTTATTGTCTTCACTTCCCCTGACCTTTCTGGAGGATGGTAGCTGGGAAGAACCAGCAGCTGCAATCTTATCCTGCTAAGGCCTGAGAGAGGGAGTCCACCTCCGGATGCAGAGAAAATTGTCATTCTCAGCCAAAACAAACACTTTCCCATCTGGGAAGCCCACTGAGTGACAAGTAGCTTTTGATGTAATCACTGCCCCAGAGAGCTATTTATTTGGGAGCCAGGGGAGGGGGAAGAAGGAGCTTGTGTGCAGGGGACTGAGCTCTCATATCCTTACTTCTGGCAACACGATCCCAGAGCCCTGGGCTGAAGAGATTATTCTGATTACTCTGGTACCTCCAAGTGGTTTCTGAAACCACACTCTTCCTGCCATAGATCTCACGTGGCTTATGGGGGCCCCAATGGGATGATATGCTTGGGGTTTAGCTCATTTTGACAAGACCCGAAGACCGGAAATGGGAGAGAAAGCAGTTAGTCTGAAGTCAGCCAACTGCAGTTTAAAAGCACTGGGACTGTCATCCGAGTCCTGAGTCCCAGGAAGCCAGAGAAAACCAAATTCCTGTTGTAAAAACACAACAGTGGGAGGCAGCCCTGAAAGAAAGCACTGTGAGACACTGGCAAGACATAAGGTGTATCTCTAAATGCAAATCTAAATTTGGGGAAACTCACACATGGATTTTTTCTTTTCTTTTCTGGAATTGGGATCGTATTCCTTTATAATGACAATATTTAAAGGGTGTTTTTGTTTGTTTGTTTGTTTTTGTCTCTGTCCTGTCCAGCATGCCTCTCAGCATAGAGTTGCACGTTCTAAACCCACTCAGGTTTAGTGGCACCAGGCTGGTTATATTTGGGACAGTCTGAGCATAAATATGAACATCCAGCAAGTTAGCATAGTAATAACACTAAGATTTGTAGAGAAAAATCTCATGGTGTAGATCACAAAGCAGTCAGCTTAGGAAGCACAAGGACTTTTGTGCTCTCCCTCCCTCCCTCCCTTCTTCCCTCCCTCCCTTCTTCCCTCCCTCACTCCCCCCTCCTCCTCTTCCTCCTTCTTCCTCTCTCCCCCTCTCCCCTCTCTCCTCCCTCTCTCCCTCTCTCTCCCTCCCCCACCTCTCTCCCTCCCTCTCTCCCTGTCCAGATAGCCTGTTTGGTAGGCAGCGAAACTGGGCATCCCGTACATGCCTGTCCAAGAACCCACATGGTCTCCCATCCTACTTAAGTCAAGTACAGAGAAGCCCGGTGGGCAGAGATTCCTCCAGAAGTTGACTGTGGCGTCACTGCAGCTTGAATTCAAGCGTGCTGCCAAGGGTGTGAGGAATATAGAAGCAGAGCTTGGTATAGGGGCTGGCAGGGCTGAACTAGGTAGGTAGTTCACCCAGTCCACAAGGCTATCCTGGGTTCCAGAACAGGAAGATGGCACTGTGGCACAGAAGGGGCTGCGGTGGAAGAGCTGGTCCAAGACAGAAGTTTCTTCCTTCAAGGTACCAGAGAGAGCATCACCAGGGCAATTAGAGTCACTCAGCTGGAAATGGTTCTGTTAAAAGCAGTGTGTGAACCGGGCATGGTATAGCATTTCTGTTTTTGTTGCTTAGGAACTGAGGCACGAGACCATGAGTTCAAGGGCAGCCTGGGCTGTATAATAGGACTTTTCCCTTTCAAAAAGAAGCTCCCATGGGTATGTTGTCATCTCTCTGTTCATCTCATTGCTATTTGCTTCAGAAAGACAGATATTTGCATGGCATGCCCAACAAAATGCAAAATGCTCGTTTGAGCGTAATGTTTTGTTGTTATTTCTCAATACGGTCTTCTCTTATAGTCTAGACTGGCTTTGAACTCATTCATGGTCCTCTTGTCTTAACCTCCCAGATGCTAGGGTTTCAGGTGTGTACCATCATGCCTGGTGGAATTTAGTTTTTAACATCGCTGATGGAGCCCTGTCATGTCGTCCTTATAGTGGAAGCTGGACTAAGACAAGAAGAATAAGAAGCAACTTTAGCCGGAGGGCAGAGGTTCATGGGTCCTGGGCCAGTGTCCTGTCTTATTTGTCAGAAACGATGATGATGCTCTACTGTGGTTGAAAGGACAATGAATCTGAATACTGCAGACCTCTGCTCTGACTGAACTCTGTCACTTGATCAGTCACAGGACTCACTGTCAATTCAATTTCTCTGGGGCTCGGTTTTCCTGCTGCCCTGTAGGGATGTTGTCTGACCCAAGAGGGCTGCAGGGACACAAAACATGTGAAAGCTCCCTGCTCACTGTGGACCTGGTATGGCCTGCGGGGAATCATTTGGTTATCAGTTATCATCTGTAAGCCGTGCTGCCATCAGAGATGGCCTAACGTATTTGTGATGGGTTGAATCTGAATGCCCTTCTCAGACTCAGGTTTTGAGCTCTGGATCCTCAACCCTTTGAAGCCTGTGGGACTTAGGAGGTGCAACCAGGCTGGCAGAGGTTAGTCACTAATGGGCCTTCGAAGGCCACACCTGATGCCACTTCTGGGCCTGGTTGATCTGTCGCTATGGGAGGAGTGGCAGGCAGCTCCTATGCCTTCCTTTCTTTCATGCCAGACGGAAACTTGTCTGAAAAGGCAAACCCACTTCCACCTAACTTATTTTTGATGTAATGATGAGAAAAGTGGCATTTACTTAGCACCTACTGTATACAATGCAAGAGGCTAGGGAACTGGGAAGGTTTAGGACCTGATCACGCTGTCAAATGGCTTAGCGTCTACTTAATGAAGTGTTCTGTTTATGGCAGAGCAAAAGGAGATGTCTCCCAGATCAAGAATAATCCAGAAGTGAGGAGAATTCAGAGAGAGAAGAAAGCTTTAGCTAGCACGAGCCAGGATGACTTGAACTGAATGCTGAAGGAAGGCCAAGACCCTGAGGTCCTCTACCAGTGAACATTTAATCCCAGATATGGTACATTGGCACCTAGCTTAGCAGAGGGTGGAAGGCACCCATCCAGACTCTCGGCTTGAATGCACCCTTCCTTATCCACCTAACCTTTGAAAATGTTGATTTTCTGTTAAACTCCAGCCTACCCGCCCAGATTTCTCCACGAAGCGGAGGAATGTCGTAAGAAGGTAGAATAATATTTCAAATACTGAGACTCGTTTAAGTCTTCTGGGACAGACAGGCGGGTAAGCAAAGAGGCTATTATTATACCATTCATAATTTTCCAATGTTTACCTCAGGCACCACAGTAAAACCTCTTCTCCTACCACCACAGTAGGTCACCCATATTAATGAATTCCTGTTTTGGTTTGCAGACCACAGGGGTACTTGAGTGAAAGCTAGACTGCCGACGTGAATGTCAGACCGTTTTCTGATCGTCAAAGGGAGTGGGATCCTCTTACAGACACACAGACACCACACAGAGCCCTGTCTTGTAGCATTCTTTCTCAGGGCTCTCGCCAGCTCTCAGCAGCACCACTCTCGGAATATTAAGTGTCTCTCTGCCTCCCTTTTTGCCCCTTCAGAGAACTGTCCACAAAAGAGAAATTCCAGACCTCACAGGGTCTGGCCCCTGGAATGTGATAATACCCCCCAGCAGAGCAATACCCCCCACCCCCACCCCCCCACCCCCCCACCCCCCCACCCCCTACCCCCCCACCCCCGGCCTGCGCCCCAGTATAAAGCTCCTTTGTAGGGACACTTAGAAGCTGGGTGTTGCTTAGAAATGGTTAGCCTACCAAAAAGACACAAACAGCCTCCGTCCCGTCCCCCCCCCCCCCCAACAATGCTCTTGGTTTTTTGTCATTCCAATGCTGTCCCCAGTGGGCTATTGCCTTTTCAGAATGGAGACAAAAGGGACTGTGGGGTGATAAGCCAGAGCCCAGCAGCTGGCCCAGGTCTTGGCTGCTATCAAATGTGTGATTCATAGCTGGGAGGAGCCTGCCAGGACCAGCTGCAGGGGCTCAGCGAGCACTGGCTGAGAAGGGCTCCTCGTGGTGCCCTTTGCTGTGTGCACTCCCACCTCACATCCCTCTCCCGAAGACTGTCTCCACAGGGAACCATTCCACTGGTCCACACCAGCTAGCTTCATTCTATCCAAATTCAGTCAGGTGCTTGAAATGGCCCATGACTCACAGGCAGAGTCGGCCAGAACTAACAGCACCACACTTTTTTCGTGTGTGTGTGTGTGTGTGTGTGTGTGTGTGTGTGTGTGTGTGTGTAAGAATCTAGTCCAAGTTCCAGAAACGATTTCGATGAGTCGAGTCCTTGCTGCTGTGTTCACCAAAGCTCTCTAAAGTCCTGGGGAGAAATCACCACAGTGGAGCCACGGAAAAGCCAGGGCATGGGGTCATACAGCCCCCGTTCTTCCTTAGACACCATCCTGGAAGATACTGCTCAAGTATTTCCCCCTGAGGACTGGCTGTGGTCTTTTGAGTTGGGTTTGCTGCTGAAGATCAAAGGCAGATTTTTGAAATGGAGGTTCAAATGCAAACACTAGCGGTGTTGCTCCAGGCACTAATACTGGGTTCAGGGTGAATTTTATCATTGGGCTCAGGAGCCCGCTGCCAACACCAATTGTGGTTTAGGGTACACTGGAAGATTTCTGCATGGGAAGAAAACAATCTTTAATTTCCCGAGGGAATAGAATGGGTTGTCCTGAGACCTAACCCAAGAGGCAAGACTGGACGAGACACTTAAAGATTTGCTGAGCTGAGCCATACTGTTCTAAGCTTTCGAAGGGTGGGAGGGCTGCTGAAACTTATTCTGAGAGAATGGAGAGATGGCTCTGTCTGGACTTTTCCTATTGAGGATCCTGTGACAGAAGAAGAGCCAAATGTACACAAGTTATCTTTCCGTGGCCCTGAGGTCCCCTTTGTGAGTGCACCGGTCGTTGGGTGCTCAAATTCTTTATATAAAGCAGAATCCTATTTGCGTATAATCTGTACAACCTTCTTTGTCTTATACAACATTAGACTGCCTATGATGCCTAATACAGTGTTGTTTCACAACACCGTTTAGTGACTAATGGCGAGAAAATGTCAGTGTGTGTTCAGTACCGGTGTGACTCTCCCCCCCCCCCCCCCCAATACTCACAATCTCTGGTTGGTGATTTTGCTCATGCAGAAGCCACGGTTGTGGAGGGCTGGCTTCTGGCATCCGGCTCATCTGTGCATGTTGGTATTCTGTCTAAGCTCCACTCCCACAGCTATCTGGGAACAGCCAGGTAAGCTCTGCCCCACAATAATGTAGGGAGGATGAAGCAGAGACTGGCCAGGAACAGAAGGAAGGAGGGATGGGTTGGAAGCATGATGGGAAGATACTTTTCATTGCCATCTCTTATTTTATGTTTCTAAAGCGTACTAAAAAACAAAAACAAGAAGTGGAGGGGAGGGGAGGAGAGAACACCTCATTATTCCTTTAGTAAAACCCAGGTACTGTCAGGACATAAGAGAGAAGGCGCTGCTCTAGGCTAAGGAACAGCAGAGGGCTTGCTGGGCATGCCCAACCCTAAACTCTACCTTCAGTGCCACAGAGGGGCAAATTCTTAGTCCTTCAATCTTCAGGGAGTCTACGGACTTCCAGCTTTGAAACTGAACTCTCCACAATCTAGTAAGGAGAAGCAGGCATAGCTTCCCCGTTCCTGTAGACGTGTAGGAAACGTAAAGACAGACAAATCTGTTTACGATCCCCGGGAAATGTCAGGCAGACACTGCCTTTCAGGACTGTGGACAGTCACGGGGCTGGATGCAAACATGTGGGGATGTGGCCCTTTGTCTTTCGTCTTGGATTCTCACTTCCTTCCTTCTCCATGTTCAACTCTCTCCACCTGTCTCTACTCCTGGTGACCTCTGAGATGACAGGGTGGTGTCTAGGAAGCCCCCCACCCCAACCTTTTAACTTGAATCAATGAAATCCTTCATAAGCTAATGTGGAATTTTTTTCCTGGGAACCTGAATCCCGAGCTTCCTTCTAACACCTTTCCGGGATGTAAGTTCCATTCTCCAGATTACATTTTACTATACACTGGCTACCCCTTTGCCTGTATTAATTTGCACTGGAACAAAGGAGAGAAGCTTAACTTGACATTCACCCTCAGTACCCTTAGCCCCAGATAGCTCATTAATCTTTGGGTTTGGGTGCAGATATTTTGGACGCGTGCGTGTGTATGTATGCGCGCGCATGTGTGTATGGGTTTGCATGAATATACTTGTGTGTGTGTGTGTGTGTGTCTGTCCGTCTGTCCATCTGTCTTGGTGTGTGTACATGTTAGAGTGTGTAGAGGCTAGAGTCAGGTGTCATTTCTCCGAGGCTGTCCACCTTGAGACAAGGCTTCTTGCTGGCCTGGAATTCACCAAGTTGGTCAGCATGCTTCAAGGCTCTGCATTTTGTTACTTCCCTAGCACAAATGCACACTATCATGCCTAGCTTTTATCCTTTTGTAATAATATTCTATTAATTCTTTGAGACTTGCAAACAACACATTTTCATCTTATTCATCTCCTTCCCCCAAGTCCTACTGGATTAACCATCACCTCCTCTTCATTTGACCTCCCTCTGACTTTGTTCTCTCTCTCTCTCTCTCTCTCTCTCTCTCTCTCTCTCTCTCTCTCTCTCTCTCTCTCTCTCTCTCTGCCTTAGTGAGTTCAATTTGTGTTGCTCCAATACTCCTGGATGTGGGGCTTACCCTGGAATGTAGATGACTTACCAGGGGTCACTCATACCTTAAAGAAAATGGGGTCACCCTCATCTTTCCAGCAGGTATCCAATGTCTGTAGGTCCTCAGTTTGGGGTAGGACTTCTTGACTATCTTCCTCTCTCTGTGCTGGGTTTTTTTCAGGCTTGAGTTCACACAGGCTACCCCACTGTGAGTTTGTATATGCGACTTCCCCTATAGAGTCCAGAAAACACTGTTTCTTTGTAGTTACCCAGCATCGCTGACTCTTATAACTCTCCATTTCCTCTTCTGTGATGGTTCCTGAGGAACGGGAGGAGGAGGGGGTATGTTGTCTCCTTTAGGGCTGAGCTCTCTGCATCTCTAATTCTCTGCATGCTGACCAGTTGTGGGTCTCTGAGTTAATTGCTGTCAGCTGCTAACAGACATTTCTCTGATGAGATTCAGAGACGAATTAATCTATAGGAAGAGCAATAAGTCAGTAGGAGTTGTTTTAATACTATGTCCCCTGAGCAGAATCAATTCTAGGGTTCTCCCCTGGGTCTCATGATCCATCTAGCCTCAGGTTTTCCGCCCTGAACACGGTGCTAGCTTTTGACTCCATCTCATGGAGCAGGCCTTAAATTCAGCCAGAAACGGGTTGGCTACTAAGCTAGAACTAATTCAACTGTTGCCAGACCAGTCATTACTGTGGCTCACAGGGTTCCCAGCTGCTAAGACTGATATTGACTTTCCTTCTCTTATTTCACCCACAGCATCTTCTGACACCATAAAAGCTAGCCGGTAGGGATGAAGCTTCCAGATCGGGACGCGCTTGATTTCTCCATGTTTTAGAATGCAAGTGTGTGGTGTCTTTGGTAAAAGGGTCTTACTGTTGGTATCAGGAATTGCCTTTGCCTCCAGCAGTGACACCACCTCGGCACCTGGTCACTGTTGCCATGGCAACGGCCATACATTCCAGTATACTTAGTTCCCACCTTCACCTGGGAGCAGTTACTTACGTCATATTCCAAATAAAGGGTAGATATTTTATGCCCCCACCCCGCCCTCTCTCTCGTCCCTCTCCCTTGTCTTTTTCTCTCATTAAAACCTCTCCACATGGAACCATGTTGACTTGGTGTGATTTGTCCGGATTCAAGCCGAGATTTCTACCCCAACACTTACGGTTTAATTCTGGGAAATAACCAAGGTCAATGACAACAGCTCGTATTGTTTGGCGGTATTTGGGATCTCACTGTCCAACAACTCAAAAAGAGGTTGGCTGTTCCTGCTACTGGGTCTTGTGTTTGCTAGCACACATGGTGTCTAAATGGGGAGGGATAACTCACACAAAGGCCTTTGAAAAAGCCAGATGGGAACCGACTACTACTTACTGTAAAAGCTTCCTAACACATGCATACACATGATGAGCATTTTATTTTTTTTTTGACCCAATTGGTAAGATATAATTGCCCACCTAAACATACAAAGCCCAGTACCATCCATCCCTTAAGAACATTTGTAACAACCTGTAAAGGTACACCCACCATATTGTCCTGCCAATGACAAGCATTTATAAAAGCTAAAATGACATTATTCTATCATGGGGATGGATTCCCCGATGTGCCAGGCTTAATATATTTTTGTGTTTTTAGCATGGATTCTAGGGCTTAAACTCAAATCCTCATGCTGATGTGGCAAGCACTTTCCCAAATGACCGATTGCCTGTGACCCCACCATTGGGGATCTATTGGATCAATTCCATTCGAATCCTGTTTCCTTAAAAGCAGCAAGTAAATTAACATTAAAAGCTCTGACTTTAGTGAGATGTACGAGGTGTATCTTTAGATTTTGAGAGACTCGTAGATGCCAACAGTGTGAAGATGGCCTGACCAGCTTACTGACTGACTGGTATGTGTATGTTTTGGTGTGGGAGGTGGGGTGTGCTCACCTGTGGGTGTATGTGTATGGTGGCTAGTGGGTGACATGTGGTGTCTTCATCTAAGGCTCAGTGCCCCACAAAACCTGGAGCTCGCCAGTTCAGCTAGATTGGCTGCCAAGCATTTCCTGGGGGTTGCCTTACGTGCCCCAACCGAGCACTGACATTACAAACGTGTGCCGGCCTGCCTGGCTTTTACCTGGTTGGCGGAGATCCAAATTCAGCTCTTCTCATTTTCAGAGCAAGTACTTTATCTCCTGAGCCATCTCCCTGGAGCCCTGTTGGCAATGTGGTTAACTAAGGCACAGATTTCAGAGAAGTCATTAAAGTAACATGTATCTTCCCTCTTCCAAATCTTCACAATATTTTGTGCACATGTGTACACCACACGGGTTTTCTCCCACCCTTGGCTCTTGAATAAAACCAGTAAGTGTTATATAAAGTGGTAACTGTAGTTCTGTGGAGCCTGGGACTTTCGAAGCTAAGCCATGTGTTAACGGTAAACAAACAACCCCGAAGTGCCTATCTCGATTTTGGCAAGGGTGTTCAGTGTTCAGCTGTAAGGCCTTGGAACTCCCACAGAAGGAATTCGGGCGAAGAATAGAGATCCCACTTCTTAGCTCGGAACTAGGAAAGGTCCGTTAATGGCAAAAAAAATTACGTATGTGCAAAGGATATGGGGGCGACCTGACTCAAAACTGGAGAAGGAAAGTGGGTTTAAACACCAGTAGCTAGTTTTAAAGCCAAGACGAAAGAGAGATGCACGCGCACAGTAGAAGTGGTTTTAAAAACCCTGCCTTTGCAGTATGATTACTTTTTAAAAATGAGAGCGATTGAAATAGGAGCCAAGAGCCTCGTGCACCTTCAACCCCAACAAAACGTGTTGGCCTGGACACTTTCTAAGATGACCGTGCTCTTCCTACCATGGGTATTTCTGACCTACAGCCCTAAAGCAGGGTTTCTGGTGTGTTTAGACCCAGAGCTACCTGCCGGACCAAACAGCAAACCCAGGTGAAATCCACATCAACTCGGCCAGTTTTTATTGATCCTTTATTGATCCTCTGAATGTAGCCCAACGGAAGTTATTTCCCAAACTGTTATTGGTAGCTGTAGGTCATGATTACTCCAGAGACCTGCCGTGCTAGAAGGAGCTTAAACCCCACACACTTAGGTTTTGTCAAAGGTAGATATAAGAAATTGCCCTACTTTAGAAAAAAAAAAAAGCCTTTTCTTTCTTTCCTTTTCAAAACAGCTCTTCAAACAAAGGCTCCTTGACAAATTCCCTTTGGACCCAAGGGCTGGGCAAAGGTTTTTTTCTCCCTGGTGAATAGTTCCTCAAAATTACATGAGAGAGAATTCTGTCAGCGGGTGCTTTCTTCTTCCAGACGAGGCTGGTGAGCAGCCCAAAAGTTAAGTTTAATTGGTCCCATTACTCTCAAATAAAACTCATTGTTAGGGGTTCTTTCTTCACCCCTCTTTTGTTTTTCCTTCCTTTGGTTACCTACATCATTCTCACAAACTTAACTTGACACCCACCATACACACACACACACACACACACACACACACACACACACACACACACTCCCTGAGGTGGGCAGCATATTAAAAAGGTACAATTAACTCAGAGATTACAAATATGCCTCCAGAGCTGTGTGTGTGTGTGTGTGTGTGTGTGTGTGTGTGTGGCTGTGTGTGTGTGTGTGTGTGTGTGTGTGTGTGTGTGTATGCACTTCCAGTTGACTCCCAGTCCCCTGGCAGAAGGCTCTCCCTCCTTTCTTCCTCATTGTTTGTTTATTTTGAGAGAAGACAAGAAAGCAAAAGACAGCATCAAGGGTTGAGGTTTTGTCTGAAATAAATTCCCGGCATTAAACAGTGACAAATACAACTCCACCAATTTAGGCGGACCCTGTGGTGAATCATGATGCCTGCATGCGAAGTTCCAAGACCTTCTATGGACCTAGGGAGGGCTGGTTTGAGCTGGCTTCTCTCCTCAAGTGACAAGTGAAATTGTAAACACGTCCCCAGGTGCTGCCTTCCTCAATGGTAGGAGGAAGAATGGGTGTGTTCGCATAGTGTCAGAGGCCATGGGGTGTGCAAAGGGAGTGAAGTCAATGGGCAGAAAGGGACAATCTGCTTGGTGGCTAACCACACCCTCAGACCTCAGGGACACCTATTAAGGTCTGTGTATTTTAAAATTGTTCATAGCCATTAACAAGAAGTGAGAAAGGAATGGTTCAGTAGTTGAAAGGTTATTCTCAGGTAGAGATACGAGGGCCGTGGAGATACTGCTCTCTGAATGAGTCATCTCTGTGTGTATCTGGTTTTTTTTTTTTTTTTTTTTTTGGTTCTTTTTTTCGGAGCTGGGGATCGAACCCAGGGCCTTGCGCTTCCTAGGCAAGCGCTCTACCACTGAGCTAAATCCCCAACCCCCTGTGTATCTGGTTTTAAAAGGAAAGATCTACCGCTTCTTAATTCTCCCCCCCCCACCCCGCCCCCACATGACAATAAATATTAGCTTCAGTAGAGAGCAGGTACTGATATATGTTAAATGAAAACGATGAGTTTTGCTTTGTTTTTGAAGACAGGGTTTCACTATGTAGCCCTGGCTGACCTGGAACTTGCTATGTAGACTAGGTTGGCCTTGAACTTACAGAGATCCACCTGCCCCTGCCTCTCAAGTGCTGGGATTACTCTGGCCAGCTGTCAAGTGACTTTTTTTTTTAAAGCAAAAGATCCACAAATGGATCTAAAATAGAGCTCTCCTGTTGGCGGCTAGACCCGAGTGCTCCAGTTTTGCACTGGTCTTGTGTGGTAGGGAGCTGTGCTTCTTGCTACTTGGCGCCCCATCCCTTCTCCCTGCCTGGAAAGGCGGTGCTGCCGATGGCGCTGCCCAAGCTCCTTTGCTGTCAGATGGGCCTGCGAATGGCAGGAAGGAAATGCATGCAACAGGAAACGCTACTCTTCCACCTCTGGCTGCGGATGAATAATGGCAAACACCTCCTATGAGTCTCTGCTTGTTTGTTTTTCTCAGTGGCCTACTCGCTTTCTAAGAAGTCAGTGTTGGGGTCTTTCCTTTGAACTAGACAGGTGCATTTTATTTCCAGTCAGGGCTCTCGGTGGCACAATGGTGTCAGCTTCGGCAAACTGGAGAAGGGTTTAGAGCAGCAGGGTTAAACTTTAACCCCATCCCACCCAAGAATCCTGTTGTGTGGGAAGAGAAAGAGGACATTTCCTCCTACCAACACACCCAGGCTTCAGTAGGTACTGCTCTACGGGGTAAGCGCAAGATCAAGGGCAGATATTCCGCTCCTCTGCGGCACATAATAGATTCTACTTATCAAAGACTCCAGCGCACTCAAGCACTTGGAGGTTAAAGGGCTTTGCTTGTGACTCAATAAAAAGAAATTAATATAAGACTTTGTTTTTTTATTGTGGAGGTTGCTTTTTAAATAACAGTTTGACAAAAGGGCGAGCAGACTCCATAATGGGGTAGTGAGGCAGGAGTCCAAACTTGGTTCTATCGGTGGGACTGTCCTCAGGACCTCGCGTGAAGCTAGAACTGTACATAATTACAGGGTGGCGGTGGTGGAGGAAGGGGGACTCTGTGAGGAGAGGAGGCTGGCGTGTGTGAAGTGACACTCCCAGTCTTTCATATTTATATTATATATGTATATATAAAATATTACATCCAAGGACGATAGTCATTTGTACCATTTCCCAGGGTAACCCGGATGCAGGCAAGGCAAGGGCATGGGGCGGGCATGGAAGGTGGCGAGGGAATGGTCTGACTAGGGGCTCAGAGAAGTTGCAGGAGCTTCAGGGACTGCAAGAGGGCCCCTGGCTCTGCTGAGGCCAAGTACTGGCAACAGAGCCAATCCTCCAGCTCCACACCCCGCCTTCGTTCTACCGCCTTCTCGGCAAACTTCATCATCATCAGGGCTCGCTTCATGTCGATCCAGTTGTGCAGAGTGTTGCACAGTACCTCCTCCGAGGGGCACGGCTGCTCCACCAGCTCTCGCCGTGGCCCCCACAGCAAGCACTGTAGCACCCGCTTGGCCTCACCTATGCGGATGCGCTTGATGGGATCGGCCTCAAGGAGCAGGTGGGCGAGCTGCTGCAGGCCGGGCGAGTAGAGCGACAGTGTGGGCAGCGGGGGTAGGTCCTCCCGTCGGTAGTCACGCTCCCGTAGCTGGGCTCGCACCTCGAATGGGTTGGGCTGGTGGAGCAGCTCGTAGATGAGGATGCCAGTCTGGAACTCATCAAACTTACGGTACTGAGAGGCAGATACGATCTCAGGGGCCAGCCGGGCCTGGCTCTTCTTCTGTTGCAGGTTGGTGGTGCCTCCCGGCTTCTGCTTGGCCTTCAGGAAGTTGCTGATGATCAGCCTGGGCAGGTGCTTCTCACCAGGTCCTCCCTGGCAGGCTGTGGTGGCTGCGGGTGCGGCAGAAGGACAACGGGACGTGGTGGTGGGCACGCTGGGATTAGCAGAGGGCCCGGGAGAGCTCTGAGGGTTGCAATGCACTAGCAGCAGGTTCTCCAGACATAGGTCCCGGTGGATGATCCCATGTTCCTTCAGGTGCTCCAGCCCGTTGCAGAGCTGCAGAAGCAAGAAGCACACCCGGCGCTCGTAAACCTCAGGCTCTGAGCGGTGGCTGGCCACAGAGTCCCGCACAAAGTCCGAGGCAGTCTGGTGCGGCACCTCCCGGGTGATGACCACCACACAGTCCTGCTCCTGGGCAGGGGTGTGTGAGGGCGCAGCAGGCGCAGGGTCCTTGCTGGATGTGTCGGGGAAGGCAAGCATGCTGGAGGGCACAGAGGCCACAAAGTGGCCGCAGTCTTGCTGGATGTTGAAGTGCACTGGCACGGACGGGCTACAGTACGAAGCTGACTTGGGTTCTGGGGTTTTGCAGATCTGTCGCGAGAAGGAAAAGCGAGGTTAGGAGTGGGATCCGTGGTTCTGTGAAACAAATGCCCGGATATTTGGCATCCTCAGACCAAGAGGCAAACTATTTCTTACCTTATTTTTTTTTTTAAAGATTTTATTTATTTATTATATCTAAGTACACACTGTAGCTGTCTTCAGACACACCAGAAGAGGGCATCGGATCTCTTTACAGATGGTTGTGAGCCACCATGTGGTTGCTGGGAATTGAACTCATGACCTCTGGAAGAGCAGTCGGGTGCTCTTAACCACTGAGCCATCTCTCCAGCCCCCAACCTTATTGATATCGTACATTAAACATCACTTAAAGGGGCTCACAAGGACTAAAGAGTTAGTGCTAAAGCATACAATTAATTCTTCGAAAAATTTGGAGGAAATATAGCATCTCTGAGACTTCGGTTTAAGCAGCATTTTCTTTCTTTTTTCTTGTACAGAAAAGAGTTTACTCAGAGCATGGGGAGTCAAGAAGGTAGTAGAAGCAGAAGAAGGAGAGAGAGAGAGAGAGAGAGAGAGAGAGAGAGAGAGAGAGAGAGGAGAGGAGAGGAGAGGAGAGGAGAAGAGAAGAGAAGAGAAGAGAAGAGAAGAGGGTAACAGCATTTTCTTTTGTGCCTGTCTGTCTGCCTGTCTGCTGTCTGTCTGTCTCTTTCTTTCAAAGAATTCACAATGGGCAGGATGGTGGTCTTCACTTTAATCCCAGCACTCAGAAGGCTGAGGCAGGCAGAGCTCTTAGAGTTTGAGGCCAACCTGGTCTACAGAGCAAGCAAGCTCCAGGACAGCCAAGACTATATACAGAAAAACCCTCTCAGAAAAAAAAAATCCACACCAGAAGTGTAGTTCACAGAAGAAAATAATTCAAGCCCACAGTGCTTTAGGGGCTCTGTGGTATAAGAGGAATATGCCTCTTACTCCACAGAGTGGTTGGCATGGAGTCTCACAAAGTTGACCAGTTTGTACAGAACTCAGTCTGACTCCCTATCGTTTCCAGTGAAAGCAAGGTTGATATTTCATCATCAAGTGGATTCTCTCTCCTCCCTCTCTCTCTCCCTCCCCCCCTCCCCAACTTTAGAGACAATGGTATCCCTACACTTTTAGAATTTGACCACATTCTCTTAGGCTGCCTTGCTTCCTAGATTTAGGTAAACGTCTAACACCCGCTCTGTGAAATGGCTTAAGGGCCGCCTCATGCAGATGGGTGCAGGAAGCTGTGCTCTGCTCCAAGCCAGAGCCTTGGCCGCAGGAAGAAAACATCAAGCTCCCCTGGGAACAAGGAGCCACCGGGCTGGAGGGCATCCTTAGGGTTAAAAACAGGAATAAACAAGGTAGATAATCTCAACCTTCCCTGTGGGAAATCCACACAGCCAGGATCTGATCTCTTGATCTATCACTGTGACCTCTTCTGCTCATACTGCTAGGGTGAGCTGCCGGAGGAAAATTAACAATCCTCTTGGAGGATTCTCAAACCAGTCGGGAAGGCCCTCTTAGACTTCGGTTTCCACGTAATTACACTGGAAGGGACTGAAGATGCTCTCTTGTGTGTCTCTGTCTCTCTCGTCCTCTGCTTTTCGAGCAGTGCTCTGCCTGGGTTTGGAGAGAAGAGAAAGGTATCTCCTCCCATCTACGGATCATAAGGAGCCAGCAGCTGAGGACCGATCATGATGGTGTTTACCACATGACTTTCAGGCAAAGTTTTCTCAAGTTTGGTTGCATACACTGTTCACAGGCGTTGGTTTCTATTGTAGCTATGTAGTCTTACAGCATGGGATTCTGCATCAAAGAACTCATTCAGCCTCCGGGGGAAAAGAGCTTTTATGTTTTTTAAAGCTAACCAAGGAGTTGGTAACACGTTAGTGCATTAATTTCTCTATTGTGGAGGCAGAATTGAAATTTTAAGAAACTATTATCTACCCCAGAAATCGTTTCCCTTTACTCTAAATAAAGCTGATTTGGAATTCATGTGTCTTGCCTCAGGGTCTCCTTGCAACATACCCATCCACACTACTTTTAAATGGCATTCCTCTGGGATCCTTTCAATTTTTTTTTTTTTTTAAGTTCAACATTATTTAGTATGACGATGATATTTGTGTGTGAGGAGACTGGGGCTGAGGTGAGAGGTGGATGTCGGGGGTAGGAGTTTCAAAGGACAACTTCCCCTAATTGGTTCTCTCCCTCCATAGTGGATTCTGGAGTTCAAACGCATGTTGTGAGGTTTGTATAGCAAACGTTTTTCACTCGCTGAGGCATCTCTTTGGCTTGGAACACTTTTAAATGAAAGGAAATTTGTGGGGGTGAGTCCTCACAAAAGCCTTGCCTATAAATACTCACGTACTGAGCAGTCACTGCCTGTCAAGCCCTCAGTGGACAAATGGAGGATTGACGCTGGGATCGCTTTAATTCAGAGCACACGCACACCGGAGCCCCGCATGTGTGGGGCACCGTGTTGCTTATGGGACTTTCACAAAAATAGCTCCTTAAACCCCACAAAGCTCAAAGCAGTAGATGGTCTCAGAGAGGGAAACCTGAGGCTTTGTTAGCGGAAACTATTAACCCAACTAGGAACCTGGGAAGAGTTCTTTAAGTTGAATGTATAGGCTCTGGGAGGCAGCAGACCAGTTTTAAGTATTAGCTGGGAAGCCTTTGACAAGCTACCGGAGATTCTTATCTGAAGTAGCTATGGTCCATAAAGGAGCCTCAAATATGGAAATAGCAAATATGGGGCCAGGCTCCAATAAATACAGGACAAGGGTTCAGTGATTCTGGTCACAGTATTTTTCAATAATTGATGGCTGTGTGACTTTGCCTTGTCCACACTCTGCTTAGAGAGCCTTATTTAATCTACATTGCTGACACCAAAGTCAGAGCTGACATACCATAACCCACATTCTCGCTCTAAGGCTCATTACTGGCTCCTTGCTTATGAACACCAAAAGCCTGTTAACACCACACTTGTGTATGTAGGGTGTTAAACACCAGACTCACAGGCAACACTCCCAATGGAAAGCATGAAGTCTGACAAAGAGAGGCACTGAATATACTAAGATAAAATAAAATAAAATAAATAAAATAAAAACACGTGCTTTTGGTTGGAGCAGAAAACACATGCAGGGTGTGTCCTGATTTCCCATCAGCTGGAACCACACGCACCAGGCCTTCCCCATTTTTTCCTGCCCTGTGCATGTCCACAAAGGATGGGAAACACTTTGAGCACTGATCTGTGGGTGACAAATACATTTCTGTGGGCAGGTCGTGCTACAAATATGGGAGCATCAATGCTGGTGGTCGGTGGCATCTGCCTTCCGTTCTGTTTTCTCTGGGCTCTAAATGGGGCAATGGTGCCTCCCAGGGATCAGCTTAAATGATGCAGGTATGGCTTTGGGCCCCAAGCCTGGCCCATGGTGAGTCTGCAATGACAAGGTTGCTATGGTGACAGTTCTTGCCATTACATCTGTAGCCATTTAATGATGGGTCAGAGCTATCTAGAACTGGTTTACAAGTTCTCTACAACCTCTGACTGAGCCTGGGCCAGGCCTTGGCAGGGCCTGACAAATGGTTTCCAAGGCTGTCTTTCCTCCAGGGTATAAAAAACTCCAGGCCCAGCAAACCCAGGGACCCAGAACCCCAAGTGAGCCAAACTGACATTTTGCACAGAGATGCAAATAAGGGAGCTGGGTAAACAGTAATTGAGCTGGGCCTTCAGAAAGACCCCAGGGCACAGTCACCTCCTCCACCTCAGAGAGCTGAACCAGGAACAGCCACTCAGACCCCTCCCAGGCTTGGGCGGGGCATCCCAAGATCATTCTAGAGTTGAGATGAAGAATGAGGAATGCAGATAGTGATCTTTGTCCCCTTGCCCCTCTGCTGCTACCCATCTCCTTTCCAGGGGACTCTGCCCTTGGTGTTTAGCTCTGGAACTTTCCAAAGACCTTGGGCTCGGCTGAAGTTTCAAACTTTGTCTTGTCTTAAGCTTTGGAACCAGAGCCCACTCCTTGTGTGAATCAGGACAAAGTCAGCACAGATCCCTTAATTATGAACTGAGGTCCTACGTGGCTGAGAAACAGCTTCAAAATCCACAAGTACTAATGCTATCCCCCCCCCCCACTTCCTGCCACACATCCATGGATGTGTCAGGCTATAAGGACCAGCTTATGCCTCCATGTTATAGGCCAATGAACCTGTGATGGGAGGTCCCCGAGCCAGGCACAAGCAGGTGCCCATCTGCTATTGTTTGCTGGGATTCAGAGGCAACACTGCGTTTGATTTCAGTGTCAGGTCTCTGCTTAACGCGAACAGCTGAACGGAGAGCTCGGGGACACACAGGCGGCTGGGAAGGAGCCCGACTCCCCCTCCTGAGGGCTCTCAGATGACGGTATTCCGTCTAGACTGCACCGCTAATGAAGTGGAACAGCTGCAAGAGCCGAACGAGGCTCACAGCTCCCCGCCCCCCATCGCCAGACCAGGCACATTTACAAAGCAATAACGCCTTTTCTAATTACAGCATCGCTCCATGAGTATTTGACGCTGTTCTCCAGACTTCGGTTTTTTAATGCTACATCTCCAGGAAAGTCAACTAGGAATCCTCTGGGACCCTCTTCATTGGAGATGAAGGCTTATCTTGAGGCTTTTCTCTTGGCTTTAACTCCCAATGCAATAAGGAGAAGTACTTGCTTCTGTGATCCTCTGGGCAAGCGCAACTATGTGTTGGGTATTGGGGAAAATTGGCTCTAGATTCCCAGCTACTTCACATAATGACTAGTAGATTGGGAAAGAGTCTCTGCTCAAGGTTTGAACTCAGTGCTTCCCCCCCCCCCCCCCCCGCACTTGGCTTTTGCTATGTAATCTTGTCACTTTCTTTGAATTAAGTTCCTTCAAGATTGCCTGAGACCTCCAGGTTTTAGCACCAGGGGGCAAGGTGAGAGCACACAACAGAGACAAGGAGAAAAAGACCGGAGGATGAGTCACACACCATTTTCTCCCGTTCCCTGAACATCTAAACTCCTGTCTACTCTCTCCTCTCACAAACTCCACACGATAACCTGGGCGTTCAGTTCATCTCATTCAGATAATTTTTCAATCACCTTCTCCCTCTTCAGATGGCCCCTGATTTCAAACAGGGTCAATAAGAAACACTTGTAGCCACAATGGGAAATGAGGGTGACTCCATGACA
Organism: Rattus norvegicus; assembly: GCF_021556685.1. Lineage (NCBI taxonomy): Eukaryota > Metazoa > Chordata > Mammalia > Rodentia > Muridae > Rattus > Rattus norvegicus. The sequence goes on from NC_141549.1 coordinate 64,187,692, forward strand.
GCTGAGCTGGAGGTTAGGTAGAGCAATTTTCAACTTGCCATATTTGCAAGCCGAATAATGGGTATTTTAGGAACATAGCTTCAGTAGAAGTCAAGAAATAAATGTACTGAATACAGCCATCCTGACAGAAAAGGGCCCTTTTCATCTTTTAACTTCATTTGGGGAAGGGGCACAAAATTTAGCTTACCCAGAAGGCAGTGTCTGGGTTCAGACCTGAAGTGGCCATGGAAGCCTAATTTCATAGAAGTTCCCTTTGGGACAGCTGCCTTCTTCCTCCCCTTCCCTCCCTCTCCTCTCTTCATTTCCGGTGGTGTTGGTGATTAAAGCAGGGGTCTTACATATGCTCGGCAAGTAATTTACTACCGAGCTACATCCCAACCCCCACACTTCCTTTGTAAGGCCGACTTATCCAGATGGGTCCTGAGCTCCTGGTGTAGCCCAGGCAGGCTGTGAACTTGTCCTATTTCAGCCTGTTTGGTAGCTGGGATCCCCAAGCCTGGCAGTATTTTCTCATCACCAGTGCCTGCTCTCTTGGCCATAACCTGACCCAAGTCTTTTGTGATCCTGATATCTGTTAACTACATAGAGCTTCCTAGTAGCTAACCCTGTACCCTCTTTACAGAAGCGTAGCTTCTAAATGGACACGGGTCTCCTGGACATACTCATTGGGGCTCTCGGCCATCTTGTCTGGTGGTATCGCAAGTTTCTTTCAAAGAAAAATCTCAAGTATGATTCATTGCAGTCACATAGGTAACTAATCCACCACCCGAGAATCTAATGGTAACGGTAAATTCTGAGCAATGTTATTGTTGCTTTCACCGTTCACAGGGCAATGTCTGAGTCTAAGGCTCCTGCTGCGGTCACTTGACGAGCAGGCGAGGACCTTAACTGTCCTTTTCTTTTATTGGATTATGAGCTCCGTAAGGAATCTCACGATCACACCTATCTTCCTATCTCTGTGAAACACTCGAGTCAAAACCTCCTGAAGACTTGAGTGAAGTCTGCCGCACTAAGCTGTTCCCTATGGCCGCTGGACCACAAACACAGACTCATGCTAGGAATTTCAGGGTGCTACTTCTCCGGGTCAGGCAGAGAGTGGGATCACCGGGTTCTAAATATAAAGGCAAACTTGCTAACTAGCGCGCTTCTGAGAGCTTGGAGAGGTGCCAGAACCAGCTGGTCAGACCACAGAGCGGAAGGACCGCGGTAGTACCTACTTAGTACCTACTTTCACTGCGTAGATGCTGTCGGGGTCCTTGGAGCAAGTGGCACCGTAGTAAATTGCATCTCCCGAGTCACAGCAAGGCTTGTTGCATATCAGTTTGAAGAGCGACCAGCTGTTCTCATCGAAGCGCAGTTCCGTTTTCAGACCACCCATGAAGAGGTCTTCGCACTTGGTCACCAGGCGGGCCAGGGACTGTGTGTAGAGGCCCCCGAGCTTGGCATAGGTGCCCTCCTTGCTGCTGATACTGCTCAGCAGGCTGTGCAGCTGAAGCTGGCTGCTGCCGGTGGAGGCCTGGCTGGACACGCTGAGCTGGGATGACGAGGTGGAGGTGGCCGCTCTGCCCTGGAGATTGGGGCTCCCACAACTGCCTTTGCTGTTTGCTGGACCCAGAGCTGGGGCCCAGGGGACACTGCCTTTGAAAGCTTTCTCCAAAGGCTCAGAAGAGGAGAAGACATGGTGGGGATGGTTTCCAGAGTTCAAGGAATAGCTCAAAGGAGGCTCGTCATGGGCACAAACATTGGTTTCCGAGTGGCTTAGGTTCAGCTTGGGACTCGCTGTGCGTGGCTTAGGGGAACCTTGGGTCCAGAAGAAGCCATCAGGGGAGGAGGCAGCACGGCTCACTATCTTTTTCTGGGGCAGAGGAGGAGGCTGTGCAGGACCGCTGGGGGACACATCCTCCGTGGAGCCTGACGGGAAAGGGACGGGAGCAAAGAGCTTTTTCCCGCTGATGGTGGGTGAGTGGGTGGCCTCACACGATGGACCTAGAAAAAGAAGCAGAAGTCATAAGGCTGGAGATCGAGGCCACTGGCTCAGGTGCCGTGGGATTATTATTTTTTAATCGGTCACAGCGATTAATTTTATTGTACTCCTTTCTATTTCTTTAAATGGTGTATGCACAGCGGACAAACTGCAAACTGCACGAATGACACTCACTGTCCGTGAAGTCTCCCTGCACCCCCTCCCTGAGCACTAAGCACCTTTCAGATGACTTCTTAGCCTGAATCAGACTCTGGGGTCAGAGGCAGCATGTCCAGAGTCAAGGTTCCTTTCCCTCCCTCATTCAAGGGGCCTCTGGCGCTGCTAACCAGTCAGTGTCTTGGCTTGTCTCTCCTTTATAAGCCTTGTTCTGATTTCCTAAGCTTGACGGGGTCTGTCCTCACCTTTAATGTCAACTCTCTGGTTGTCACCAACATGCTCCTTTATGTTTCTACTAGGAATTAAGGGCAAAGGGCATGAATAAACTAGTCACATCCAGCCAAATTTCCTCCAAAAAAAAAAAGGGGGGGGGGGGGAGACTGGATTGTACTATCTGGAATTCCACCATTAAATTTCAGCAACTCTCCATTGCAACCTTTCTGAACATGCATTTTTGTCTGGCAGCCATCCCAGAAACCCCTGCACAATCTCTAGACAGGTGGCTAACTTGCTCCCATCATGCCTCTCTAATTCTAGCTCCTATACTGAAGGCTGGTCAACTTTCTAATCAGTAATAGTGGAGTGACTCTTTAAAAGCCAATCCATCTCACACACATTCCCTAGATCTCCAAGAAGAATCAAGATGTCAGTTACAGACCCTGCACAGAAGCAGTGTTTAGGCACCTGAGAGAACAACTACTCCACCACCCTGTTCTGTGTTCCCATGACATCCTGTAGGAACTAAGTTGGACAATTCTGACTGGATTTAGATCCCATAGCTGCTTGGGCAAATCTGGTAAGGACTAGGTATTCCGAGGCATATATAACACCAAGGATTGGCATGTAGACCGGATGTGTTTAACGTCTTAGAGGCTGTGAATTTGTGCTAGGATGTTGCAGCTAACAAGAAGGGGGCAGCACAGACATGCCCCTGAATCGCATACCTGCCCAGCAGAGGGGAAGCAGGGAGTTTCACAAAACTTAGCAGTGATGGGTGATTTACTTCAAGTGTGGACTTCCTGTATCCAACTGGACATCGTATACACTGACAAAGATTTTCATTTTAGGTCTGGAGAGATAGCTTAGGTGGTAAAGAGCCCCAGGATGGAGCTCCAGAACCCAGGCCAAGAGAGCAGCTTGTAACTCCACCACTAGCGTTGAGGAGGGCAAACAGGAAGATTTCCGAGGGTTTGCCCTTCTTGGCTACTTTGTCAGTTTACGAGACTGTTCTTTAAACCTTGAAGCTGCCACCACCAACAAAACATGGAGGATACTTAAAATTGTTCTCTGACCTTTACACAAATGTGCATATATATGCCCACACCTCCACCCGTGTAAGCAGGTATGGAACCACGGCTGGTGAGAAAGTCCCACGGTGAACAACAGATACCTCAGGGTCTTATAATCTCCCCAGGACGGATGTACTCAGGTTACTTTGACATGGATGCTAAAGTGTGACCTTCTCCATGGAACAGATTTTTCTAGCTGTCACTCCAGGGTGAGAGAGGACTGACCCTGACATTTTCTTATTCTTGGAGAACCATTTCTTCAACGCTCCTCTGGGCAAACAGCCTTTGGATGATGCGTTGCCTAAGTCATTACCCACAGCAGCCGCTATGGTCTGCACTCACCAAAGCCAGAAGAAGACAAACGTACCCTGATAACGGAAATGCTCTCATAGCTCACAGGTAAGCCATCTGTCAGGGAAAATCTAAGTAAAAAAGAAAACCTGAACGGCTTTGGCCGATGGACAGAAAGACTCAAATTCAATGGCACACGAAACTAATTCTACCATATCCTGGTTGTATGCTGATATTAGACCGATGTCTCCAAATTCTCGCTTACAATGAAGAGCAGGGATGGCTGGGAAAATTTTGTGAGAACTAGGCAAGCACTCTCACATTGAGCTAAATTCCCAGCTGAGTAATACTGCCTAAGACAGAGGGTTCCAAACACTATTTCCCAAGTGTTCCTTCCAGTCTTCAGTTCCACATGTAGCATACTCAGAGATAAACACCCAGCATCCCTTTAGTGCATGCACTTCCGACAAGAGGAGAGAATCACGTATGGCATGCTGGGTGAATCTCACAAAGGTGGGGCCCGGTGGGAGATGTATAGTCGTTTGGTATCTTTTATATTTAGAAAGTGAAGAAGTTGTCGGTATTTCAATGTTTGGGGAAAACAGGTTGCTCCCTCCTCAGAACGGAGGGCAAAAGTTCAAACGTGGTAGCATGAGGTCTACCTTATGATAGGGTCTTGTCTTCTTGCTGGGGTTTAATACGTACTTCCACTGTCTCTTCAGCCCTGAGAGCCGGGCTCACAGAGGAAGTGGTCAGCCCTGTTTTGAGCCATCTGAGTGACCATTGTTGAGCTTTTTACATTTATGTTAGCCACTGTTTCAATTATAAGTAAAGCAAAGCCAATTACATTGCATGCGAGTGTCTGTGTGTGTGTGTCTGTGTGTGTGTGTGTGTGTATGTGTGTGTGTCTGTGTCTCTGTGTGTGACTGTGTCTGTGTGTATCTGTGTCTCTGTGTGTGCGTGTGAGTATGTATGTGTGTCTCTGTGTCTGTGTGTGTGTGTCTGTATGTCTGTGTGTGTGTCTCTGTGTCTGTGTGTCTCTGTGTGTGTCTGTGTCTGTGTGTGTGTTTGTCTATGTGTGTGTGTGTCTGTGTGTGTGTGTATCTGTGTGTGTGTGTGTGTCTGTATATGTGTGTGTTTTGCGTGGAAAATCTTGGACTATTCTATGGACTGACGCTTGCTAATCTGATGTAGCTGAGCAAACAGCTTCAAAGATTCACCTACTCACCTGTTACTATTTCTTAAGCACCTACTAAGTGTAAGACAGAAACAAATCAGCCATAGAATACTCAACCCAACCCTAGGGAAGTTTGATTTCTCTCATTAGAGATGAGAAAAGAACAGCCTGTGTGTAGGCACCGTGCCATGCAGGAAGAGGCTGTCTGGAGGTTTCTGCCAACAGATAGGTAGGTAGGGACTCAGGCATTCTCCAGCTGCACAATTTTCCAAGGGAAGTCGTGCAGCTTCTCATTTGGTTCCAGAATCTGGAGCGGCCCAGTATCACATGGAAAAAGAAAGAGATTGAGCAGAACACTCCTTTTAAAGGACGCCTCGCTTTTCCAGGAAGATAAATGTGGCTCGAACTGGAAGCATGTCATTAGCATTTTGCAGCTGGATGGAAGATGTGGCGTTTGTGAGGAATCTCTCCAGACCCACTCGATTGATCATCCCGGAAAGCAACAGTCAAGGCCACAGTGTGGTTTGCACGGAAGGGAAAGATGTAGGTCTCAGTTTGGAAGACAAGTCCCTGGGGCCTCCTCTACCAGCCAACAGCCCAGCCAGGGCTCTGAGATTGGGATCTTCCAACCTCAGCAGAGACACAGCAGTGAGCATTGTCTTTCTAGGTAGTTAAACTGAAACCTCATTCAAGTCCCTTCTCCTGTGCTGCTGGTAGAAAAGCAAGCTGGCACTTTCTAGAGGACGAATTGAGGGTGACTACTTGAAACCCATCCAAATGTTAAAGCACAGATTTTACTTCTTTTAAGAATTTGTCACACACACACACACACACACACACACACACACACACACACACAATTTGTCTCACAGATAGGATATGTAAACCAAATCTCCCCAGTGTGTGTCTCAGGACCCCACTTGAATTTTCTAACAAAACAGCCTAATTATACATTGGCAAGAGAAGGATTTAACTGCTGGCTAACAACCGAAACAATAGAGCAGCTTCAAAAATCGACCGCTAATGGTTCTGACTTGAAAGTACAAAATGTATACAACTGAATTTTAGGGCACTTTGATTCTTAATGACAGAAAAAAATATGTTCACAGTGGCAGTGGGCACAAGATGAGGTGGGTGTTAGGAGAGACACTCCTTGCTGCATACCTTTCTATATTGTTTGCTATTTAATCGAAAATACATAGCTTACTGAAATTAGTGTGCCTTAAATGGCACACTAATGAAAGGAAATACGACGGCATTAATTGGAGATTTTTAAGGAAACTGTTTTAAGATGAAGCCTCTTTGCTGGCAGGGATAATTTGGGATACTGGAAATATTTAAATGGAGTTTGTTTTCCTCTGGAACCAACCTCTGTGCCTCACCAACATCTGGGACAGAAGCCCGGACTCAGTTCTTGATGGGCTGGGGGTGTATACTATGCTGGGACGGATTACTTACATAATGTATTGGATTGAACCTATGGATTTAAGATCAAGAGATCTAATAAGCCTGGGTAATAGAGCACACATTAAATTTAGGTAGACAGTTTTGCGGATCTCTTTGAAGAATACGACCTCTTCTTTATCGGAGACGGGGAGCACGTGCTGGCTGGAGGTCAGACTACCAGTCACATGAACTACAGGCTAATGTTTCTGGACTTCCTGTCTCTCTCCCTTACAGGCCTTCCTACCCAGCCCCGTGCCCTTCCTGGCCTACTTTCTCCACAGCGACTATTGCATGTGCGGAACTAGCCATGTGCCCTATGAGGAAAGGGACTGGGCAGTTATTTTTGGATCTTCGGCATCTGAAATTGTGCCCAGCGCGTAGTTTATATCAAATATCTATCAAATGATCGGCAGAGCATATATATAAACACCCCGCACCCCATACACACACGTATGTGTGGTTTTTTTTTTTTTTTAAAACTTACTGGTATTATTGTGGACAAAACCAAGCCGATCAAAGCCGCAGTACTTGGTTGCTTTCCTCTAGCTCTGACCTCCTAGCTATAAAATAAGACCCAGCAGTGTGGTTCTGCCTCTTGGACTGGGTGAGGCTCCATGTCCGCTGCCTGTTTAGAGTTCTCTGCTCTTTTCTGTTGCTGATGCTAGTGGCTACCACTGAACAGCCAATTATGACCTCGGTCTCTTGAATCACTCAGTTAAGCCAAAGAGGAAAATGATCTCAATGTGACGTTAAGTCTGTTTTTATTTGTTTTGTTTTGTTTGTTTTTTTAGTTGTTTTGAGTCAGCGTCTCTTAGAGACTAGGCTGGCCTGGATTACCACATCGATGCAGATGCCTTCGTGCTCCTAATGTTCTCTCCTCCACTTCCCAAGCGCTGCAGGCCTGCCCCACCATCCTCAGCTTTAGGCGTGTATATTTCAAGGCAGCCACAAAGGTCTTCGGGCCGTTTACCCAGTGTTGTCCCCTCACAACCACCCACCTATTCTCCACAACAGATCCGACCTAAGGGTTGCATTTGTTCCTCCAGAACCAAGCACGATCCAAACAACCACTGAGTCCGCTTTGGCCTTCTACACAGTGACTCTGTGCCCAACAAACTGTGCTCCTCAGACAAAATGTCATAATGGACGTGCTGGAGGGAAATGAGATCTGATAAAAGTATAAAATGGGAAAGGTTTACAATGATATAAAAATACCATTTTGTTACTTTAAACCTTAGATAACATTCCTGCTTTAAACATGTAACAGGTTTGAACTATATTCTTTGGCAGGGAGTGGGCTGAGGCAGGGTAGGTTTCTCTGCATAGCCTGGGATGTCTGGAACTAGCTCTGTAGACCAGGCTAGCCTTGAACTTGGAGATCTGCATGCCTCTGCCTCCCGGGTGTTAGGATTAAAGGTGTGTGCTACGGCCAGGCCTTATATTCTTATACAATTTAAATGTTCCTTTTGCTATTAAACCCAGACAGCAGATAGATCTCTAACTTTGGCCACCAACCTTGACAAATTCCTAGCAAATTTACATAAACCAAGGTGGTGACAGGCTCTGGAACGACTTTTTTCCTTAGGCTACACCACGGATGCAGAACACCAGGAAGACAGACATAACTTCACCAGTGAGCTCTTGCTACAGATAAATGGTTTCTTTTGGCCAGTGAGGCTGATGCTAATTCTCATTTCATGCAACTTCAGCCTGAATGGAGGCCTCGTTCCTTCTGATTCATAGCCCCAGTGTCTGTTGTAAATGTCAAAAAGTCAAGAGGCTCAGGCATTTCAGTTATAAGACAAAAGCAGATAAGAACTTGTGGGCCTGTAATAGGCATGTTCTGTAAGAGTCTCAAAGCACCAGACTGGGGTGTCACGTGCCTTTAATCCCAGCACTCAGGAGGCAGAGGTAGGTGGATCAGTGAGTGTGAGGCCTGCAGTTCCAGGAACCAATCCAAAACAAACCAAATCAAACCAAACCAAAGAGTCCAAAAGCAATTAGACCAGACCCATTAGACCAGAGAAGCCAAAGAAAGAATTTCTCTTGTCAGTTTCAAAACCTAGGCCTGATTCAGACCCATGTGAGACAGCAGCAGTGTGTGTGTGTGTGTGTGTGTGTGTGTGTGTGTGTGTGTGTGTGTGTGTGTGTGTGAGAGAGAGAGAGAGAGAGAGAGAGAGAGAGAGAACAAGTGAACAAGTGCTGGTTTGTAAAGGGTCAATACACCTTCTTGTCAGGTGGAACCCAAATTTTGAGGTTCTTGTCCACTGGAGAATTGATTTGTGTGAGACAATCACGAAGATAAATTCATTTCAATTTACGTTATTCAGAAAGTAACATGAGGAAATAAAACTTTATTAGGCGCCACTACTGTTCTCACAGGTGCAGGTAGCTCTCTTGTATGCGTACTCTACACACAGCTCTGAATGCCTTGCACGATATGGCCCAACTTCCCACAAGTGGTGCCGATTTCCCTCACCTGAATCCAGAATAGCAGCTCAAGTGACTCTTCTTTTCTCAGTGTGCGCTGCCCACCTGTGCCTTTGGCTCCCTCTGTCTGTTTTGGTACCCAGGAACATTCTTTGCTCCTCCCCTCCCTCATCCCCAAGTTTGATCACACTGCAGACAGGAGTCAACATCCCATCTTCTCAAAAGCATGTTTCAGAATCTTCATCCCTCAAACACTCTTTCTAGAAGTCTTTATAAACTCTCTGTTCTGGGGCAATCTGATTTTCCTGTTGTGATGGTTTGTATATGCTCGGCTCAGGGAGTGACACTATTAGAGGGGTGTAGCCCTGTTGGAGTAGGTGTGGCCCTGTTGGAGTAGGTGTGGCCCTGTTGGAGTAGGTGTGGCCTTGTTGAAGCAGGTGTGTCACTGTGAGTGTGGGCTCTAAGACCCTCACCCTAGCTTCCTGGAAGTGAGTCTTCCACTAGCAGCCTTCAGATGAAAATGTAGAACTCAGCTCCTCCTGCACCATGCCTGCCTGGATGCTGCCTCTCCTGCCTTGATGATAATGGACTGAACCTCTGAACCTGTAAGCCAGCCCCAATTAAATGTTGCCATTTATAAGAATAGCCTTGGTTGTGATGTCTGTTCACAGCAGTAAAACCCTAACGAAGACACCTGTCTTTCCCCTCCACCTATGTGTCACGAATGCTTTAAGCTTTCCCAGGTCTGAGAACAGACATTGTGGTTTACGCTGAGGCACATTGGTCTGGTTGTTCCTATGATACCGGTCATGTGGTGGCTGAGGGAGAGATGCATTGTACGTGGCCCTCTCAGAACGGGTCATGGTTCCCAAGAGAGTGAACTGGAGCTGGACAAACAGCATGGGGACAATGGCTCAGATACCCAGGCTTTCGGAGAATAATCTGCCTCATTGAAATTTTGCAGTGGGATGGGAAAGGAAGGAGAGATAGGAGTAGAGAAGAGCTGCAGAAAAAGACAATCTTGTTTTTGCTCCATTTCCCCCAAATCACTATAAATACATTTCCTGTTTTGGAGTGAGAGCTAGCAGAGTTTCTCATTAGAAAACTTTTAACCCACATTTGCTGACAGAAATATGTCCTGGGGTCCTTTGCCCCAAAAATGTCCCTTGAGAAAAAGTACTTCCGTAAAATGAGGAAGTCACGCCAGCACAGGTGTGGCCCTATCATACTAATGCAGCCTAGGAGAAGAATGGGAGAGGATACACACTGAGCATGCCCAAGAGGTGAAAGGTCATACACTCGACCACCAAATCCACAAGTGCAGAAAACCTCAAGCTCCTTCTCGGTGAAGCTGCCCAGCAGGACATATCCACCTACTATTCTTCAATGGTTAACACATAATAGTGGTGGGCAGTGGTCTTACAAAGCCTTCATGTTCTACTTAACAAACATGTATGCATGCGTGTGTATGCATATAAATAAAACAAGACAACATCTGAGGTTCCAGAGAGTCTGGTGGACAGAAAGAACTATATATAGCTGACTTGTTAGTCAGAGAATCAGGAGCCTTCCAACATGGTGTGTGTGTGTGTGTGTGTGTGTGTGTGTGTTCATACACGTGTGTCGGCCTAAGGTTAACATCAGGTGTCTTCCTCAGTCATGCATCCACCTTAGTTTTTGAGAAAAGGTTTCCAAAGTGAACTTGCACCTTCCCGGGTCAGCTGGACTGGCTAGTCAGCAAGGTGCAGGAATTCTCTAATCCTTGCATCCCTGGGGCCCAGTGCTGAGAATCTAAACTCAGGCCTGAATGCTTACACAGCGATCGCTTCATCCATACCTCCATCTGGTCAACCTCAACACATGTTTGGTTGCAGCCTCCTCCTGCCCTGCAACCAAGGCTGTACACTTCCGATGACGGAGGGTGGTCTAATAAGGTCATGAGGGAATAAACTTGGGCAGGTTCTACTTCCTGACAGAGCGGCACCAGCATAGAAAGCCTGACGCTGGCCTTCCAAATGCTGGCACCCACCAGAATCTGTCAAGTGTAAGACTGTCTGTCAGGGATCGTTACCTCCATCGCTGCAAGTCCTGGAGTCCGAGGCTAGGCTATCTGTGGAGCCCGTGGTGAAGCTGACGTGGGCCCCTCGGAAGGACGGGCTGAGGCTTTCTGCAGAGCTCTGGCTCACTTTCTCCAAGTCAGAGCTGCTCTTGTTCATTTTTAACAGGTGCCTGGAAAGCAATGGACACGATTCAGTTGGTTTCCATTGAGAGACCCGATGATGGGCATAGACCTCCCATGCTCTCCAATGGTGGCCAACACCGGACATTATGAAAAAACAATTTGCGGAGTAAGAATAGGGGTTCTTATGAAACCTTATGCACACAAATGGAAAGTATTTCCTGAGAGGGGCTCAGAAAAGAGTCAATGAATTTAGACAAGCACCAAAGTCCCACTTTGGGAGGAACTGCCTTTACATCTGATCCCATCTGCCATTTATGCCATCTAATCTATATTCAGTAAAATCTGACTAAAAAGAAAAAAAATGGGAACAGCATCATCCAGTCCACTTTCTACTGACAGACAGAGATCGTAAAAAGAGCTGCAGAAATGGAATGTCTCTTTACAAGCCCTGCACTAAATTGCAAACCAGAGCAAAAACACAGGCATCCTTTCTTTGCCCACTACCCCACCACCATGCCTTCCGTGTCCTAAATCGATCGTTAGACCCAAGACAAAGTTTATTTAAAGTTTAGCTAGACATCCAGTGGAATTCTTAAACAGAATCAATGTAACCCTTAGGCTTCCTCTAAGACGGTTTGTTCTGTTCCTCAGACAGAATTAGCAGCATGTCAGAGATGTGAGCACCAACTGTAAGAGCAAAGCCCTGGTCCCAAGACGAGTGTGCTAGTACCAGGTAGAGCGTCCAGGTCACAGACCCCACCCCCCTCTCTCCAAGAGTCACACGAGTTTTCACTTGTCGCCTGACATTTTGTCCTGAAATAAGAACGAGCCACGGTCAGTCTTCATCTTCTCCTGTTGGTGATAACCCCCATTGCTTGAAAGGCCACTCCTTGATGGCGCCTTTGTCTTACTACAGAAGACCCACACCTCTGTATCTGCTGTAGGAAGCAGTCAATGCAGTATTGATTCCGCAGCAGAACTGCCTTACTTAACGTCCATGACCTTCCCAGAGTTCAGAGAATTCAGAGAGGAATCTCTGTGGCTGGATTCTTGTGTTTTTATTAGAAAGGTTTACAGAAAGCTTGTGTGCTATCACAGAAAACGCTCTTCAGAAATCATGTCATTTCCAACCTTGAGACCCATATTCACATGTTTTAAAGACTTCAGATATTAAGCGACCATAACAGTGCAGGCTTGAGTAAATCTTAACATTTTAGAACCATTGTCAAGATCTAGGAAACAAAACAAGACCAACAAAGAAATAAAAAATGAAAGCAAAGGGAAACACCAACACCATTGCCACCACCATCAGCACCACCTCCAACAACACTAACACCACCACCACCAATACCATTACCACCACCACCAACACCATCACCATCAACAACACCATCACCACCACCACCAACAACAACAACAACATCATTATCACCAACACCATTACCAACAACACCATCACCATCACCACCAACACCAATACCATCACCAACACCACCAACAACAACAACACCATCACCACCACCAACACCAACACCATCACCATCACCACCAACACCAACACCATTACCACCAACACCACCACCATCACCACCAACACCAACACCAACACCATTACCACCAACACCACCACCATCACCACCAACACCAACACCAATACCATCAACACCACCAAGATCAACAACAACACCAACAATATCAGCACCCCCATCATGCTGTTGGACCAATGATCTTTATTTAAGCTTCTGGCAAGATTAACAATATTTTTGTCTTCATTGGATCTTCCAGAAATGGCATCATAGTTTATAGATTGTAAACTCCAAAGTTTGCAGGTTTAAGGCTTTGGCCTTCTGTACAACACAGTACAAAGGTAGAGACTTTGGGAGGTGACTGCATGATGGGGCCTCTGATATTATAGATGGATGAATACATTTATAAAGTGAGATCTTAATGTGGTTTGGGGAGTAAATGGGACCTTTAGGTCATGAAGTCTGGCTGGAGGAAGCAGGTCACAGGGGACATGCCCCTGCAAGGTATGTTTTGTACCTAGCTTTTCCCTCTTTTATCTTCCTGTTCCCAGGCTGCTATGAAGTGAGCATACTGCTCTGCCTCCTGGTACCAACCACAATGTTCTGCCTTGTCTCAGACCTGCAGACAATGTATCCAAGTCATCATGGACTGGAACCTTTCCTCCTTCAAGTTGGTTTTCTCAAGTATTCAGTCACTGTGGAACTCAGACACAAATGTCTTTCTCAGAAGTCACAAGATGAAGCTGCGAGAAGGACAACTCAGTGAAGGACAGAAGCTGACTCGAAAGCAACCCCACTCCAAAATGTTGTCTAGGTTTTCCCAGTCCCCAAACCTAGGCAGTCAGGGGCTAGGGAGAGAGCTTAGTGGCTAAGTGCACCTGGTCTATAGGCATGGGGTCTTGAGTTCCAATTCTCATCACCTACATAAAGGGCCAGGTGTTTCTGTGGAAGGCAGAAATAGGTAGATCCTGGGAGCTTGCTGTCTATCCACTGTCACAGAAAGGAAGCTTCTGTTTCAGTGAGAGACCCTATCTTGAGAAAATAAGGCAGAAACACACACAGAGAGAGAGAGAGAGAGAGAGAGAGAGAGAGAGAGAGAGAGAGAGGAGAGGAAGAGGGAGAAAGGGAGAGACAGAGAGAGAGAGAGAAGAGGGAGAGGGAGAAAAGGAGAGGGAGGGAGAGAGAGAGAGAGAGAGAGAGAGAGAGAGAGAGAGAGAGAGAGAGAATATATCACCAAGGGAGAAACATCAGCATCCTGATTCCTGAGCTGGCATGGTGCCCACTCCACACACTGAGGAAACACTTGATGAGGTGTATAAACATAAACAAACCTAAGTGGCTCACTGATACCCTTGAGTGTGAATGTACACACACACACACACACACACACACACACACACACACACACACGAGAGAGAGAGAGAGAGATTTGAAGGAAAACGGAGCTCTTGAGTTCTGGATGCAGACAGATCTCCATAAGGAAGCAGGACCAAGGATGGTGCTGCGTCACACAGCGGGATGGAGGATGCTTCATTAGAAAGCAGGACCAACAGTGATGCTTCAACACAAATCAGGCCCAAGAACATGTCAACATAAGGCATAAGCTTGCTGTGGGATCTGACAGGCACTTTTATTCACATACATTTATTTATGATAAGATTACTTGCATAAATTTATCACCTGTTGCTGGATTTTACTGTTATGTAATTTAGGGATTTCATATCTATATTTATTTAAAGACTAGCCCACAACTTCTTTCTTCTCTTTTTATACAGGTTAAATTAGAAGCACAAAATTGAGTCCTGTTTTTCTTTTTTAATTACCTGGTGTTATTTTTATAACAGTAACATCAGTAAAGACTGAGCTCTGGTAATCACGGGACCAAGATGTGATGAAAATGTTTCTGGCCTTGGGTAAGTAGGAAGGACTTGTAGGTGAAAGGTTGGATAATTTTCAGTGAAAAAAAAATTAAAATGTCAACCTTCTGCACGATGGCAACCCCTAGGTGAAGGAGCAGCATATGTGCACCCCTACACCCCATAAAATTGCTGTCCAGAATATCCTAAGAAGGCCAAGAAAAACACCAATGATCCTATTTTTTGGAAGGCAATTGAGGATTGCAGAATGACTCAGAGCTGGAAGGCCCGAGTTCGATTCCTGGAACGCACAAGGTAGAAGGAGAACACTGACTCCCAAAACTTGTCTTTTGTGCCGCAAACATGTGCAATGGTGAGCACACGCCCATACACTTGAATACAACATGTTTAAAAACATTTTAAGGCAAGATAAATGAACAAACAATTCATAAAAGCAGACTCAAGAAGACAGTCAACACACAAAGAGAGGGTCAACCTCACTAAGGAAAAAGACTGTAAACAAAACAAGCTCTCGCTTTACTCAGGGAGATTAGCAATAACAGGTGTGGTTCAAAGATGTAAGAGAATAGGAATTTGCTTGTATTGTTTGTAGGACCATAGATTAGTATAGTATACACACACACACACACACACACACACACACACACACACACACACCCCAACATCACCACCACTACCACTTTAATGTATCCTGAAAATTTAATCCAATGTAACTTGGTGTCTATCTTGAAACCCACTTATTAAAGTAGTTACAAATCTAGTTATTAAAGACTGGTTATTAAAATCACTAGAAGGTGACTAAATCATTCCAGTGGACAAAAAAGTTTACTGGCCAAATAGTTCATCAAAGTAGAAAATATACACAGTGAGTCTTTGTGAGCATTTGTTTGGGGGGGGGCATGTTTATGTGTGTTGGGTAAAATATTAAATAGTTTCTGTGTGGGCCTTGGTTTTTACAAAGCTACTCTAGAATTCCGATTGACAAATGACTTTCCGTGAACCTCAAGTCACTGAGGGCTTGAAGCTTCATGACCACGTGGACTACGACTGCTCAACTCTGCTGCTGTAGAGGGGAACAAGCCACCGCCATGAATAAGACTGGTGATGGGGCTGGGGATTTAGCTCAGTGGTAGAGCGCTTACCTAGGAAGCGCAAGGCCCTGGGTTCGGTCCCCAGCTCCGAAAAAAAAAGAACCAAAAAAAAAAAAAAAAAAAAAAAAGACTGGTGATGTTTTACCCTAAACCTTTCTTTATAGGAGGCGACAGTTACTACTCCTGTCCTAGAGGAGACTTCTCCAGCTAGAAACATCATGTGAACTACACACGTAATTTCAAACGTCCTAGTGGTTACATTTAAAAATACAACAGGCCTCTGCTACTGAATTGAGTATTGCACTGTAATGTAACAAACCGAATAAGTGTCATTTCAACAGGTGAGAAATATCAAATATTTCTCTTTCGACACGGGATCGTATACCTCCAGCTGGCCTGGCACTTGCTGTATGGCTCATGTTGGCATCTCACCATTGTCAATTCTCCCGCCTCAGTCTCCCAAGTGCTGAAGCCACAGGCATGACACCACTACGTCCAGTTAATACAGAATTATAATGTCCTTTCCTTTATCCCAAGTCTTTAAAATCTTCCACGTGTTTCACATTTACAGCACACTGGGTGGAAATGCTAACTGCACTTTAAACTAGAACCATGGTACTGATTCCTTAGGGAAACTCTCACTCATGTACAAGAATGCTTAGGACAGAGCAAAGCTCTCCATCAATAAAGGACCCCATACATTGTGGTACAGTCTTCTAATGGAACAAAATGCTGCTGTCAAACAAACAAACGGGATTATGTGAAAACGTTTTAAAAAATTCTTAGGATGCTAAAGATTAAAAGCAGTTTATATCAACGCCCAAGGACAATGTGGCACCATCCACAGGCATCTTAAAAGCACATAACAGACCTATTGAAAGTCACTGAAGAAGAGGGAACGAAGCTCGCTGGCTTTAGACAGTAACCGCACTGGGTAGCCACAGAAAGCCGACTGGAGCAATGGATAAGGACTCTTCCACGGGACCAGTCAGGTTTTACTAAGATAAACCTAGGACCGGGGGAGTAGGTCAGTGGTAGATCGTGTGCTGCACCAGCTCCAGGTCCTAGGTTCCGCCCCAACACCACATAAATAAGAAAAACAAGAAACTAAAAACAACAGCGAAATGTTAGTATTCGAAAAAACAAGAAAACCTCAGGGAAGACACATGAGTACTAGTTTAATGATTATGTGAATTTCATCGTTTGCTTGAAATCTTTGATGCCTGGGAAACAAATACTTCTGCGAGTGGAGGGAAGCCCATGAGAGCCTGGATGGAAGGAAGGGCTTGGTATGACCTGGAGGGGCATCAACATTTCCCCAAGGAAACAACAGGCTTGGTGATAACTGCTTCCCCTTCAAGGGAGTCACTGGATGGAAGGCTGTGCTTGTCAGATCTGGATTGAGGTTCGGCGCTAGTCCTTCTGAATCTTGCCCATGTAAAGGAGAAGTCACCACTTTAGCATCTCACTCAGTAGACACACAGCACATTACTATGATTATTACTATTATACACACACACACACAACACACACACGCACACACGCATGCACACGCATGCACAGAAAACAGAGGTACCCAAGAGGAGACTAGATAAATGTTTATGTATGAGGCAGAGGTAGAACGTGCAGTTTCTTACGATGAGCCTGCTGTTTCCCTGTAAATCAGGACCTTCAGATTCCCATTGGTCACTGAAATTCAAGAGGCCCCAGGAGTGCTTAAGTACACATGGGGACATACTTCCTGATATATGATATACATTACACACACACACACACACACACACACACACACACATACACTGAGTTAAATGTTAGGGATGCCACTCCGTGGTGAAGCCCTGGGTTTCATGTCCACAGCTGAAAAAAAAAAAAAAAAAAAAAGCTCCCATAAGGAGCATCCAAACCAGAAGCAATGGCACACTCCCAGAACAGCATCCGAAACTGCCACCCTGGAAACCTGGGCCATCTGACCTCTTTGAAGATTGCCACTTTAATCAGGGAATGAGCCAAACCACATCAAATTTTAAAATGAAAGGCGAGCTTGCCATCAAAGCCCAGACTTACAATCAAGATGGTTTTGATTCCTCGGTCTGTGTGTGCAAGACTTCTTAAGGCTCTGAGAAAAAGAAAAGCTTAAAATCCCAAAGGTAGCCTGCGAACCTCAGCAGAGCCTTCTGTCAGATGTAAGGCCAAGTGCCAACAGGAGTGGGTTAACGATGTATAACGAGGCTATACTTATGACAATAACTTAATTTGTTTTGATTTTGGTTCACAAAGCTGGTGCAACCCCTCTATCAAATGAAATCTGACGTCCTGTGACTTTGGGAAGTAACTTCTATGGACAAAACCCGCATACACCAGTCTTTCCTCTTTGGTGGGGAAATAGACCCCATGGTGTCCGCTCCGTGCTGTGACACACGACCTATTCTTGCTTTCTCAGACTTCCTTTCCCGACTCCCTCTGTCAATTGTGCGCAGGGTCATGGCAGCTCTGTGTGAAACACAGAACTCAGTGGCTCGGCATCCAGCCACGTCTCGCTCTGCGACTGCTACCAGGTGCTTTTAGAATGGCTTTTCCCTCCATTGTCCTGAGAGGGTGAAGTTTTGTAAGAGTGATCTCTACACTACACTGGGAGAAAGCTTAAAATAAATAAATAAATAAATAAATAAATAAATAAATAAATAAATAAATAAAACCTCAGCCGGAAGAGCCATCTGCCAGACTTCCTCATTCATAGGGACAGGCCTCATCTAAAAATACTCCCAGAGCCTCCAGAATGAGAGCTTTCAGAATGGCTGCAACCCTTCACGGAGGCCATGCGCCAGTGTGCAGCGTGAGGCCACATCTCTGGCTTCACAATTGCTGCCCCTGGTGATAGCGCAGTACACAGTGTGACGGACGGAGGAAGCGAGCTCATTCTCCCGGCTGGATTTAGTTTACTTCCCATACACTTAGGGAAGAGCTTCCTGCCTCTGTAGCTACACATTTGAAACCACGAATAATTCCGGTATTGGAGTTGGAAGGAAACTCCTTCGATTTTGACAAGCGCATCGCCGATCGCTAGAATCGATCACATCTGTCTTTTAAGTTTAGTGATACCATGGAAAAGACCTAACAGAAAGTTTAAAGACTACCATCCCTGCCCCAGAAGTAGAAACCTCTTACACATTTCCACGCACCTTTCAAAATCACTCAGTGGAGGTAAGCACTGGCTTCAGATTCGAACAATCCGCTAATGCCTCAATGACCAATGAACAAACGGCTTTTACCATCTTGGCCTCCAGCCTGAGATGCTGTCCTCATCAGGGTGGCCGGGCGAGACCCGTGACGGGCCAGCCAGTGACTTCGGGTTGCATGGAGCTCCAGAGGTGATCCAGAGTGCTTTCTTGACACTGCTGTGAGTCCCCAGCTCCCGGCTGGCTCTGCTTCCCTCAGTTCCTCTCTGACTTTTCTATAAAATGCACTTCCTGAGAGAGCACAGGAAAGCAGGGACGGCTCTGCCTCTGACCCGTGCCTTTAATCACCAATTGTCTTATTTGGCTGGCTCTAAAAATACATTACACTTCTCTACTTACTTTCTACTACTAAGCCTCCTCACCCCCCCCCGAAAATTTATTAAGTTATTCATTCAGGTTTGCTTGGTGAATAGAAACACCCCTTTTGCTGCTTCTCTCAGATGTCTGTGTTAATTGCAACACATCCTCCTTGCTGTCTATCTGCAGTAGCATTCCTAGGATCTCTCTCTCTCTCTCTCTCTCTCTCTCTCTCTCACACACACACACACACACACACACACACACACACACACACACACACACACACGTTGCCTGCTCTGTGCTGAGTGTTGGATGCAGGAGTGAATGTGATTGACATAATTCCTGTGCTTTGACAGACCTGCAAATGGCAGGGAAAGATTTCTCAAGCTCTTTGAGGGAGAATGCAAGCCATCTTTAGAAAGTCTTGCAATCCTGACTCCACCTCTTTCTAGAACAATGTTATCATTGCGACAGCCGAATGCAGAGTCCTACACAGAGCGCCCACAGGGATACTTTTTCTTGCTTGCCATACTTCTGTCACTTGCATGGGACAGAAGAACAGGCTTTCTTTGGCAGTCTCATTTTTGAAATATTCTCTAGGATTTACAAACACATTAGAAAACCCACCAGAGGGCAGAAGCTGGATAAGTTGGTATATGTCTATAATCCCGTGCTGGGCAGAGGAATGGATGCAGGTAGATTCCAGAACTTGATGGCCATCTAACTAAGTGGCTTCAATCATAACAGCAGCAAAATTATAGTTATGAATTAGCAACAAAATGATTTTATGGTTGGGGGAATCACCACAATATAAGGAATAATATTCACCTAAATAATGGATTAAAGGATTGTGGCCTTAGGAAGGTTGAGAACCACTGGCCTAGGTGAATGGTTAATTCAGTGATTCTATTGAGAAATGCCTGCCCCCCAACACTTGATCCTCAGATGGTAAAGTTGTTTGGAAAGGTTTAGAAGGTGTGGTCTTGTTTGCAGAAGTATGTCACTGGAGGCAGTTCATTTCCAGTTAGCTTTCTCTGCTACATGCTCCTGGTTCAAGATGAGAGCCCTCAGATGCCCATCTTGCCATCAAGCCTGCAGCCTGCTGCCCCATGCTTCCAAAGCTGCCATTATGACTCTAACCTTATGGAATCCTAAGCTAAAATAAATCCCTTTTTTAAAATAAGTTGTCTTGGTCATGGTATTTTAACACAACACAGGAAAGTAACTAATGCTCTGGGTACTCTGGCTTGAAATAATAATAATAATAATAATAATAATAATAATAATAATAATAATAATAATAATAAAAAGTGAAAAAGGAAGGCTCCCAGTACTGACTCCTAGTCTGCCTGATGCACTCCCCCATCTCCATCTACCCACACCCTCACACATACAACCCTCCTCACTACACACACACACACACACACACACACACACACACACACACACACACAAAAAGAGGTCCATTTTGGCCAATATACTATCCCTTCCCCTTATAGATTAAATTTTCAAACAGAATTCTTCTACTAGTCACCAAACTGCCCAGCATTTATTCCCCTTTTCCCTGTCCAGGCAGAGAGGAAGTCTTTCCTTCTCCCTCCGAGCTTCCCAACCTTAGGTGAGCACTGCTCCACTTACCCACAAATCCCCCTCTATTCCAGTCTTCTCTGGTAGGCAGCCCCTCTCTCTCTGGAACTCACACAGAACCGTGGGAATCACCTCACTGGGCATATCTGTTTAAACCTGGTTAAATTATTTTAATTGTTTCATGGAAAACAAGCTTTCTACCACCCCCAAACCAGGCCATGGCTTCGGAGCTGTGTCAAAGGCAGGGCATGCTGGAACACAGAGTGATTATTAAATACTTCTTGATTCAGTTTATCTGCCTCTGTCTCGATATCTCCCTGGCATCTGAGAGAAGACATGCTCTCCTAAAGACAGAGTGACTCTTGCTTGGCAAAACATGCCGGAGGCAGAAATGTCAGGCAACTCTTGATCAAACCAGGGAAAACTTTCTCTTATCTACAAAGTAGAACAGTCTTAAAATAGCCCGCATTTCAATACATTGTATCATCTTTTTTCTCAAAAAAAAAATTAGCAATTAGGCTGGTAACAAATGTAAAAAGAATTTATTGTTATTGACTTTGGCGCTTTTAAAAAATAAAAAAAATAAAAACACAGGGTCTTGAGTATTCCAAGATAGCTGTAAACACCATCTAATTGAAGATAATGGCCTTGAACCTTTGATTATCTCCCCTCTTTGCGCTGTTTGGTGAAGATGTTCAAAGAGTTATTTTGAAAGTGCCAAGGACTAAAAGAAACTCGAAGAACCAGGCTGCTTTGGGGTACCTTTCATGCTCATTTATTTGCATGTATAAGTATAGAAAATTGGTTTCATCTATGGTCAGATGACATCCTCACAATGCAGCCTTGTTCATTTGCATGTGCAACAAATGCCCTCGCTATTCTCATGAGACTTTACAACCTTAAAGACTGGTTTTGCATTTAACACACACAATTTAAAAGTAAGAATGAGAATTTTAAAAGCAGGAAAAGAAAGCCATAATTGATTCAAGGGAATCGGTAATAGCGTAAAATGTATATTTAATCTTCGCTCTAGTTTCCCTGCCACCGGACTTCTGAAATTCTTAGACTCCAAAATGCTAAGTATCATTTTATAGACGGGCGAGTTGGCTGATGGCCGACAGCGCCTCTGGGAGTTGTAGAATGGAACCTGGCTGCAGGGAGGACGACGACCACGGCAGGACTAAGGAGCTGGACTTTCAGCCTCATTTCCAAAGCTCCCGAATGTGGAGAGGGGCTGAAGGTTAAATTAATCACTGATAAGGAATGCTTTAATCAACCATGTTTGCATCATAAAAACCTCTATAACCCCAAGGGATGGAGCATAAGGAGCTTCTGGAGAAGCAAACACATCTATTTCCTGGGAGTGGTACCCCAGAAAGGGCACAGAAGCTGTGCACCCCGGCCATCACTCCTCCTAGAGTTCATCAGTAGCCTTCGGGAGATCTTTATAATAAACCTGTAAATAGATCTATTTCCGGAGCTGCTCCAGTCTATCAATCAAGCCCGAGGAAGGAATTATGGGAGCCTGATTTACAGTCAGAAGCCCATGTAAATATCAAGGGTCTTCTCATTGGGATCTAAATGAGGCTGGAGGCAATCAGGGACTGAGACTTAAGCTGTGGAACTGGCATTGTCACCAGACAGAATGTGACAGGACAGGCTGAATGAAGGGACACCTAGTCAGCGTTCTGTGCATAGCTAACAGCTTGATTTTTATGAGCAGGCCTCAGGTGTTTGACCGCGGGAGTCTTCGGTGTGCATTGCTGAGTGAGTGTATTGGGCGAAGCACCACTGGTTTTCCTTGTTACACTTTGCATCTGGATTAGCACCCACACATTCAATGTCCCATACAAATCCATTTGCCCATGGTCCCCAGCACCTCCGTGTCCAGTGATGGCACCTTTAAGAATGGAGTGGATTAGGTCTCTGACCTCACTGATTGCTAACCCACTTGCGAGTCCATCACCTGACACTTTTCGGTGAGGCAGTGGAAAGTTTAAGAGATGGAGCCTCTTCCTCACTATCCCTCTCCTTCCTGGCTGACGGAAGGGGAGCCAGCTTCTCTGCCATGACATTCTGAATTGGCTCAGGCTCAAAGGGAAGAAGCTAGTGGACCATCTTCCCAATCTTCTGAACCCTGAGCCACAGTGAATCCTCCCCCACCTGAAGTTGTTTCTGGGAGTGGTTTCTCATCCACAGACAGTAAGCTAGCTAGCACGCGGGCATTCCCCAAGAAACACCATGCATGGTGCGCCTGTGACTTAGCCAACGATCAAAGTGCTGAAATCGGTCCACAGAACTTTGCAGGCATCTGCCCTGTCGCTACATTTTGCTGCTAACAGCATTTGTTAAAGATGGGTCATTTAGGTTTCCAAGAAGCAGTCTTAGGATTACGTCACAGGTATGTGCTTTCTCATAGATGTGTTAGGCTGTCAAGCTTCAGGGGTAAAATGGCAGACAGTTGCAGCTTCCTGAGATGTGATTCCAGTGAAGGTTAGAGACGGAGACAAAACCGTTGATGAGTAAATGGTGGGTGCTAAAGACCTCAACAGCTAGACTCCGTAGCCCAACCTACTACCTTTCACTTCCAGTTCAATCCTCTAAGAACACAGGCTCCAGCCTACAGTCTACAAAGTCTTCTTCACACTTCTGTTCGCATGAAAACCATGGTTGGGGAAAGGAGACAAACACAGTTAAACACTAAGCAACCACCAGTCACAGAAGGGTTATCTCATGACCGCCCTGTACAGGGCCCTTGAGAGAACAGCTTTATCCAAGCAACTGATTAACCTCCTGGATGAATTTCTGAGTCACCTCAAAGGGCACCGGTGTGGTATCTTAGGCTGACAGTGGGATTTCCCAAGATTGCTCGCTGTGTCTTGGGAAACAATGTTTGTTTTTAAGAGTGTTGGGAAGATTCAGAGGTTAGTATTTATAATACTAAATATAACACCACACATAGAGAAAATGCTAGTTAGATGGACGGACAGCCAGATGCTGGGATGGACAGATAACAGAATGATGACGTCAGCAGCCGCCAGTTCATCAACCTGTTCCTTTGCCACCTCAGAATCAGAAGGGTTAGAGAGTTCTCTCCACGCTTCTGTTTTCATTATGGCCATTTAAGGAGCCTCAAGGAAGAAAGATAGCCAAGACCATGCTATAAGGGCACACTACTCTAAGTTAACCATAAAGAGTTCATTTGCTCATAATTCAGACTTCGTTTTGAATCTGTGTGCTTGACATTTGGGTCATTTATAGTCTAGCTCCGGATCCAGATGCCAACACAGCCCCAGCCAATCAGGTAACTTGACTCATTGCCCCCAGCCAATCACATCACTTATTTTCTGGCTTTCAGTATAGGGAAACCTAGGAACAGGACAAACCTTGGTGTATTATCCTTATTGTTGCAGAAAAGAATCCCCTTCGAATACCTCAGGCTCCCTAGGACAAGATCTTCTTCTTCATACCACGTCTTCATGAGCAAGCAAGTACCTGCAGTGGCTGACTCAATCAAGCCAGTAGTAACCTCGTCACTGTGTGAGTCACTGCGGTTCTCGTCTTAATCTAGACATCCTTGTAACAATCCGTCCATGAAGATTACCTAGGCCTGATGGTAATATTTTTGTTTCTAATTTACTGGTTTTGGTGAGTCTGGTTTTGTTCTTGGTTGATAAATAGTTCAAGTCCACTTTCCTGACCCTGCACCCATACCCCACTATTTTTCCTTAAAAAAACAAATCAAGTGTGTATTTATAGCAGACTCCATTTCTACTCCTTCTACCTCATTTCAGCATGGAAGGTCCCTCATAACAAAGCTAATAGGATGACCTGCTTGCCCATCCTCATGTTGGTCCAGTCCGTTATCCAAGAAGGATCAGAATTACTTACAGGCTCTCTTCATACTCCCTGGTCAACCCCTCACCAATCTCTTACCTCAACGGTCCCGTTTCCCTACCCGTCAGTCTTGGCTACAACCTCCTCTATCTGGATCACTCCAAACACCTGCCATTCTTGCCTCTGCCTACTACTTTTCTAGCTAAATGGAGAAGCATGCATCTAGGGCCACAATTAGTTCATGCTAGGTCCTCTCAGAACCTGAAGATCTCATCCTAGGATCGATAGGAACTCTTGAAACACAACAAACAGACAAAGTGATCTAGTCAAAGTAGAACCATACTGGAAGCCTTGTACTTCTTAATTCAAAAACATATCACAAAGCTATGGTAATTGAGACTGTGGGGCTTATGTGAACACACTTGCTCAGACAATACTCAGCAGGGTGGGCAAGTGCTTTGACAGAAACAGACAGTCATTGGATGAGTTTGGACCCTAACTAATGAAAACTGGCCCAACATAGATCAAAGACCTCAATGGAAGGCCTAAAACAGTCACATCACAGGAGGGGAACAGGAGCAAACTTCATGACACTGTGCTTGGCAATGACTTCTGGGAACTGAACCAGGCTTGCTCAAAGGAAACCGATAAGTTGGACTGTGATGTATGAAAGCCTGTCATACATCAGTGGATAGAGTCAATGTAGTGACAAAGCAACCCACAGGCTGGGACAAATACAGTTGCAAACACTGCTTCTAATAAGGATTCAAGACACAGGGCACATGACCCAGTCACTATGACAATAGTAACGGAAGCTTAAAACATGAAAAGGCTCTAAATAGAGATTCCTCCAAAGAAGTTTAGATTAGCCAGAAAGCACAGGGAAAGATACTTTTTTTTTTTTTTTACATGATTAGTCATCAGAGAAATGCCAATCAATTCCAATGAGATGTTACTTCATTCTTACAAGGAGAGCTGCAATATAAAGGCCTAACAAACAACACTGGGAAGTAACGTGGCGGGGAGGATGTGGGGAAATCTGAGCCCTTGCTTACCACTGGCGGGAATAAGAGGGGGACAGCAGTTACGGGACATCACTGTGTGGCAGCTCCTCAAAAAAAAAAAATTGTTTTCGAATTAGATATAAGATGATTCAGCAATTCCAAGTCCTGGCTACCTCCAAAAATCAAAGGCTGGGCGCAGGAGATCATACACAAAGCGTCACTATTCACCACAGCCACAAAGACGGACGTGACCCAAGTGTCCATTAACAGATGAATAGACAAAGTACGGGACCCTGCAGAACCTCAAGCCTTAAGGGGACATTCTATCAAAGCACAACACAGATGAAATTTGAAGATGCTGTGCCAGGCAGAACAGCCCATCCAGCACAACACCCCACTTTTACATGAAGCTCAGAACCAGAGACAGGAAATAAAATGGTTGCTGTCAGGGCTGGGGGTGTGAGGGGAGCCATGAGTTATAGTTTGATGGATGTAGTTTCAGCTCTTGCAAATTGAGGAGTTCTAAGAGATCAACTGTACAATCATGAGCGTGTAGTCAACACTCAACCCACGAGTTCCGTTTCTGCAGACCTAACCAGCCAGGGAGAGACAGTACTTAGAAATCAAAGTGGTTTCTGTTGGAAATGTTCACATTTTGTTCGCTACCTAGTACAGTAACCATTTTACAAGTCACTTACACTACGTGCATTGTTTAAATAACTCTGGAGATCATTTAGGATGA
Source organism: Rattus norvegicus (assembly GCF_021556685.1). Lineage (NCBI taxonomy): Eukaryota > Metazoa > Chordata > Mammalia > Rodentia > Muridae > Rattus > Rattus norvegicus. The sequence continues at coordinate 64,213,847 of NC_141549.1, forward strand.
CTGGGAGGATTGGGATAGGTCATACGCAAATGTTAAGCTACTTTGTAAAAGACCTGAGTGTTCAGGAAGGTTGGTACCCATGGGTAGTGCTCGAATCTGTCTCCTATGGATAGGAGGTAATGACAGTATCTACCATATTGTTTTGCAGGTAAAAATAGTTAAGACTGAAAGCTCTACTGGGCGTAATTTACCACAGCTTTAAAAAAAAAAAGTCACCTAAAAAGGTAAGAAGTCAGTTTTCTTTTTGGTGGAAAGAGAAGCTAGGCTGCAGGGGAACAGATCTGTTCTCCCAGCAAATTGTGGGGCTAAGACATAGGGACCACAAGTTCCCGGCCAGCCTCCGACTTAGTGAAGCCCTGTCTTTAGCTTTAAGAAAGGCCCACTGGGCATGCAGTTCTGTGATGGAGGACTTGCCTAGCATGTACCAGGTCCTGGGTTCACTTCCCAGAAAACCTTCTCACAGTCAGAGAGGCACGGCATGCCCCATGGCTTCTTTGTGCCAGCATTAGTTTACACTGGCAGCATTTTGTAGCGCGTCTTTGGTCCTTTAGTGATTTTACTCTGATGTTAAAGTCCTTCCATGGTTGTGTGTGTGTGTGTGTGTGTGTGTGTGTGTGTGTGTGTGTGTGTCTCGAGAGTGTTTGCGTTCCCTGCTTTTGGCTTCTATTAAGCAGTTCCATTTCATATTCAATGACTTTCACATTCCTGTTTCTTAAGAGATGAGGATCTGAAAGGGTTCAAACTTCCTGCCACTAGAAGCAATACTACAATGGTTTTCCTTGTATATGTCCCTTTATTGACGCCCTGTGTGTATTTTTCAAAAATAAACATGGTGTGGCTATGGTCTGTTCTAATGGTTAATTTTACGAGATAACATCAGATTTCTTTGCAAAACAAAACAAAAACCCCAATGTTGCTTCAGCCTTAAATTTTACCAGAAATTTAGGTCATGAATAGCTTTTCTCCCCTCCCGTTTGTCAAAATTTGGTAATATCTGATGTGTAAATCTGGTGTATGGCAAGGTTGCTGCTTCTCAATTTCATTTGTTTGTGGCTATTGCCATAATTTCTCTCTCTCTCTCTTTCTCTCTCTCTTTCTCTCTCTCTCTCTCTCTCTCTCTCTCTCTCTCTCTCTCTCTCTCTCTGTGTGTCTGTGTGTCTGTGTGTGTAGCTGCAGTTGTGCTGTGGTGTGCATGTTGACACTTGTGACCAACCTTGGATCGGGTCTCCGTCCTGGCTTTCTCCTTTGACTGAGACAGTCTCTTGTTCACTGTGTACAAGCCTTTCGGCACTTTCCTGTCTTGGCCTCCCATCTCACCTTACGAGTGCTGGGATTACACGTGCATGCTAGAGCTCCTGACTCAGTGGGTTTGGGGCCTTTTGGTTTCCTCTTTCATGATGTCATTATTCCTTCTGCAGCCCATCTTCATGTATGATGATGACAGAAAGCAGGGTTTTAGTGTGGTTTTCCTTATGATAAACTAGTTTGCTAAAATCATCTAAGAAACAATCTACACTTTCCCTACCACTAAATGGTCCAGGATCCACTCATAACCAGTCTTCATTGTATAGAGATGAAATAAACATCAATATAAACGGCGTCTCAGGCCCTGAGCTATAAGGGCCTGGTGTGTTATACATGAAAGGGCTTTCTGCACACTTTTGTAGGGAATGTGGACATGCTTTGAGAGGAGTATGAGCAAAGGATCAAGGGTATATGCTTATAATTTACAAAAAAATCCTCTACTGTCAATTTTGGAGGTGTCAGGAATAGATAAGGCATATTTACAAAAATAATACGTGATGCTGGCTGGGGGATAGCTTAGCCACTAGAGTGCTTTCTGTGCAAGCATCAAGACCCACATAGAAAACTATGACTGGAGGCAATTGTTAAACCCGGACCTGGGGCAGTGGAGACAGGTAGATGCGTGGGACTTATTGGCCAGCCTGGACCAATTGGCTAGCCTCAGGTCCCAGGGAGAGATCTTGTCTTATGCAAAATAAGGTGATTTCCGAGGGAAAATGCCTGAGGGTGACCTTTGGCTTCCACATATACATGCACATAAAAGAGAGGCAACAAAGAAAGGAGGGAGGGAGGGAGGGAGGGAGCCAACTGTGAATGAAGGCTGTCAAGTGAGTTCATGCTTTCCTTGTCAGTGTGAGCAAATACTTGGAAAGCAACTGAACGAAAGACAGGCTTACTTGGGTTCGAGTTTGAGATATAGTCCATTATAGTGGGCAGGACAGGACAGGGCAGGGCAGGGCAGGGCAGGGTAGCAGGTAACTGTGGCAACAGGAACAAGAAGCAATTGGGTCTATCCATGGGCAGTCGGAAGCACGGAGGGGACAGGAAGCAGTAAGGGCACAGGGCACAGGAAATATAGAATGGGCCTATAAATCTCAAGGCTCAGCCCCCAGTGACACATTTCCTTCGGTTAGATAGCTCTCTTCTCCTAAATGTTACACCCACAGAAATGACCGAGGACAAAGCATTCCACTACATGGGAACATTCTTTACCCAAGCCGTAACACCAAGTACATGTGACACATCAGCACGGAGCTGCCCTGGTCTTCTATTGACTCTTATAGATGTGCCCTTTGCCCTGCTGAGTACCATGATAAAAGATGGTCTATCTCATTACCAGAATGTATTAGAAAAATCACGGTATGTGTTTATCTAGTTTGAATTCATAATATTTCCTTTCTACCTTGAGACACATTTCCCATACCCACTCCCTCCAGTTATGGACACAGAAAGCCAGGAAGGCAAGGGATGAACACACACTGCTAAACAGATTTAAGGACTGGGAAAATAAAGTTAAGGTATATAGAGAGAAGAACTACCTTAAGAGATAGGTAGTAACTTAATGATAAATGTTATTTCTTACAATGGTGCTCCAAAAAGGTTAGTATTCATAGATCATCCTAATCACTCTCTGAGTAGAAGCAAAACATTTTGACATTCCAGTCTGAATGTCAAAGATTACATTTTCTGCTAACACTCAACTTAGGAACTCTCAGCTAGACAGAAAACAGACCCCCATCCCCCAAAGTAAAGGAATCATTGAATTCCTAAGTTAACGTAGAGAGTGGTTATTGAGTACCAGCCTTTTTGTACCTTAGATGGTCAACTTTAGGCTTTAAGGCCAATTTCACAAATAGCTAGCAAAGGTGTCAAACCTCCCATGTCTACACACTTTGCAGACACTACTAATCAATTGCAGCAAGCTTTATCACAGGCTAGGTTCTCAATAAAGTGCTAGGGAAGTATTCTAACTGATCTGAACTGGCATAGAAGATCCTGTCCGCCTGACAGAAGGCACTGGGCCACAAAAGCTTACTTTTGCTTTGACCTATACATTTTAGCTGTGAATTATTTTAAATGATGATTTGTTTTAAAATTCTAGACTCTTCTTCACTTTCTTCGAGTTTATGTTACTTACTGCCATGCCTACTGATAGTAATAACTCTTGTATTTATGCGTATATTTTATTCCCATTAATCCTGACTGCCAAGGCGAAGCTCCCAGAGGGCAGGGGCCATCCTGATGAGTTTCCCACAATTCAGGAGCATACAGTGACACCCTGTCTTGGTTTCAGACTTTTAAAAAAGTTTTAAAACAGCCAGGCAGTGGGGGTGCATGCCTTTAATCCAAGCACTCAGGAGGCAGAGGCAGGTGGATCTCTGTGAGTATGAGGCCAGCCTGGTCTATGCAGCCAGTTCCAGGACAGACAGGACCACACAAAGAAAACAAGAACACTTAGGTAAATGAGTACAAAGTAGCTGAAAGCCAAACTTCCGGAAGTCAAGGAGTCATTTGCCAGTGACAGAAACAGTAACTAGGTGAAGGACGGTATCTAAGTGAAAAGAGAAGGCTGCTGGACTAAGGAGGGGGAATCACTGGGTAAGGTTTGCTGACCAGGAATGAGAACCTGGCTTGGGATCCCAGCATGCACTGGACACTGTGGCACAGGCCTGGGAGGCTCGTGCTGGAATGCTGTATGTGGTGTGGGGAAGCTGGGTGGCCAGTCTAGCAGAAACGGTGAGCCTCGGCTTCAGTGAGAGCCTGTCTCAAGACTGAGGTGGAGAAGCAGTTAAGATGGACCTTGGCCTCTGGCCTCTACATGCAGCCTCAGAGAGCTAAGTGCATGCACACGCACGTGCACACATGCATTCCCCACACAAATGCACTGTAAGAAATAAAACATAAGCAAAAGGGAAAGATCTTTTTGTAAAAACAGACTTCAATGTGGAGGTTTCCCTTGTCACCCAGTAAAGAGCAACTGCGTCTAAAGAGTCTGCTCGCTGGGAAAGCCCGCAGGAAGTCATCCAGCACCCAGAGCATAAGCTAGTAGAAGTGGGGAATTTTACAAGGGAAGAGCGTGCACCTGCTTAACAGGAAACATTTCCTGGGATCTGCCTAAAGCCGCTAGAAACAAATGATGGGGGATCCCAACCCAGAGACGCAAGAAGTCTACAATCAGAATGTATTTGCTGCCTGCACAGAGGACAGCAAGGATGGCCTGCAGCTCGTCTCTCAGCCACGAAAGAACGAATTATGGCTAATCCAATCAACAATTCTCCCAACATGCCTTGGGGCGCTAACAGAACCGCCCAGCAGTTGGTTACTTCCATGCTTCGGAGCAGTCAGGCCATCTCCGTAACCGAGTTCCTTTGGCTACTAGATGCAGACAGAGGGCCGTCAAACGGCTTCAGTCTGTGCTTCCAGACTTCTCTCAGAAAGTATGAGAAAGTTATTCTCGGAGAAGCAACGTCACCCTAGAATTCTTGTAGTTCGCTGCTGGCGGGAAATTTCTAGATGATTACTATTTGAAAGGATCATTCGATGGTAAGAAGGAGTTGGTTGCATATACCTGCTCACCTTAAAAACAAAAACCAAAAGACCAAAAAGTTAAGGAGCCCAGTAAGTAGCAGAGGTCACGTGCAAGACTGCAAGGTAAAAGCACCGGAGAGTAATTAATCCAAGAAGGAATGCGCTGCGCCCCGCCGTGTTTGCCCACCTTGAAGCATGGGCAATTATTAACCTCAGCTTATTCAAGTCGAGGTGGCAACGTTCCACTGGGCAGGGGCAGTCAGGGAGTCACAATGGGTGTTCAGTGAAAAGCCAGATAGAAACTTGTTGAATCCATAGTGTGCCACAGCCTTCTTATAAACTAAAACGTCTGGCTGGGCCGTGGTGGCAACACTCTTTCAATCCCCAGCACTTGGGAGGCAGAGGCAAGTGGATCTCTAAGTTTGAGGCTAGCCTGGTCTACAGAGTGAGGTCCAGGACAACCAGGGCTACACAGAGAAACCGGTCTCAAGGTGGGAGGGGGAGAGGGAGGGAGGGAGGGAGGGAGGGAGGGAGGGAGAGAGAGAGAGAGAGAGAGAGAGAGAGAGAGAGAGAGAGAGAGAGAGATATTCTGGGCTGGCAAGATGAGTCAGCCTGTAAGGGCATCTTAATGCCCTGAGTTCAACGCCCAGAACACACTCGAATGTGGAAAGAACTGACTCCACAAAGCTGTTCTCTGTCCTTTACACACAGGGCATGGCACGTGTGCCCACACACATCACACACAGCCGTGATTTTTGAATATTTATTTTATCTTACGGGCACACATATGTGCCCGAGTGTACTATGCACATCGTGTGCATGGTGCTCAGAAGAGGGTGTTGGAGTGGGCGATAGGAACTGACCTCAGGCCTCTCCCAAGCGCGGTAACTATGAAGTCATCTCTCCGTCACCCTAATAATAATTTTAAAAAATTCTTCACCGAATATCTACTGTATAAATGGCTCTCTGCTAATGACTGTGATAGAAATCCTAAGCAGGAGTTCATGAGACGTAACTTGTGCACTCTCGGGACTGGAGTCTCTTGAAGAGATGAAAACATGGGCCGGAGTTATAATGTATGCAGGGCATACTGTGCTGCCCTTGTGAACTGAGGCAGGAACAGGGCAGGGCTATCGAGGGACCTAGGCTTAGAACACTGCATATTCCAAGATATTTGCTTTGTCTGTCAACTTCTCTTGAGCATTTACTATGTGTCAAGTAAGAAATTCAGTGCTTTTCTTTATGTGTTAAAAAATGAAGTCGACAGGGCATGAAGGAGAGGCCTATAACTCGTGGACACTGAACTGAGTTTATGTTTCTGTTACTGAACAGAGAGTACAGGCCGCGGGGAGAACCCAGATCTACAAGAACTGGTCTCATCAAAGGCAGTCAACTGCATACCTGCTCACCAAATTCACCCTGCACACCTAATTCAACTCCCACTGTATACCTCCTCATTAAATTCACCCTGCATGCCTGATCACTGAATTCACTCAGATACAATCCTCAGAACCCAAGAGAAAGAAAAAAAAAAAAAACCCTTCTATTGCTGGACTTTTAGCATCTTCTACACAGCCTAATAGAAAAAGCAGGTCATTAGTAGATGCCCAGTGATTCAAAGACTCTCTTACTCCTAGGCATAGTCAAGGGCACGAGCTCAAAATTGCATAGGAGTTCTCTTTAAAGATTGTATTCTATACACACATACACACAGATATACATAGACCAAGTCAGCAATTGTTAAAACACTATAGGATAAAAAGACAAGAATTCATTTTAACAATTCCTGCTTATAACGTCTGTGAGTCCCTGTTTCCAGATTCTACAAATTCATGGGAAGAGGCCAACTGCTGGCTTGCCTATGGTGTAGAAGAGTATAAACTTCACTGTTGACACATGGCCTTGTTCTATCTGTTACGCTGTGCGCGGAGGGTGTGCGGTTTCTCCCATGGAATATGCCCAACACGCATTCTCCGTAACCCAACTCCACCTCTCACTGAAACACAGCCAGGAAAGCTGTAGATCGCTAGAGAAGAGTCTCCATACACCGAGTTTCCTAACACAAAGCGACTTCAAACTGCCACCCAGACAGGCCCATGAAGTCGAGACTTCCTATGTCCTGGTGTCAATCCCCATGAATCCCTACAATATGGTGTGGGGCTGATATAAAGTGTTAGGAGCTTTAATCAGATTGGATATGAACACTGAAGATAAGTGGCCATCTCGGCCACTCTCTTCCCATCCTTGGGGTCATGCTGAGTGACCGTGCTTCAGGTGAGACCACACAGTGAAGACGTGTTCATTTCTCCAGCTAACAAAGTGGCTGCCTTCATGCATAGGAAAAACTCTCCTGGTGACGTTGTCCCTCCAACACAGGTGGGGACTGAACAAGGAACAGCCTCATCTCTTGGTTCCCCAAAGAGGAAAGAATAACACCATGAAGTGGGTTAAACCATGAAGGTGGTAACATCAGAACAACAATAACAAAAAAAATCTCCCACTCTGGTGGAGAAACTTTTTCTTAGATTCTTGGCCTTACCTGGACCCGGACCTTACAGAAACATAAACCCACCTGTTTTCTGATTCCACCATCAAGTTCACCTCTGAGCCTGGGCCTAGCATTCTTATTTGGGGTCTCTTTGAGAACCGCTTGTCTGCTGCTCTAACAAAAAAAAAAAAAAAAAAAAAAGGCTGTGTACTACCGCCCCTTGTGGCTCAAAACTTGTAAGTCATGTCAAACTAGATTTGTATCTGCCTGGAAACAAAAGGCTCGAAGCAACAGGATTCCTGGGCATGCTAACTGTTTTCCCAGGTGCTGCTGCACTCCTTGGGCTGCCTCCCGAAGGTGAAGTGTGCACGCACACACGCAGCCCACACTTCTTAAGAAGCCTGCAGTTTTCGGTTTCCTAGCCAACAACCAGAAGTCCTTGTCAACCCTTATAATCCTGCCCTGAACAAGGTGACCCAGAAACCAGATAAGGTCCGTCACCCTAAGCCGAGTGAGTTTGTGGATGTAGGCAGTTGCCTTGGTAGCAGTGAGTAAGAGCAAGTTCAGATTCAGCCTTATCATCCCATGAGGGGAGGACACAAGGAAGGCACATTAAATAAGCTCGGAGAGCCCGTCTTGCAAGACATTACAGTACGGGGTTAAATAAGAGAGACCAGCTACTCACTGAACACTCAATATCGGACATTACAAAGCCAAGTCACTCCCCTCAGGGTAGGGGGTAAGAAAACAAGAGAATCCATTTCTGTTTCTCCACACTATGTAAGTAGAACATGACTCAGTCATGCATGAAGCAACCTTCGTCTAGGTGCTAAGCATACATAACACACACAACGAAGCTGGTCGTTAGAAGCAGTCTGACCCCGAGCATGGAAATCAGATTACTCTCCCATGTTGCCTGAAGATGCTCCAACAATTTCCATCTCGGAAAACTGATATCATCTTCCACAATTACTGATGTGTCCCATGAGGGTTGGGGATTTAGCTCAGTGGTAGAGCGCTTGCCTAGGAAGCGTAAGGCCCTGGGTTCGGTCCCCAGCTCCGAAAAAAAGAACCAAAAAAAAAAAAAAACAAAAAAACAAAAAACCAAAAACTGATGTGTCCCATGATTGGTGGGACTCAGCCCTGACTCAGCTGGGGCTGTGCGGGCCCTAACATTCTCTTTCGCCTACAACTTGACTTCTGAGATCAGAGTACTTGGGGGTTCTTGGCAGTCTCTTCCTTAAAAGAATTCTACATTCTGAGTTCCAGAACTCAAAGCCAGTTTATGGTCCCAAGTCTGTCCTCTATCTATTCACAGGGGATATGTAAGAGTCAAAAGATAATGCCAGCAACACGGGGAAACTGAGAATGTTTCCCCAGGTGAACTAGCTTCTCTTATTCTTGAATGTCATGGTTTTGAGGTTCTTTTTGCTTATTTGTTTGTTCTTGAATGGAACTCATAATCTCTGAGGTTCCCACTTACTTGAACTACAAATAACCCAAAGGGTATATTGTAATATATTGGACCAAGGGTTTCTAGAGTCATTCTAGATGCTAATTAAAATCCTTCCTGAGTCATGTTGCTATGGTTACCAAGATTTCACCAAGTCCTATGACTCTTCAGTGAGACGTTTTAGTTACTTTTCTAAGTGGTATTTCCAAGACTGATTCCTACAAGATAGGAGTGCAACTGTCGCACTGAACACCGTTCAGTGCCTTTTGCTTGGATAGTAATTAATTTCCTCAGTGAATTCTAGTCATTTCATTTCAATAATGGGGTTGGAGCCTCATCTGGCTCTGTGAGGAAAGGAACTCACTGCGAAGCCTCAGCACCCACAGGATAGGGTAGGTGAGAGCTGACTCGTGCACATTGCCCTCTGACTGCAACCCCCGTGCAAGTGGGCATAAGCACACACACATAAATAAACATAAAAATTAATTTTGAAAGAGAGAATTAGGCAAGTATAAGCATCCCATCTAAGAGACTCAAGGAGACCACATGCAGCTTCCTCAACCCATAAATATGAGACCGAATAGAAGGTTGGCTTTGTAAGGTTGAATCTGGTTCACCTAGGACTGAGTCACACAGGCGCGACTGGAGGGTTTTGCTCTCATAACCTGCTCTGTTCTACGTGCGCTGGAAGGTCAGGAGCTGCACTACGTGTTCTGGCTAAGTTGCCAGGGACAGTTTTCACCTCAGGTAGATTCCATCAGGTCTCAATGCATTCTGTCATCTGTGGACAATAGATGATGATTCATGTCTCCTGGGACTATTCTAAGAATAAAATGAGCTATTGTGTCTAACACCTGAAAAATCCATGCTTTCCCCTTATAATAAGTTCGTATATACACCTTATAATACGAACTCAGTTGCTGAATCATCCATTCCTTTAGGGGGTTAGAGCTGTAGCTGAGGGACCAGACAGAGTCAACAATCAGTGAGACTCTGGAAGGTGTCAATACTGCATGGTGGGTGGCCAATGGAATAGCAGAACAGAGCAGTGGTCATGAGAACAAGGCCCTGTTAGATCACATCACAGCCTAAAACACCACCTTGATGTTCAAAGCCAAGTGTCACAGTGGCTTCTCTCTGTGGTCAATTCCCTTGTTTCCGACAGCAACCCAGAGGTTGCCACTCAAACAGAACACCGGCGGCGGCAGCAGGCGTAGAGAGAGGGCTTTTTGTCATAGCGGGTCACTCCTCTCTCGATCAAGATCAGTTTTGCTTTCACCAAAATGAGGGAAAAAATTCCTCAGAATTTACATTTCATTCACAGTTCAATAGCTTAGCGATCCTGGAACCTTTGAAAGGCGTATGAAACTAGCAATAGTGTGGAAGGGCAATGGAAAAAGCTGTGAGCTTTAGCATGCTGACAGCAAAGGGTATTCTCATTCCCTTGAAAAACCCACATCAGAGGTGCTTTACCATGTGCAAAGCTTCCTTTAAAAAAACTTGACCTCGTTAAGGCCAATACAACAGTATGTGTTTATTGCGCACATGCTTGGCTTTAGCCTAATTCCTGTAGGGTGACTTCCCCCACCCCCCACCCCTGCTGTCTATGTTGCAACAAATGAAGTTTCAGACTTTTTCCAAAAACACTGCAAGAGATACTTAGGGATCTGGGGAGGGGGTCCCATTATAAGAATGTAGCAAAAGGAGCAACATTTGCTAGCATTGTTTTGTTTGCTTTTGGGAGGCTGGGATCCAACCCAGGCCTCACTCAGGCTAAGCATGGACTCTGTACTGAACTTGTGTCTACCCCAGCCTTGCCTTTCCTATCCCTCCCCTCCTCCTCTTCCTTTTTCTTTCTTTTTGTCTCACTGTCTGTCTCTCTGTCCCCCCCCCCCGCCCCTCCCCTGAACACACTCTCTCTCTCTCTCTCTCTCTCTCTCTCTCTCTCTCTCTCTCTCTCTCTCTCTCTCCCTCCCTCTCCAGTGCTGGAGACCAATCATGTTGCCTTACCTCTGCCAGGCAAGTGCTCTGTCACAGAGCCATATCCCCAAAGCCCCCTGGCGCTTCTTAAGATTCATTTCAAATAGACAGTCCACACACACTGCTTCCAGGATTGTTTGCAGAGCACACACACCAAGCGTGAGTTCCAGCCCTCTCAAGGCTGAGCTGGGCCTCTGGGAAATTTACATAATGCACAATGGCCTCTGGGCAGACACTGGTGCCTGGCAGGCAGCACTCCAGGATGGAACTGAGGCTTTCCTGGGAGGCAGCAACAGCAAAGGTTTCTGGGAAAGGCCCTAGAACTAGTGTTTTTTTTTTTTTTCTTTTCCTTTTTTCCTTTTTTTTTTTTTTAATGACTCTTTCCACATCAGGCCCCAGGGTACTCACCTTGACTTTGGAGGTGGGGGAGGGGGTGAGAATGACTCCAATCTGCCTCTGTCCTTTGGGAACTCAAACGCAAAGGAAGCTGATTTGCTCATCCCAGAGTTAGTTTTGCCGTTCTGCCCAGAGGCGCCATCAATGGGATGGAGCCGGTGCCAGGTAGAGGAGTTTGAATGGTCTGCAATACCATTTTCCAACTCTCTCCCCCAACTTTGACTCAACAACTCCTGCCCCACCTCTTCCTCCTCCTCTATCCGGCACTGGCGGCTCCATGCACCAGTCTGGTATCTTGGCCGCCTCTGGTCCAAGACTGAAGAGTTGGCTTGTGGGGGACACTTGGCAGGGTCACCGGCGGCAACACCATTGGTCTGGCAGGAAGAAGTTAGGTTAGTAGGGACTCTAGACGAAGGCTGAGATCCGACACTGCTGCCACTGGTGTTCCCATCACTGTGGTCAGTCAGAGGGGGGGCTGCAGGTGACACCGGGGACCCTCCCGGGCTGCTTTTGGACAGCTTGGGGGGTATGGCAGGCTTTTCTTTGGACGAGTTTTCTGTCATATTATGTGGATGGCTCTCCCTTGAGCTTAGCCCCTGCACGACCAAAGGCTCTTCTCCACTACCATGTAAGTCCTGGTTCAAAGACCCACGTGGCCACTGCACCCCCACGGCAGAGTCTGGGCTGCTCAGATAAATAGTCCTATGGTCCTCTTCTGGGTGAGCAGCGATAACAGTAATAGTGGTTGCCACCTGAGGAGCAGCGTTTGGGCCTTCCCTTTCCTGGCTCCAGCCAGAGGGTGTCTTCTGAGACCAGGTATCGCCTGTCCATACTTGGCCAGACGAGACCTGCTCTTTCTTGGGCTCGGGCCTCTGAGGCACCGGAGCTGCCTTCTTCCTCTTGGCACTTTCGGCGTAGATGGGTTCAGGCTGCACAGCCTCCCTAGGAAGGGCTGGGGGCTGGAGGTCCACGGCTTGACCCACATATTTGCCAGAGTTGACTAAGTGGCAGCCAGAGTCCTGCTGCTTCACCGAGGTTGGCTCCTTCACAAGAGAGCAGTAGTCATTCTCCAGGTGTGGAGCAAAGGGGCTGTTGGCACCACTGCGGCTGCTGCCACAGGACAGACCATCTGAAGAGCTGGCAGCCTCTGAGTTAAGGGACGGCTTCTTGGGGCCCAGGTGGGGTGGGTTTGCTGTGGATCCCTGACCACAACACTCTCTGGGGAAGTTCAGAGCCTGCTTTTCCTCTTCTGTTGGTCTTGTACATGTTCCCTGCTCCCAGCATATGGGTGAGCAGTCCCCTCGCCGTCGGCCAGAGCCCTCGGTGTTATGCACAGCATCTCTGGATTCTGGACGACAGTCCAAAATGGAGCAGTACTCCCCACCTTCGCTGTCTCCTGAGGGTGAGCACCTTTGGTCACTGTCATCCTCTGAGGGCAGGGACTCCCGCAAGGGCTGTGGAGAAGTGCAGGGTCTGGGGCCCTTGGGGCAGCTGGACGTCATCCCTGTAAAGGCAGCTAGTTTCTGACGAAAGCTCTCCTGAGCTGAGGGCAGCTCTTCCCTCCCAGCCTTCTCTTCCTGGAAATTCACTGGTTGGAGGGCGGTGTTCCTATCCACTCGGGCCTCCAGGTTATGCAGTCCGACCATGGTGTAGGCTGGGGGACAACGAGAGTTGCTATCTGTGCAGGCGAGAGGGCCTGCAGCCTTCTGCATTCCTCGGAAGCTGCCGAGGTAAACTATTGGCCCATCTTCCTGTTTCTGGAGCAGGAGCTTGCCTGGAGTTCGTCTCCAGTTGACCTACACAGCCCCGGAGGGTTTAAAAAAAAATATGTTACACTTTATCAGAGAAGGGAGAAGAGAAACCAAGTATGAGGCAAGTGATAACATTGTCACCTGTCTCAGACAGCACAGAGGTCCATCCCAGCACTCAGGTCTATCCCAGAGGGTAAGCAAGTAACGCCATGCCCACCTTTGGCCTCCCCGGAGCTACAATCATGACTGGGCACACAGCAGAGAGCATCTGTCTTTCCAGATGCTGAGCTACGCATCCCACTCAGGGATGGTAATGCTTTTAACGCATGTCTGTTGGGTAAGAAAAATCAACACCCAAACCAGAAAAAGTGAACTCACAAGCGCTGGTTGAAACAATTACACTGGATTGAAAATTGTTTGAAATTTTGTTTAATGAGTCCTAGTGCCGACTGGTCACTGGAAAATCCAGCTATGGCACATTCTTGAAGAAACAAGTCGAAACAATATTTTGCCTTTCAAAAAATTATTTTTATTAGTCTGCGTTTGCTACATGTATCTCTCAGTGCTACATATGCGTGCCTGGTACCCAAGGAGGACAGAAGAGGGCATCGGATTTCCTGGAATTAGAGTCATAGTCTGTTTTGAGTACACACGTGAGTGTAACCATCTCTGTAGTGCCCCACCCCCGCCCCTGTATGTTTTTTAAAAACGCCTGATGAGTTAGTACAGGCCAGGGGACAAAGGGATGGCTTCTGGGCTGGGTCCAGGCTTCCTGGCTCTTTGCTAGGCTCTCCTTTGAGCCTTGTCACACAGCTGTCCTTTCTTCCAGTTTATGGGGGTCACCTCAGCTCCCACTGCTTAAGTGGCTGGACTAGCGGGGCAATAAGGCAAAGATGTGGGCTCACCATCCTGTCAATCATCCCGTCAACAGAGCTACTTTCCCGTTTTCCTCTCCTTCTTGCCCTTTCCCATGTGTACAGAGAGCTTCATTGCAGGGCTGGCTAGGGCTCCTTACCCCAGGGGATGCAGAATACAAAGAGTCACTGGTTTATATAGGTGAAAGTTGAAGGTGTCAAGACCGGCTGAGTGAATGGGTGTAGCCAGCTCAAGGAAAACGGAACAGCTCTAAGAAGGACAGGAGTTTGCTGCCACCCCAGGAAATGCCTCTCTTCACATAAGCCTCCCTTGAATTAAAACTGACCTTTGTTTTCTCTTGCACTCACACACCCTTCCTGGCTCATGTATCACATTGGCTGAGGAAATCCACGACACTAGAAGAGGTCATTGTGGAACAAGGGTTCTTAGAATGTCTCAGGCATATAGTCTCAGAGACAGGTCCACAGACAGCAGCCTCCAGCAGCCCTGGCCCACACACCCTCTCCGTAATTATACCTTTCCGAGGCTTTCTTTCGGGAGAAGAAGAAAGGTTGAACCTCTAAGGATATAAATGTTTTTATGGTCCGAGATAAAGCTGGCAAAATCTACAAGTCAAAACTGGAAGTATGGGGGCTGGAGAGGTGGCTCAGTGGGCAGAACGCTTGCTATGCCAGAAGGCATCCTGGGTATAGATCCCCAGAACACCTGTAACCCCAGGGATTGGCATGGTGGGGTGGGCAGAGACAGGCAGATGTTGGGGGGCTCCTTGGCCAGTCAATCTAGTGAGTTTCTCAAAACTAAAATAGAGGGGATGGAGTAATGGCTTAGCAGTTAAAAGTACTTGTTCTTGCAGAGGACCTAGGTTTTGGTGGTGTTAAGCACTCATCTGGAATTCCAGTTCCAGGGGATCTGAAACCTCCTCCTGGCCTTTGCACACAATATACCCATATTCAAGCAAACAAGTCATAACCATGCAATAGAAATAATAAATCTTTAAAGGTAAAGAACCAAATGAAGAGAAAGGTAGAAAGTAATCGAGGAAGAAAACCTGGAGGACCTCAGGCACACACACGGGTACATGCATGCACACACCCCATACACATGTGCATACACATGCACATACAAATGAAGAAGGTACAAGTGTGAACACCAGCTGAGTGGCAGAATCATTATTATAAGGAATAATAATATTGCTGCTAATATTTTAGATGTGACTGAGCATTGTGGCTGTATTTTTTTAAGGCTTTATCTTTTACATAGCTATGCTTATGATTGTTACGATGTACGGGGAAGGGAAGTGGGTGGAGGGTGCGGTGAAAATACTGGTCACCAGTGGATGGTACAGAAGCTCATGTGGAAGGGTACTGGGTGGATGCCAGTAACTGTACAATGGCTGTTGCTTCTATAAATATCTAATGTTACAGCCAATAGTTTAAAGCTTTTCTTTGTCTTTGTTTTTGCTTTCCCTTTTATAAGTCTCCAAATCAGGGAGAAATCCTGATGTATGTGGACAAATACATGTTAGCCTAAAGGAAGACATAGAAAGGTAGATGATTGGAGTAGCCAAACAGCAGCTGTCAGGGAGTAGCATTTTTAGGGCAAGCGAGTAGGCAACTATCCTGCAGGAATTCTTGCTCCAAAAGCCCTGCGTGGCTGCATGCCAGCCACCATGTGCTAGAATAGGAACAGCCCCTGTAAAAATACCAGCTGGGTTAGTCAGCCTCACCTTTGGAACTTCAGCGCTCAGGCTGGCCTCAGTCCACAAGTCGGCAGTCTCAGAAGTCATCATGGTGGGCTTTACCGCAATGGTGGGCTTTGAGTAGGCCAAGCCATTCACACCTTCATCCTCTAAGCGGCAAATCTCAGGCCTGGCAGGCAGGCGAGCTCCAGCGGGTAGGCTGCTGGCTCTAGCTTTGGGGTGGCCAGCTGTGAGCTGATGGTCACTCCTCAAGCAGAAGCAGTTCTTGCAGGATCCGGGTTTCCAGATGTGCTCCACAAAGTCACTGCACGCAGACATTTTCGGGCTCTCCGGGTTCAGTCAAACGGTCTGGAGCACTGTGAGCCGCTGATAAGGTGCGAGTTCATCTTGGGCCCGGCTCTCTGTTTCGGTCTTACAGGGGGTGCAGAGATGAGTTCCAGATCAACTCCCTGGAAGGCAGATCATTGCCAATTAGGGACGAATCGGAGATGTGTGCATTAGCAATAAGAGCCCATTGTGAAAACGGAGACCAGGAAGAAGGAAGGAAAGAAGGGAAGGTGGCCAAAGGGGGACAGTCCTTTTATTATGGGGCCGGTGCTCAGCTGTCAGAAACTTTGATATCTTCGATATTCCTTAAGCAGCTCTATCAGAAACTGTACAAACAATCCTTGCCCCCTTTCTCAAATAGAGAGCACAAAAGACATCCCAGGGCTTCAAAAAAGTGCTCAGTAGGAAAAATGTTTGCCATGCAAGTGTGGGGATCTGGGTTCAGATCTCCAGCCCCCACTGAAAAGCCGAGCACAACGTACGCATCTGTGATCCACTCTGGGGAGACGAAAACAGGAAGATTCCAGCGGCTTGACAGCAAGCCAGTCTAGCCAATCAGTGAGCTACAGGTGAGTGATCCTGTCTCACAACGATACGCGAACAACCATAGATGGAGACACCTGCTGTCATGTCTAGCCTCCATGTCATGTCTAGCCTCCACACATACAAGTATGGGCATGGACGTGTACACACGCGTGCACACGCGCACACACACCATTTCAGTGCTCCCCACCCTCGAAATACAGTGTTTTAGATTTTGAGAGGAGAAGGGCCCTGAACCTGTCCCTACGTTCTTCAGAATCTGGGGTTTACAAAGCCTGCCGAACTGCCTGGGACTACAAAGTAGCACCACATATAAAATCGAGGGTTTATGGGTAATAGCATGCAGATTTTGAACAAAAACTAAAGAGGAACAGAAGCAGGCAGGGACTCTGAGATGGAAACTGCTATCCATGCTCCTGATGCGTTGTTGAAAAGTGGGTGAGGTGTGGTGCTGGCTTGCCCCACAGGGGCACCTTGTCAGGGATGTTTGGCATCACGGGAATTCTGCCCCCTCCCCTTGCTTAATCTACACCATTCAATTCTGCGATGAGGTAAACAAAGCAGGGGGCCACATGCCAAGTTGGAAACAGAAGACAGAAACGCCTGACTCCACAGTCCTGGGCTAAGAGAGACTGGGCAGACTATGAGAGAAGAGGTTATCCAAAAGTTTTCCCTATCATACCCCTGGGAACAGGTAGTCACTGTGTCAAAGCAGCTCACTGCTTCTGAAAATAAATATAAAAGCCCCATTTGCTCCCATAGAGCTCAGTAAATTTACTCCTCAGCAGGAGCTCAAAGGGCTACGCACTACCCAAATAATCCAAACAGCACCTCAGAAGGCAGCCGTGAATCCCATTCTACAGGTGCAGGTGTTAGAGCAAAGAGAAAGGCCTGCCCATCTACACCAAGTTTGCTGCTTTCCGAAAATAAGCCACCCCACCTCCCCTTCACCGTGCTCAGTGTCTGCTCACTGCTCACTGTTCTGTTTCTTAACTGAGGATCTCCAGCATCCTTCGGGAGACTGCTCTAGGAAGGAAATCTTGTGGAGGTCCTGAGATAAACAGGTTCTCCTTGAACTGGGAAAGCACTGCCCTTGGGGGCTATACTCCACCTCCTCAGGTGAGAATCTGCCCGAGGTTAATTCTCTCTAAGCAATCAACAGGGCTAACCAGAGAGAATCACCAGGGGCTCTAAGGCTCCGAAGATCATTCCAGACTTCTTGTGGGAAGCACACCCCCTCTCGTCTCCCACACTCACAGACAAGGTGCTTATCCAATGGGTACAGACGCCAAACGTACCCCTGCTCCAGCCAGGTAATGAGGAAACGGCTTCCACAATAAACAAGATGAAAACACACACAGTCTGAAATCTGAGTGCTCCTACCATCAGTACAGGGTCTTTAATGATTCTTCTAGATTCTTCTTCCAGTCCACCCAAACAGCCCATTCCTTCTCTGCCAGATCTTCCAAAAGAGGTGGCAGGCTCTCAGCAAGTGGAGGATTCACAACCAGGTTATGTCTCTCTCCTGTAGTCACCAGCCTTGGAGAGCTAAATGCTTGCTGCTAAGTTTTATGAGGGATGCAGGGGGTAGGGGTGGGAATGGTTGGAAGGCGTTTTGTTTTAGCCTTCGGAGAAGTTGGGTTTGTGTGTAAAGCCCCATTAGAACTACCAGGTCATAGCAAAGTCACATTCGGGCCCATGCCTACTGTAGGGAGGGCTCCAGCGCCCTTTAGTGTGCTTCGGGGAGAGCCTGGACAGGAGCTCTGTGGAGCAGTTTCCTGGGAAGCTGGGGAGGCTGGCATCCAACCACTTCCTCAGAGGCTGCGTCAGTCACAGTCACACAGACACAGCTCGGGGTGGCCGCATCTCATTTCCTCTTCAGCAGGCAACCCAGAACACCCAGATATCCCACTTTCTAAGGCTCCCCCCTTTTGTAGCCATCAGCCTCTGACAGCCTGGAGAGTTCTGATTATTGTACTGTCCTGCCAGAAGCTACCTTGAGACCACTCATTCATTCATGAGCACTCTCTTTGCTCTCTCCCACAACTCTGACATTTTCTGCAGGCTGATCACAACACAGAACACACAACTGCCCAGAAACACAAAGGATATTTTTTTAGGGGAAGTGGCTGAATAAGAGTAACAAAGGAAACCACGGGCTGCCCTGACTCACTGAGTCCTGTTAAAACTGGCTCCTTAGTCTCCCCCATCTCCTCTTTGGAGCTAGAACAGCCTCTGAAGTAACCCTTCTATGCCTGGAACTGTCTCCCGTTTGCTTTCAGGAAAAAAGATGGTGAACCATGCAAATGACACTCAAAGCAGGAGTAGAGAGAGCCCTGGGTAGTGCCAGCTCTCCGAAGCCTGGGAATGGCACCTTCCTAGCTCACATGCCTACCTCAGAGGGTAGGTGGGCCCTCAGGATTATGCAGATTCTCCGGTTTCTCAGTGGGAGGTTGCAGTGTAAGATCAGGAAAAGAGCTCAGCATTCTTTGTGATCCTAGTCACGATAAAATAGCATTGCTTCTGCAAACTTCTGCACCAGGATTTACAAAGCTGAGCTGTCAGATACACTCCCACCCCATCTCAAGAAGAATCTGAAGGATCAGACTGGCCAGATCCTAAGTATTTGGGCTCTAAATACCCCTCATATTTGCACCCAAATTTGCTCATGCTTTACTCAATAGAATTCCAAAAATTTTCCATCTAAATAATATTGTTTCTTATATTTTACAAAAACATGATGCAAAACCCAAAAAGGTATAGTATGTATGTATGTATATATGTATGTATGTATGTAAGTATGAATGGATGGATGGATGGATGGAAGAACAGCATATAGATTAATGCATTATATTCCACTGACCAGAGTGGTCCAGGCAAAAAGCAGGAAGTGACTACCCTAACGCCCCCACACCACCCCAGCCCCGGCACTGAGGATATTTACGTATCTTTTTATTTCCTTCTTTCTGAGCAATCCTAACTCAGCAGGAGGAGTGTGGACGTGAAGCCTGCACAGTCTGAACCAATAAGGGGAGCAAAGTTCTGAGGGACCCTAGGAAAGCCAACTTGCTTTCCCCAGGGCTTCCTGTCAAATCTCCTCAGAAGGGGCTGTAAAGGAGAGACGAGAACAGTGATCAGTCAAACCTTCACAACCCGAGTCTGGCCTAAGTGCCCTGCAAAACTCCTCACACCGGCTGTGCAAAACCACGGTTGAGCTTTACCTGGGAGGACAGAAACAGTGAGCGAGCGCTGTGGACTGAGAAAGCTCAGCCGCCTCCAGTCCCATTCCCAGGACTCACAAGTGGAGATTCTATTTTCCAAGTGCAAGCGTGCTCGCGTGTGCTTGTGGGTGGATGTGGGTGTGTGCGCCCGGCTGCAGAGAGGGTTCACAAGCAAAGGTTGAAAACTAGCTCCAGGTATGGAATGATCACCAGGTTCATCAAACGGATATCACCTTCCTTTGGAGATCAGCTGCAGCCTGAAGGTGGCTTCCTTGGACCCCCCAATTAGTCTGGCCGGAGCAGCCCGAACGGCCTCTGCCCCTCTGCTCCTTTGACAATACTCATGGCAGAAAGCAGTTCCCAACACACAAAACAGAGCAGCCAGACCAGCAAGACCAGTAAAACCATTACAGCAGTCTATCACCCTTCCCGGAACTCCAAGGAAAAGTTTCCCGATTTCAAAGCGGGCATTTCTCGAATGAATTGAAAATACCCCCTCCGGCTCCCTAGCTTTCCCGTTTCGGCGCCTGCACCGAGGGCACAACCCGGAGCACGAGGTCCGGACTCTCCACGCGCTCCGATCGGTCGCCTGTCACCCCGGGGGACGCCAGTAGGGGCTGGTTCGCCCCGCCACCACAGAGACTCTGCGAAAGCCCCTGGGCCGCCACGTTCGCCAGACAAAAAGCGGCGGGATCTGGAGAGAGAGTGGTGGGCTCACCTGGGGAGCTGTGGTTCCGCAGCTTCGCCGTCGGTGGCCCAGCGGTCCGCTGCCCCGCCGGGCGTCCCGGAGCATTGTCTGTAGCGTGTCTGCGCGCAGTGCTTGCCCAGCCGCGGGCGGCTGACTTCTGCCTGGGCCCGGCGGCCGGGTGGCAGCTGCGATCGCGGCTCCGCCCCCTCCGCCTCGGGTGACGCCGCCCGCCCGACTCCCGCCGCACCCCCGCAGTCCTCGCCGCTGCCCCGCGTTTCCACCGGGCCTGCGCGTCCCGCCACTCTGCCGGTCCCCAGCCCTGGAGGGCGGGAGATCGCCCCTACCCAGGTCCCTAGGAACTCCGCACTGCGCCCCGCCCCCTCGCTCGCCACCGCGAGGCTCCGCCCCCAGTCCGAGCCCTGGCGCCCCTGGACCTGGAGCTGAGCCCCCAAGAGCGTCCCCAGCTCAATCCTTGCTCAGTGCAGTTCTGCTAGGAAGATCTCTGATGCTCCCAGCTTTCCTTAACTACAATGCTCAGATAGGTGTGCCGGAGTAGATTTATTCTCATCCCTCCACCCGGACGACCCTGGGAGACCCTGGTGGGGAGGGAGAAAAAGAACGAAACACGGAAGAGAGGGGGTCGGGAGTACAATGATAAGATCAAGGGCGGTGGGCTGTGAAAGGGGCGTGGGCGTCGTCACTACCACTTACTGTTATCCTACGAGCTGGGCTGGCAATTCTGAGATTTCAGGTCCTGCTCAGCTCCTCATGTCCAGGCCTCTGACAAATGGTTCAGCACATCTCTTTGAACTTTAGTGTTAAACATTGGAATGCAAGTGTTGGCCTGGAGGACCGGCCTTCAATCATGCTGGGGCACCCAGCTCCTCCACCTGTGTTTACACCCGTTTCCAGTGCGTGAGTCACTGGCTGAGATACAAGGAGTTCGAGATATTGTTCCTCGGGCGAGAAATCTTTTAACTCCCAGGAGAACCAGCCAGTCACCTCCCTTCCTCCAGCTGCCTGAGTAGGACAGACTTGCACCTTGCCCTGGGTGTTCCCCCGAGAACCCAGGCATTGAAGTTACCTCTCAGGGCTAAGCCTGAGTGAAAATGGAATTCTCCCCCGCCCCCCTCCCCAACACGTCTGGTTGCTTCCCTCTGCCCCTCTGGTTGCTTCCCTCTGCTTTACAGAGACAGGGCAGTGTAACTCCTACTTGGAGTTACACCCTTAATCAGGATGACTCTACTTCGAGAAGGAAGGTACCATCCCAGCCACCCACCCCACCCCACGCCCTCTTCTTCATGTGGTGCTAACACTGGCAGGGCTATATAGAAGTTGCAAGAGGGAAAGACATGTTTTGGATAGCTTCTATGTGAGAAGGGGAAAGAGACCACAAGGAGAGTTTACTCATCACCCCTCATTACGCATATGAGTGTGGATAGAAGGAAAAGAAGATGCAGATGGATGGAAGCAATACGAACATTTACAAAGAACCGACATCATGCCAGGCACCGTCACAGGGCGCGGTTAGCACGTTCGACACAGCATAAAATAGGTCCGGAAGGGGCCTATCCTTTGCCAGGGCTCCCCGGGTGAAAAGCTGTAGTTTTGAGATGGGAAACCAAGAGCTGCCTGACTCCACTGAGAGTCCGACATGTTGCCCTACCCACCAATCCTATCAACCAATTCGTAGGAAAACTCTGGTGGAATGGCGCCAGTAGCGTTATGTTCTCCCGAGGGATCCACTTACTTTAGACACCAGAGGGGAAGGTGCCAACAAGTAGGCAGGTACAAAATGGTCTGCACTGGACAAACAGTCCAGACCAAGAGGGGCTTGCAGTTCAGTAACACTGGGCCCTCTCACATGGGTTTTTGACTCATTCATGGCTCTCAGGATTCAGAGCTGCCCGACTCCACATCGTCCATTTCTTTCATTGCAAAGTCCTCTCCAAGGGGCATAGACACTTCCCACGATAAGGCCATGCCAAGCACATAAAAGACACCTTCAACTCTTTACTTCCTTTACCTAATGCGTCCTTAATGCACAAACAACCTAAAGAATCCAATTAAAAGAATCGAAGTTTACAACAAACATGGCGGGACAGCGAGACCGCCAGGGTTCTATATCATGACACAGCGAGGGAAGGGTTAATTTGGAATTTCTGCTCCATAAACTGTTCCCAAATGGTTTGCTGCACCCATAAGAGATAAATACACAATACTGCCGCTGCTGATCCATAGCGTGGCTTCTTTTCTTTTCTTTCCTTCTCTTTTCTTCTCTTCTCTTTTCTTTTCTGCCGGTAGCAGAGAAGTCTTCAGCCTGCCTAATGAAAAACAAATCTTCAAAAGTGACTGAGACAGGCACGAAGTACCACCGGCTTGCACAGCACTCTTCCTGCAGCTCTGAAGTGGGTTGTGTCCCCTGGTAAGCTCACGCGTGTGGTGGCCATTCCGCTCAGACTTGCACCCCGCACCCTGCAATGCAGTGCAATTTGTGCGTGCTCAGCATCTGGCGGCTTACTGGTTGGTTTTCATGGTGATTTCTACTCAGGACCTGAGTTCTTAGATACAGATCGGACCTTTTATAGGAGCAATTCTCTTGGGTGTTTTAGTGCTTGGGCACCATTCTGTACAAGAGAGCAGTTAAATTTTAGGAGATTGAGAGACAAGATTGAGACAGGGGGTACTTTGGGGTAAGGTAAAGTAGTTTATATCTGAAGATCCCAAGAGGCAGAATCAGGAAGTATGTGCCATTAAGTTATGTTAAGAAAACACCAGCTGGGATATTTGAGAAGGCTCAGAAAGCATGAAGACCGGGCTAAAGAATTCTCATTCATGGTCTTTTTCCATCTGACCAAAACAGAAATGCCTCTCACCTTAATGTCAGAAAGGTGTTCAATTTCAGTCCATGAATATTTATTGAAGTTGCTTCTCCCTAGGAAGCTATGGATGGGGTTTTATAGGGGAAACAGTAAGAGACAA
This sequence comes from Rattus norvegicus, assembly GCF_021556685.1. Classification (NCBI taxonomy): domain Eukaryota; kingdom Metazoa; phylum Chordata; class Mammalia; order Rodentia; family Muridae; genus Rattus; species Rattus norvegicus. Next base: position 64,237,084 of record NC_141549.1, read on the forward strand.
GTGGAAGCTCTCAGAAGGGAATGGAGTGAGTTGGGGCGGGGCAGAGAAAGAGACACAGTAGCCCTTTCATGGAGGAAGGGACCTTTGCACAGTGAGAAAGGGACAATGGGGACTTTCCAGACTGCAGGTATGGTATCTACAAAGGAATGGATATGGGAGTGGCCCAAGACTTCGATGGCAGTCCAGCTGGAGCACGATGACAGGAGACACAGTGCAACTGTAAGGTGACACGGGATGGAAAGAGCTGGTTTTCAGGTGAGTCAATCAGAAAGCACAGAGATTTCTAAGCCAGAGTGTGATGTCATCTAAGGTATTTTCTCTTCAGGACTCCTTGGATCTTGTATTCCAGACTGACTAGGAAGCAGGGAAAGAGATTAGAAACAAGAAGCATGACAGAGTTTCTACCCCAGGTCCAGATGGGAGACGGTGGCCTTGGATAGGGGCACAGCAAGGAAGAGAGCAAAGATGGCTTCTTTCGAGAGGTTCGGACTTGGAGATGACTACAGCATTGATGGATGGAGTGCCATATTTACTAACTTACACAATGAAGCACTGGCTGTGTCAAGCCAAAAAGTGCACAGTTATGTATGTGGAGTCTCTCATTTAAATCTCACAGAACCACTGTGTAGCGGAAGACAAGGAATTAAAGATTCCCAGCAGAATTCTGATCTCTGTGTACGGACAGGATGGTAGTATCCTTAGTACCAATAAGAAGTCAGTGGAGGGGTTGGGGATTTAGCTCAGTGGTAGAGCGCTTGCCTAGCAAGCGCAAGGCCCTGGGTTCGGTCCCCAGCTCCGGGGAGAAAAAAAAAGTCAGTGGATATCGCTCAGGGGTAGAAAGCTCGTCTGGCAAGCCAGAGAGCTCACATGTAATCCCCAGTAGCCATCTGGCAGAGGAAAGGATGGCATTGAAGACCTGAGAGGGGAACTAGGAACCATATCATCAATAAGGAACAAAAAACAGCACAGAGACGTGGAGGGTTGGGGGACACAGTTACCTAGAAGAAACCATGAAAAAATAATGTTAGCCACTATTCCTCTAAACTTTGAAAATCCCAACTACAGTCCTGTCTGAATAGAACTCTTTGAAGAATAGAGAATCAGGGAAGAAGAGTTGTCCTGGGTTACTTGCGGGTGGGGATAGTTTGGGATAAGCTTCAGCTCTCAGTCATTTTATGAATATCAGTAGAAAGCTACAAATGACATTGCAGTAGGAAGAACCCAAGTAGACTTGAGGGCTATAAACCTTGGCCTAGACAGGGATCCACATGGAGAAAAGGAGTCTCTCATGCACACCAGGAGAATGCTATCAAGTGTGGTGGTTTGAATATGCTTGGGCATGGTGTCCGTTCACAGCATTAAAACCCTAACTAAGAGAGCCAGCTATGAGCAGGTACACTCTGAGAACTGGTCCTGATGTCAGGCCCCAGCTGGTGGTATTCAGGGTCCCGAGATCACCATAGAAGAGACTGAGAGTAAGGGAGAAGGGAAGAAAAAGGTCTTCCTCAAAGTTGCTGTGGCGAACTCTCCTGGAGGGGACAGTGCTGGCACCAAGTTTGCATAGCAGGTAAGACACTTGCACAAGACTGGTGATCTGAGTTTGACCCCTGGAACTCAGGGAGAATTGGAAGGAGAGACCCACCTCCACAAAGTTGTTCTCCGACCTTCACATGGCACTATGTACACACTGTGCATACATACACATATGTCGTGCACATCATCATCATCATCATCATCATCATCATCATCATCACCATCATCACCACCACCACCACCACCACCACCACCACCACCACAACAACAACAACAACAACAACAATAACAATACCCTGGGTTCTTTCTGTCCCCCTTGTAAGTGACATTCTTTACAAACTAGAGAAAGGGTGATCTGGCAAGCATTTATAGCCTGATTCTTCCACATATTTCCTCCCAGAGTCTATAGTCACCAATCCAGAACTATTTCTTCCTCATCTGAGGAAGTCTTACTGGTTCATCCCTTGTCATATCCTTGTCGAGAAAAGAAAAAAGAAAAAGAAAAAGAAAAAATATTTTTAAAAAAATTTCATTCAGTGGGGACAAGGGTATATATTGACCCAAAGCTGTTAAGGAAGCTGGGGCAGGAGAGTTATGTGAGCCCAGGATTTTGAGGCCAGTCTTTGCAATGCAATAAGCACCCATTTCACCACAAAGCAAACAAAACTAAACTACATTAAATGGCTGGGTTGAGCTGGGGTGCACTGAGTGGTAGAGGGCTTGTTTAATCATGCAGGATCCTAGAGTTGATCTCTAGAATCCCATCCCAAAATAAAGTTTATCCCCACTCCTACATAAAGAATACAAATTAATTTCTGGTTTTTCAAAACAGGGTTTCTTTGTGTAGTCCTATGCTGGACTGAAACTCACTCTGTAGATCAGGCTGGTCTCGAACTCAGAGATACACTGGCCTTTGCCTCCTTGGTGCTGGGTTTGAAGACATGCCTAGCCCAAATTCAATTTATAAGTAAAACTTACCAAACCCTTGATCCTTCTCTAGCTTTGGTCCTAGGTAATAGTTCTACTCAAGACCAAACAGTTGAAAAATTTCTAATATACTAAGCACTCAATAGTTGTTTGCTTGTTTCCGCCCAAACTGGAAAGTATTTAAATAACATATGTAGGACGACTGAATCACAAGCCACAGGAACCTGAGAACTAGAAGTTCACTTCTCAGCCTTTATGATCTTTCTTTCTGCCCACACACTACATGGAGCCCAGATGTCAGTATTGGGGGGAGGGTGTCACATTTTCTTTTTCACATATAATTTTCATCAGATGTACAAATCGGTAACAGACACATTAATATGTTTTTAAAAGAAGCCATTTTTAAAATGTTGCTGCTGAAACATTTTTAAAATGTTTCCTGCCCCTTTCCCACCAAAAGATGTGTTGCAACCCTATCCCCTAGAACTCAGAGCAGGATCTTATTTGGTACGAGGTTCTCTAAAAATCTAAGGTAAAAATGAGTTCATGAGGGTGGGTTCTCATCCAGTGTAGCTGATATTCTTCTGAAAAGGGAAACTTGGACAAAAGCAGGCACACACAAAGGAGGGCAGGGTGAAGACACAGGCAAAAGACAGCACAAGTATGCCATCCATAGGAGCCAGAGAATGCCAGGGATATCCCCTCAACATCCATTGCCATTTGAGAAAGAGGGTATCAGACGTCCACGAACCACAGAAGGCAAAGACTGCCAATATCAGACCCAGGGGGAAACAATAAAGGACTCTCTCGTTGAACAAAAGCCAGAGCCTGACTCTGTTAATACAGCAAATTTTGGAATTCAGAGAATAACATCTGTGTAATTTTGTTATCAGTTTTGGATACTTTTCAGAGTAGTCAGTAGGAAACAAACATTGTTTCTAAAATGAAAATGTTCCAATGAGTGGCAGACACTCCCGCTGAGAAGGCAAAGGGTTTTCTAAGACCCACCTTGTAAGAGTATAATTTGGGAGCCAAATTCCCGAAAGGCACCTTGTAACAGGAAGTTTACGTGTCCCTTCATTCAGTCTTTGCCTGACTTGAAAAGAGGATGCCCGGTTTTTATTGACAACTCCTCTGCTCTTCAGTTTTGGGGTGTCGGTGGGAGCAAGTCCTGGTTCCACAATTTGAACCTTCACGTGTATGGGTTAAGTGCACCTCTTCTCTAAGGCAATGTGAAGTGACATGTACCAAAGCCACATGGGACAGTCATGACTCTCACTGCTTGACATGGTCTGTATGCTGTAGTCAGAGCAAAGGGAAGTGGAGTCTGTCACAGGAGGAAGAGCTGGAGAGGTGTTTTAGTTAGAGTTTTACTGCTATGAACAGACACCATGACCATGGCAAGTCTTATAAAGGACAACCTTTAATTGGGGCTGGCTGACAGATGGTTCAGTCCATTATCATCAAGGTGGGAGCATGGCAGCATCCAGGCAGGCATGGTGCAGGAGGAGCTGAGAGTTCTACATCTTCATCTGAAGGCTGTTAGTGGAAGACTGGCTTCCAGGCAGCTAGGATGAGGATCTTAAAGCCACGCCCACAGTGCCACGCCTACTCCAACAAGGCCACACCTTCTAATAGTGCCATCCCCTGGGCTGAGCATATACAAACCATCACAAGAAGAAACACCCTATCCCCTTTGAATGGTCCACCAGTCTTCCGTAAAGAAACCTCCCTCATGGACAAACCTTTCGGGAAACTTTCACAATTTCTTTAAACTTGTCGCATAATCCAGCAGTCCCACTTTGGGACCTACCCAGGACACATGAAAATATATTCATTCAAAGGCTTGAACACACAGGCCTACCACAAGCAATAATACCCAGCATGCAAGAGCCCATGTTGTCCATCAATTCAAGAATGAGTAAGTAAGATATGATATACCTGGTACAATGGAATTACTATTTGGGAATAAAAAACAAACAAACAAAAGAAGAAGAGTAAACTATTGGTTCAAAATATAACACTCCATTTTCCTTTAGTGGTTCTCAGTGTTCCTAATGCTGCGACCCTTTAATACAATTCCTCAGGTTGTGGTGACCTCGAACCATAACATTATTTTCATTGCTACTTCATACCTGTCATTTGCTACTGTTGTGAATTGTCATGTAACTGTGTGATATGCAGGATGGTCTTTGGCCTCATTCAACCCCCAAAGAGGTGGAGACCCACGGGTTGAGAACTGCTACTCTAGAACCTTATCAGCCCTAAGCTAAGCAAACGAGGCCAAACATGGGCGATTGCTTGTGGTATCTATTGGTATGGAATATCCAGAAAAGGCAAATCTGGGGTGATAGGAAGCAGATTCCGGTCTGAGATAGGGCCGGGGTAGCTAAAAGCAAGATTTTTTGACCATGGTTGAAAAACATGACCAATTTGTTATAAATCACTGACCTTTATTGGGGATGATCCATTGTCGCACAAGTTGCTTATAGGAGGAAAGGCAAAGGACTGACATTCAGGCCAGAAAGACGGGGACATTCTGATGCCTGTTACAACACTCACGAGTGCTGAGGGAAACGGTGCCTAATCAAAAAGCCAGTCATAAAATGACGATACCACACAGTTATTTGAGAGACAAGGAACAGTCAACGTCACAGAGGCAGGACAGAAAGCAAGGGTGGTCAGAGCTGGGGGAGAATGAGTGGAGACTTCAAGTTTAATAGGCACAAAGCTATGGTTTTAACAGGTGTACACTTCTGCATATGAACAGTTCTGTTAGAACAGTAAGGAATTTTACTCAGGGTCATTGAATTTGTGTATTTAAAATGAATAAAGTAGGAAACTTTATGATGTCTAGCAACTGACATAGGAATCTGCTTCTCAACTGTTTTTGGTAGTTGAAATAGGTTAGAGAAACCCATTGTCTTGGTCACCGAAAAGACCATCATTATAAAGTCTGTGAAGGAAAGAGCTTAGTCTCTGATCCTATAACATTACAGAACCTGTGGGTGGTTTGCTGCTCAGTAACTCCTCATGAGGAAACAGGACACAGTTTGCTGACGTTCAGTGGCCTAGAGTCCGTTCTCTACATTCCCACAGCAGTCAGGGCTTAGGTTCTATGGGCACCACTGAGTCTCAGTCACTTCTGCCGTTCATAACCAGGACTGGTAAAATCCCATCTGGGAAAATTTCTTATTTCTCTTCATGGTACATCCCAAGATAAAACCAGTCCAAATAAAAAGTGGATTTTAGCATCTCTCTTTTTGAGTTTCTAATGAGATAAATTTGGCCCAGAGACAGATGTTATCTCATTTCCGTGAGGGGCAGAGTGAGCGGACAATGGGTAGGAAGTGAAACCTCCACTCTTAGGACCTGTGGGTGTGTGAAGCCTTCTTTCTACTTTCCATCGACATTACACAGTGGGCAAGGTCCTTTCCAACCTCATTGTGTTAATGGCAGGGCCTTCTACAAGTACAACTGTGTCTTCCCAAGTCATAATGTATACAATTAGTATTCTTCTCATTTGAATTTCAGTAAAGTGAGGTGTGGGAGACTTTCATAGCCAGACCAGTCAGTCAATAGTCCACCTCAGAAGGTTCTAGAAAATAGATATTTCTTCCTAGTTTTGGGTTTTTATTGCTGTGAAGAGGACACCATGACCATAGCAAGGAAAGCATTTAATTAGGGATGGCTTACAGTTCAGAGGTTTAGTCCTTTATTGTCATTGAAGGAAGCATGATGGCACACAGCCAGACACAGGCAGACGAGTTGCTGAAGACATAGCTTGAAAGTTCTCTATCTAGTTCCTCAAACAGCATAAAGAGAGAGTGACAAAGGGTCTGGCTTAAGCGTCTGAAACCTCGAAGCCCACCCTAAGTGACACACTTCTTTCAGCAAGGCCACATCTAGTCTAACAAAGCCACACCTCCTAATAGTGGCACACCCCATGAACCTGTGAGAGCCATTTTCATTCAACTTACCACATCCCATAGTTATTAAAACAACCCAGAAACTCTGCACAGCATTCCAACCGCTGCCCTTCATCTATGATCAGAAGGAGATCGATGTTCTCAGCCGGTACAGAAGGAGCGGGCACAAGTATGATAGCTGAGAGGCTTCCCAGAATGCCCAGTGGCCACAGCATGGAGAGTTAGTAAAAGCTTTGCAGTGACCCAGGAAGGCGAGAGTTTGTGGGGCAGGGTCAGCTGGTCTAGGAGGGGGAGGGGAACAACAGCTCGGCCTCCTTTACTGGAAAAGCTGTAGGCCTTGTTAAGGACTCTCTAGGATAGTAGCTCTTTTGACTGGTTGTTTGGCTTTTTCTTCTTTGGAAGAGGTAGCGGCGATTGGCTGGAAGAGATGTGGAGAAAGCAGGGTAGTAAGGGGGTCAAAAGACACGTGATGGGCTGATTAACAAGCAGGCTTTGTGAGCAGAGGCTGAGGGGACACCCGCAGAGCTGCCAGACAGGCTTGCCGGGGTGTGTGTTGTGGGGGACGAGGAGGGATTCAGGGTCGGGTGGGGTGCGTGGGAGTTGGAAGGCGGATGAAGGGGTGGAGGGGAGTCTGGGGCGTTGGATGAGAAAGCAGGTTCCAGAAAGATGCCTCATGGAAGTATTCTAGCAGAGGAAAATGTACTCGTGCCACGAGAAACTCAAGAGTCTAATCTCTAATTCTTCTTTAAACAAATATTCCAATATCTAGTGTTTTCATCCCTGGGTCAGCATCACAAGACACAAGACAGAGAGGAGGGTTTTGATGACAAAGGAATCCGTTTTCAAACAGAAATGGATTCTTGACAAAAATATTAAAGTAAACAGAAAAATCTATTGTGACTCAGCTGACTAGGGCTGGGATGAGAGCAGCCGTCACTTGCAGGGCCCTACAGAGCTTGTGTCCAGAGGAAGAGAAATGTGACTTCCAGGTCAGGGCACAGACTGGCTTTGTCTATTGGCAGAGAGTGGCCTGAGAGTCACATCTCTAACATGGGGCAGCCTGTGCTGGGCAAACCAGTGGGAGGAACTGATATGGGGACCATCGGCCCCATTTCTTGTTTTCCAAGGAAGCTACATTTGGGTGGCATGGTGGAGGGAGGATGGGGAAAAAAATCTATGCCTTCCATAACCAATCAGTATAGACCAGATTTACCCCTTAACACGGTATATATCAATTTGTACGTATAGTCTCTCTACAGAGATGGCTAGATTTTCAGATAAGTGGGCTCTTAAACTTAGTTCCAGGAAGCCTTTGAACAAGGATTTAAACGGGGAGGATGTGGCTGTTACCCCTCTGACTCTGAGACGCCCCTCCTTGATGCTTCTGTTGACTTCCACTTCCTTATCCAATGGGTTGGTGTATGCACGTCTTCTGCGGGATGACTTTGATTTTTAAAATAATATTGTTTTTTAATTTTATAATGGGTACCTGGCCTGCATGTGTATCTGTTCACCACACACATGTTTGGAACCTGAAGAGGCTAGAAAAGGGCATCGGATCCTTTGGAGCTGCCATGTAGATCAAGGGAGCTGAACTCATGCCCATTGGAAGAGCGGTAAGGGCTCCTGACTATGGCGCCGTTTCTCAGGGATGAGGATGCATGTGAAGTCTTCTCAACATCGCAAAGGAAAGGAAGAAAACAGATGAGAGAAGAAAGAGAAGTCCAGTGAGAGAGGAAAGGAAAAGGTCTTAAATTCTGTGTTTTTAACTTTGGACCACCCGAATCTGATCCCCTGCCAGGTGATTAAAATCCACATCCCACCCATCAGGGACGGAGACTCCTGCCCTCCATCCTACCGGCGATCTCCACATTACTTGAATGACTATTTCAGCTGGGGCGTGGTTCTGTGTGTCAGGCTCAAGGCAAGCCGCAGAGACAAGCCCCTCTGAGAGTCCAAGCAGGTTCCTTGTTTGCTCCCAAGTTCTGAGAACACCGGAGGCTTCTCCATGATCGATCGATCGTCTCCCTTCATCACCTCCCTGGTCCACACTCACAAGTAAAAACAGGAAGTTATCTCACCTGGGGAAGCTAGGCTCTCCTGAGGATGCAGTGACTTTTTCTCTGTTGTTTGCAGTTTTGAGATGCGTACTCAGCCACACCTGTCTTCAAGTTGGCTGTGTACCCAAGGATGGGATTAGAGGTGTGTGCCACCACGGCCACCCAGCTTGTCCTGTTAGGGTGTACACCAGATCTTCTTTTGGCTACTCCAGATGTAAGACCAACATGCCTTCTCAGAGGTGTTTTGAGTATTTCCTTAATCCCCAAGGCCATGGCAACCACAGACAATGTTCTTTGTGCTTGCCTTTGTGCGTGTGTGGTTTTGTGTGCGGGCATGTGTTGGAGATCAAGCTCATGTCCTCAGTTTTAGTGATATGTGCTTCTGCAGCTGTGCTCATTCACTAGCCGTTTTACATATAAATCTTGAGACATAGCCACTCCTAACCAAAAACAAAACAAGAACTCCCAAAGTTCTCCTTTTATAAACAAATGACCAAAACCATGGAACTTGCTTTTTTCTAGAGAATAGAAACACCACGAGTGTGAGAACTTGGACATAAGATTAGAAGTCCTTGCTAGGGATACCCAGCTTTTGTGCTGTCTGTAGTATAGAAAACAAACAAACAAGCAAGCAAGCAAACAAACAATGACGAAAACCTAGGACTTACCACTGAGGTGTTCTGATGCACTGTGGTCTGTGTCTTTAACCCTAGCACTCAGGAGGCAGAGGCAGGCCAGCCTCTGTGAATCTGAGGCCTACTAGCCTAATTCAACCAGGGCTATAAAGTGAGATCTTGTCTTAAATAAAACAAACAACAAACAAAATGAAACGAAACACTTCTAAAGTTTCTAATGGTTTAGTGAAGCAATGCTCAATTTTATTCTTTAAAAAGAAAATTGCTGTCTCCTACAGCCAACAGTTAATCTGTCCTCCCATTTGGACTCTAGGAAGGAGTTCACAATCTCTAATTATTTCTCAGGTTATCTCCAGGTCTTCCTTGAGCTTTATCAGACAAGGGCACCTAGGTGACATCTCTTTTTCATGAGTCACCATTGGCAAGTGGATCTAAAGTCTTTTCCCTTCATGATTTCTATTTTAATCAGTTCTAGAACCCTCCTTTCCCTTTCTTCTCTCCCACGTAATGTTAGCCGGGTTTTGTTTGTTCGTTTGTTCAATGCTCATCTGAGGCCCTTTGTCTCCTCCATTCCCCATACCCTCACCCTCTTAGCCAGTCCACCCTGAAGTTCAGTCATCTCTATCAGACTCCTTTAGGGTCTACTTCCCAACCTCCCTTTGTTGCCTTTAAATGTTTTACAGGCCTCCATCTTGTTTCTGTCTTGATGATAATGACAACCAAATAACAACAACAACAACAACAACAACAATATCAACTACAACAAAAACCCAAACAAACAAAAAACCAGAGGTCAGAGATGCTGATTTGCAATCACTCAGAGGTGGTTTTAGAGTCTGGAGGTTTTCCTGCCAACCTTTGATAAGAACTTGGTTTACTCTAACTTGGTCTTGCTGCACAATTTATCTTCTGCCTTATGTGACTTATTTGCTGCCTAAGCACAGAAACACTTCTGTGAACGTAAGACACAAGAAGTTCCAGCAGGAAGAACTAGGAAGGGATTACACACACACACACACACACACACACACACACACACACACACCCCTGAAAAGGACTGTTCTGACTGACCTCTTCTTTTCCTATGCAATCCTTATCATCACAGGTTACTGTTAAACCAACACCAAGGTGATAAGTTAGAAAACAAAGAGAAAACAAAGCGCTCCATCCATCAGAGCTGAAAGTCCAACTCAACCCAGGGGCTGCATGTTATTGAGAAACAGTAAGCTATTTGAAACTCTATCATCCAGAAAAGAGGACTTGGTTCAGGGAGGTGTGTCAGATGAGTGACCTCAGCTCAGAAGAACACACGAGGCCCAGAGAAGGCGGAATTCAGCACTGCATATCCGATGCTTGGCTGAGTGGATGTTAGCATGGTGCTTGTGATGAATGATGTGCTTTTCTGCAGCTCTCCCAGGAAGGGAAGGACTGCAGTGCCAGTGAGTCAGTAGTATATGCCAGGTAGCAGCGCATGGTGCATTTAGCTAAGAAGTAAATAGGTTTAGGCCCTGGTGAATCTGAAGGAGGAAGGACACTTCCTAGTGCTAATGACACTCTGGAGATGGTTCATAGTTCAGGTCACTTGGGTGCGATTTGACATACTCACTTCAGTCAGGGTTGGCTTATCTATCTTTCAGCTGTCTCTTCCCAACCCTGTTAAGACTGTTTCTCTACCCATGCTTCCTTGAGTTTAAATGAAATTTTGGCTGGCCTTATAAGTGGCATATCACTGCCCTGACATTTGATAGCTTTACGCTAGGAACTCTCACACATACACTTTGTTTCAATCCTTGAAGGCAAACAAAAATCCCGTCTTTTTAGTTGCCTTGACGTACCACAGAAAGTAACTCTATTAGTCTGTGTTCTGTTGCTGTAATGCAATGCTAAAGACTGAGTAAGTTATGAAGAGTCTATTGTGGCTTAAAGCTCCGGTTCAAGACTCACGGACCACACCTGGCGATAGCCTGCCAGCTGACAGAGTCAGAAAGTGATGTGGGATATCACATGGTAAAGCAGGGCACATGCGTGTGTGTCTATTTCCTGGTTTCTGTCTTATACAAACAGGAGGAATCATTAACAAGGCTTCACCCCAATGTCCTTATCTAATCCTAATCACCTCCCAGAGGCCCTATCTCTAATAACCAAGAGTAGGTGAAATTTCCATCACAATGGGGGGGGTTAAATTCCAACAAGAGTTTGCAAGCCACAGGCCACACTTAAACGGTAGCTGTGTGCAGAAACAGAAGCTGTGTGCTGCCCACTTCGTGTGGATAGTAAACCAGTTAACGACTGCAGGCTCCTCTAGGGAACCGCCCGTACTCACAGGTAGCTACCTAGAAGGTTTAAGTTGAGTTGTGTCTTTTCAGTCTTCCGAGTTTTTGAAAACAACCCAGGGTTGCTGGCAAAACTCACCTGGCAGAATTGCTAAGGGAACAGGTTTTTTGCCCTGTCCTTTCTCTTCTCCCCTAAAGGCTTGGATGCTTATAGATGCCTGGAGCTCTGGGAGAGGAAGATGGGAAGAAAGGTCAGCAAGATTCTCACAGTTGGCTTGCCTTTTTGCCAGCAACCCTGGGTTGTTTTCTAAAACTCGGAAACTCATCGCCTCTCTGAGATTCTGGTGTTATTAGGCACCCTATTTCTAGGTCACATGTGCTAAGATATTTTATGGATGCCAAATTAACCATCTTTTGGTGTTATAATTTTATGATTTACTTTAAGTGGAATCACCCTTCTTAGATTGGGACAGTCATATGCCCACCTATCTAGTAAAGATACCCCCAAATTTCCTTCCTTTCTTGTCAGACTCCTTCTGTCTTCCCACACCCATGAACATTACTATTCTGCCTCTGTCTTGATAATTTTGCCCTTTCCCAGAAGTTATTCAAATAGGACTGTACAGTATATAGCATTTCAAGCTAGGGTTCTTACATTAAGTCTAACTAACACTTCTGAGACTTATTTACTATGCCCTGAATAAAAATGTTTGCTCTTTTTTTTCTTGCTAAGTAGTATCCTACAGGAGAAATTACTAAAATTCATTTATCCATTCTTAAGTTGATGACTATTTGGCCTGTTTCTCGCATTGGGCAGTTTTAATTGATACTGATTAAAAAATCATTTTCCTTTTCTTTTTAAGCTTGACTTCACTCGCCCCAAACCCAGTGAATTATAACATATTTACTTTTAGTTTGGATGAAGTAAAAGAACTGTCCTTTGCTTATTGTGTGAAACATATACTCTAAAATGTGATTCTAACCAGTGCAGGTTGGTCATGGCAACTTGTCACAGAGGTTCCAGCAGGTAGCAGTGTCTCTACACTTGCCCTTCTGGGTCTGAGTCTCTCTACATGGAGAAGAGCACAGCCCTCCCCATCCACATCTACACAATGGAGAGAGCGGAGGCAGCTCTGGGTACAGAGACTGCAGCAGCCCCAGGTATCTGCTCCATGGTTCTTTCACAATAGAGCTTCTGTAGATAATTGTGTGCGAAAGGTTTTAAAATCTTTCCCATAGGAAATTGGGAGCCAAACCTCAGTGCTTTAAACTCTTCGTTCATTTTGAAAATTACCCACCAGAGTGAGGAGAAAAATACATATGAAGACATCAAAGGGCTAAGATCAGTAGGTGCTGAGTTACGGTATGGTGTGTGCCTACAAGAGGAATTTACCTCACACACATTCGCCTCAGGCATAAGAGTGTTGCAACATGCTGTGGTATCGCCCTGAAAAAGTATTGCAGTTAAACTTTCTTTCTCCAGCATCTTTCTCCTCTAAGAAAAACTTGAGGGAGGGGACATAGCAACAGAGAAGAGAGTGGAAAACGTAGGCGATTTTATAGGACCTTGTATCACAGAGTCTCAAAAGTTGCTTCCAAAAGCAGACCCATATGTTAGGACATGATTGTCAGGAGGTGGGAAACTCAGTAGAAACTGGAATGAATTATTATGAACCATATGATGGTGTTAATTTTATGTGTCAACTTGGCTGAGTCCTCGGCTGCCTAAGTATGTGGTCAGCTGTGGTTTCAGGTGTTTCTGGGAGGATGTTTCTTAGATACGATGGAAAAAAAGATTATCCTTGAAATGTGGATGGTCTGGTCCAGGCACTTGAGGCCTTAGCAGACCAAAGAGGTAGTTCTCCTTAGAACAAGAGAGAAAACAGCAGATATCCTTAGACCTGAACTGCAGTTCCCTGGGTCTCCGGCCTACTGGTCTTCCCTGAAGATCTTGGATTTACCAAGCCTCTGAATCTGCAAAATTTCATATGCTGGTTCTCTAATGAGCCTCTGTCTTCCCTTCCCTTCCCTTCCCTTCCCTTCCCTTCCCTTCCCTTCCCTTCCCTTCCCTTCCCTTCCCTTCCCTTCCCTTCCCTTCCCTTCCCCTCCCTTCCCTTCCCTTCCCCTCCCTTCCCTTCCCTTCCCTTCCCCTCCCTGCTCCTTCCCTTCCCTTCCCTTCCTTTCCCTTCCCTTCCCTTCCCTTCCCTTCCCTTCCCCTCCCTGCTCCTTCCCTTCCCCTCCCTTCCCTTCCTCCTCCCTGCTCCTTCCCTTCCCTTCCCCTCCCTTCCCTTCCTCCTCCCTGCTCCTTCCCTTCCCTTCCCTTCCCTTCCCTTCCCCTCCCTGCCCTTCCTCCTCCCTGCTTCTTCCCTTCCCTTCCTCCTCCCTGCTTCTTCCTTCTCTCTTCTCCTTTCTTCTGTCTTCCTCCTCCTGATCTTCTCCCTCTCCCTCTCCACTTCTATCTCTCTCTCCTCCCTTTCTCTGTATCCTCTGTGAATATGTACACAGAGACCCCTCCACACACACACACACACTCTTCAAAGAATCGCATTCCAGATGCTATTAAAGACAATCTGTCCAGCCCTCGTCCATCTCTTCTGTAGTGTCTGTCTAAACACGCCTCAGAACCTCGGCTGATCATTTTCTCTCCAGGAACTTGCTGGCCCCAGAAGCAGCTACTATCCGTTTTGGACAGTCCTAATGACTAGAATTCCGCTGTCCTTGTTTGTTTGCTTCAGAGAGGAGGTTCGCTCCACTTCCCAGTGGCTTCTATACTTTACAACAGGTTTGCTTCCCAAGCATTTCCCAGGCTCTTTGGATTCCCCTAATCCATCTTAATTTGAATGATCTATGTGGCAGAGGGATTCTGAACTATTAGCCGGGTCCTTTTTTCCTCTCTGTATGTGTATACTTGTGTCTATTTCATTTCCTTGTACCCTTTACCCTTCTTTCATAAATCACCTAGGACATTAGTGCCTCCTGCCCCAGGGCGGCGAAAGAATCAGGATATGGAGGACAGAGTCAACTGTGTGTGCCTGATGGGTCAGAGACAGAGCAGAAAAGGCACTCCATTGGCAGGGACTGCCAGGATGGCAAAGAGCAACACATTTGCTCCTGTGTACCTGATGCCCAGGGCTAGACAGCGTGTGACCCCTCAGGGATGCAGCTGGACAGGGGGTGTCCTGGGACTAGAGGAAGTCCAGATCCCACAACGGTTCAAGAAAAAAGGAGCTGGACTGAATCAGACTAAGTCTCTTCCACTGAGAGCAGAGGATTGTGGATCACATTTTTAGTTGAGTTTACAGAAAGAAACCTACTGATAGCTCTTGTTCAACTGAGTGTACAGAATGAATGCTGCTATCAGTTTGTTCTTTCCTGGGAATAAGCTACTGAAAAGACTCTTCCCTCTGAACACAGTCCTGTCCCTGGATGTGGCTCCATACAGAATGAGAAACAAGAGTCCCAGGCAAACACTCTGGGAGTCACAGGCTGCTACTTTGCTCTTACAGTTCCTTGTCTCCATTCCATCCTGTAGCCAGCATTCCTTCAAAAAACATGTACTGAGTACTTGCTATGTCATCATTACTGTGCTAATTATTGGAAAATCAAAGACAAAAGAAGCCTTATGTTTCAAGGACCGGGAAGAGAAGACAAAATGTGAGTCTGTGCAATTAAATGATGCCATTAAATGGGTTTAAAGCACAGGGAAAGAATTCAGATCCTTTCCCTAAACAGACTGGCTTAAAGGCAATGAGTAAATATTTATCTTTAAGGATGATCACTAGGTGAGACCCTGAAGGAGCCAGTCAGGATATGGAATTTCTAGAGAGGCAAACTTGATCATGGTTAGAACCAGTGTATAGAGCTCACAGCTTACAGAGAGGGGAAGCAATACTTGGCTTTTTTATTGACAAATGCAGACTTTTGAGGACACTGTATATTGGTGACATTATAATCATTAACCAGTTACTGTGATTGACAGTTATTATTTTCCTCAATTTGAAATGATTAGTGACAACACTGATCTGGAAATCAAGGTTTAGAAAGTCAGACGATATGTCTCATTAGGGGCAGACATTAGCGTTCAAATGCAGAATCCTTTATCTATTGTGGATGATTACAACCTAAGAAACATTCAGAACTTGCAGTGTGTTTGATTCTTCTTGGGATCCATGCCTTTCTACATCTCCACAGCAGAGGTAAGCATCTGGGACCAAGACTAAACGAAGTCTGCAGAGCAGAACCTATTCACTTCCCAGCACTTTCGAGAAAGTTTGCTGACCTC
Source organism: Rattus norvegicus (assembly GCF_021556685.1). Taxonomy (NCBI): domain Eukaryota; kingdom Metazoa; phylum Chordata; class Mammalia; order Rodentia; family Muridae; genus Rattus; species Rattus norvegicus. Next base: position 64,252,723 of record NC_141549.1, read on the forward strand.
TGAAAATAAACTTTCCCAAGCAATTTGACTAGGCAGTGTCCTCAGTCCAAGCCATGTTCATCCATTTCCATTTTGAAGACTGGTCTCCGTATGCTTGGTCTCAGAAAGTGTTAGAGGCACCAGACAATTTTGCTAGGAATTCATGGCCAAAGGGATGCTGTAATAAAAATTAGTCCTCATGTTTTCTTGATTAAGATCCTTCTGGTTCTATGGAAACACCAATGTCGAGAGTAGCAAACTTGAACCACTTTATTTCTGGGAATTGGTGGCAAGGACTAATCACCTTTGAGAGAAGGACAGAAATAATTACTTTAAAACTAAATAGTATCTGGGTTTTGGAATGACAAGGTGAGCGGGTCTTCTGGGATTATCTCACTTGAATTAGTCCCAGGCATTGCAAGCCAAGAAATGTCTTCTCAGAGGCAGAGGAAAACACATCTCAGGTGGCTGGCACATCCTTTTACAAAGCAGGGTGTGTGCTATACATATGCCTATGCGCTGCATGTACACACACACACACACACACACACACACACACACACACACACACACACACACACACGCTTCAGGTATAGTCTTTTCCGTGTTGGGACTTATTTCGATTCTTTTCCATTGCTTCCAAGATGCGCAGTGAAGTGGAAAATTCTGGTTTCTTTGGAGACTCCATTGTGTCACGTGATGTCTTTCTGGAAACTGTCTTATGAGAGGATGTTTTGATGAGGCAGACACGTGGAAGGATGTTATTTTGAGAAGAGACACGTGGTGTTTTTTGGAAGCTGTTTGGGAAGAGGGCACAAGGTGTTTTGCTAGAGCAGATGCTTGAGAGGACACACGATGTTTGGAAAGGATAAAAGTGTAACCCAACAGACAGTGGATGATGCTGCAGCATTGGTTCGCCTTGCCTTCTTCGCTGATCACCATTTCTCGTGACTTCATAGAGAGAAATGCACCAAAGGACTTCTTGTGAAAGTCTGGAGTCTTCTTCCCAGTTCTGCATGGACTCAGGCTGATTGGCAGAACCTCAAGATTTCTTCTGGTTTGAACTGCCATTGATGATGGTGATGCCGAATGGTGTCTGCAAGTGGATTGGACTACCTGCTGATATCCTGACACCAAAGATTGGATTTGCCCCCAAAGAACTATTTCTAAACAGGTCCACATTCTCTTTTGCCCTCTTAACCTTTTCTCCCCACTAACTCTGGTAGGTGGTAGACTAGAAGGGAAGTTAAAGCATTTAAGAATCCTTATTATAAAGTAGGTTTTGGAAAGTCTAAGCCTACACCCAGTTATCTAGATTCTCATCTGACACTGACAGCATTAATTGTGACCGTCTCCCACGTGCTAAAATCTATACTGGGGATTTCAGAATAGGCAGAATCAATCTTTCAAGCTACTTTCCTCCCCAACACTGGCCCATCATTCTTCCTTATCACCGTATTACTTCACAGTATCTGGGTAGGCAAATGTTCAAGCCATGATCATGACACCAAGAAGATTCAGGGAGTGTTCAATCACTGAGGGGTGGTCTTGCCATAGGTGTGATGGGAACACATACTGTCTAAGCTATGATGGTGCAAGAACTATTTCCTGGCAGAGCCTGATGAGGATCTTAAGAGTGAATAATGATATAACTAAGAAAGTAAAGAAGAAAAACAGGGAAGTTTCTGGAACAGAAAGTTCCGGAAGGCAGGCAACAGAGGGGTCTTAGGCAGCTTCTCGGCAACTGCTTTGGGATAGCCTTTTTGTAGGTGGGATTTCTGCCTCACCCTATGGCCCACTGCCAAAGTGCAGATGGCGTTGGGGAAGATGAATGAAGCCCAGGCCTGTGTTTGAGGGAGCACTCTCTTTGGATCCCAGATGTCTGGAATAGTTGATGTAACCAGAGCAGTGCCAGCCATAGCTCATTGATTTGACTGGAATAGAGCATTCTCGTCTGGCAGGGACCCGCTTAGACAAAGACCCACCATCAGGACTTTCCATATTTAACGAAACAGTTGTGAAAACACCACATCTATATTTGGACTCATCTACAGCACACTGAAGCCAGGTCATATGCTAAACACCCTGTAGCCCTTCCTTCCCTTCCAGACATTGTTACCTTTCATTTAGAAGAGTTCAGATGCCATCCTGGTGGTCTCATTAATATTTTTATGAACATCCAGCATTAATAAACTCTTTTCTGGGGTGTAGCTTAAGTATAATATAAAGTGAGTATGTTGAGTCTGTGTGTAAATAACTTTTTCTCCCACTGGTGTTGATAGAGTTAAAGGGTCTCCTGTGCAAAATAAAAATTTTAATGACATCCGCCCTTAAAAGAAATCTTAAAAATCACAGTGCTAAGTGTTGTCAGACTGAGCCAAGCTGAGCATTGCCCAGAGTCCAATGTCACTGCTGATACTTGTTGGTGGATCTTGCTTACTCTATATAATGTAGTTCTGTGTATTAAAATGGGCACTGTCTCTCACAGTAACATGACACAAGTTCCTGGCATTTGGCATATTTTGGAGCAAAAGCATGACGCTAAGACCCTCTGACAGGACTCCATTTTGACCCCTTGTAGATTACAAAGGGGGCATTCTTTTGCCAAGACAGTCATGGAGATTAGCTTAATCACTCTCAGATTATGGCTTGTTAACAATTTGTCACTTTGAGTTGATGTAAAAAACCAGAACCAGACACCCCTAATCAAGTTCCCAAGGACCAAATTGGGTGGGGGCGGGGGAGGAGGGCAAGGAAAAAAAAAAAAAACAAACCAGAGCTCAGTAGCTCTCTTAACCCTTCAAAAAGTCTGACTTTCTACTCAAATGTTTGATTACATATTGTAGAAAGCATCGTGTCATCATTGTTACCTCTACAAATCCCTTCTGCTTTGTGGGTTTGATCAGAATAGAGCTCTTTCGAGGACTCAGATTTGTACTTCTAACACAAATGCCTCATTTTGAATTTGTAGAGGGTGTTGCTTTAAAAAGAGGTCAGGTACTTCTGAGGTAGCTTGGTGGACTCCATTACAGCTGATGCCTCTGAAAGCTGATGGAAGGGATGGACTTCCAGATCCATTTCAAGACCCAGAGGGAATCTTCTGGAAATGATGATTGAGTTTTGAGCATGGAAAGGAAGCACAGAGAGGTAGCCCCGTCTTAGAAGCAGTCATAGGTTCAGTGTATCCTCATGAGCATCCTTTGAAGTCTCTAGCCACATTCTCATATGGTGACATTGGAATACCTGCCCTCTCACCTGCTTCTCCTACACATCAGAGCGCTGCTGGTATCTGCTGTCATTTATGTTGTCGCCCCTAAATCCTCACCAGAGAAGATGCCTACTAGGCATTTTGGAAAGAAAAGAGAGAGAAGGGACAAAGAATGGAGAATGAAATAAAAAATTCACTTATCACATCTACAAAGGCACCGGAGGATATAGAACTTGTATGTAGTCTGATAAAACAAAACATTAACATTTAATAGGAGAATGAAATATTTATAGCAAAGGAAGATTTACTTAGGATCAAAATACAATTTATAATTTAACAGGTGCTATGAGCCTTATGCAATGAAAAATGAGTGCAATACAACAGGCTTTCAAGTCATAAATATAAACTAAATGGGCGAGTGTTCATCCCTAAGAATGGCCTGCAATATTTAGCTATGCAGAGAAGAAAACATAAAAGAAAGGGGTTACTAAAATCAGTTTCTTGAGTGACTACACAGTCTCTGTAAAGTTCTAAAAGATTTTAAAAGTCAACAAAGAACTATTCTTGAAGTAAAGTCTCCTTACTTATCATATTTATATTTTATAAAAACAAAATCCTTTAGTCAGTCTCACCGATAAGTGGTTGATTTAATTCTTTGTAAATGAAGGGCTTTTCTTTTTCTCCTTTGTAACAGGAACAAGGCAAACATGTGGGTTAATCATTAATGGACTCCCCAAGCCTGCTTTCTTGTTCCATTCCTTAAACAACAGGATCGTAAATCTTTGAGCTTCTCTTGGTGTTATCTCGGCTGAGGTTCAGAGTTTAATATTGTGTTCCATGAGCTAGAAGCCTTGTCACCAAAGAGCACCTGACTGCAGCAGACAAGCACCCAGACTGCCTTCAAACCCATTCTCTAAGGAGTCACAGGGATATGGTTACACCATGGAAGAAAAATAAATAAATAAACCATTACCTTTTAGAAGAATTTTGGATTTTCCTGTTGTGGTGATAAAATACTCTTGACAAAAGCAGCTTAAAGGTTTATTTGACTTCCAGTTCCAAATTAAAATCCATCATTGCAGAATGGCAGGATAAGCAGTCACATAAGAGAAGTCACATTCTATCCTCCCAGTGAATTAATGCATGCTAGTACTTACTTACTTACTGTTCTTATAGTCCTTCCTCTACTGATATACAGTCCAGGGTCCTCTGCCTAGGGAATGGCACCACCTAAAATCAGAATGGGCTTTCCACATTAATTACTGAGATCAAGACCATTCTTCACATACATCCCCAGAAGCTAACCTTGAGGTCAGTAATACCTTACAGGCGTGCCTGAGGCCTGCTTCCTCGGTGTCAAGCTGACAGATTTAAAATGGGGAAAAAGTGTAAGTGAAGTGTAGAGAATCCCTACATACCCTGAATCTAGTTTCCCATGTTACTGTGGTGTTTGCTGTGATTTATAGATCAACATTAATGCAGTATAAAGAATACAAGTCCATAGTATACTTGTATATCTATCCTTAGTTCTTAAGTAATTGTTTTCCCCCCTTTACTCTGGTTTTGGATCCCATTTCAGGCACTATGTGACACCTAACTATGAGGTGTTCTTTTTTTTTTTCTTTTTTTCCGGAGCTGGGGACCGAACCCAGGGCCTTGCGCTCCCTAGGCAAGCGCTCTTCCGCTGAGCTAAATCCCCAACCCCTACGAGGTGTTCTTAAGATTCTTGGTTGATGAGTTTGACAGTTTAGGAGATGGAGTGTCGTCGCCTGTCTTGCAGAACATAGCTCAAGTACAAGTCATCCCCTTTCTTTCCCATGACCCCACATAGGGTTCAGGCGTGAGGAGCAAGCAGGAGTCTGGTTGCATAGCACCCATTGGATCTGTTCTTATTATGACTATTGAGTGTTGTCGACTATGATCTCTGAGGGAGTGTTCTGTTTGCTTTAGCAGACGGTCACTTTTCTCTCCCCTTTCCACATGCACTCTGGGAGAAGTTACCCTGTGCAACCCACACCCAACGAGTAGGGAATTGGCCTCACCTCCATCAGGGACATGATACAATTTAAGTATTTGATTTTTGCCCCCTGCACAAATGTCTCTGCCTTACCTCGTTCCTCTTACTCTGTGTCCTTTCTCCTCAAAACTTGGATAGATCCTCAATTGTACATATATGTCCATGTGTATCCATGTGTGTGGATTACATGTGTATGGATGGTGAATAATGTGTATGTGTTCGCATGAGTATGTGAAGGCCAGAGGGCAGCCTAGGGTATTAGCTTTCAGAAGCCACCCAATGATTTTTTGAGACATGGTCTCTCATTGGCCTGAGGATAGCCCATTAGGGTAGTCTGGGCTGGCAAGCTCCAGCAATGTTCCTGGCTTCACCTTCCCAGTGCTAGGTTATAAGCAAAAATAATCATGCCCAGATTTTGCACAGTGTTCTAAGGATGGAACCCTGATCCTTATTTGCATATAGGAAGTAGTGTGTTAACTGAACCATTTCCCCGTCTTGTTTTGTAGGACTTAGAAGTACAGTCTTTCTCTCTGGCACTATGAGATTCTCATTTCTTCCACTGTGTTTTCTGACGCCAGACCAACAATTAACCTTTCTTTCCATGAACTCCCATTTCTCCTATTGGAGGCTTGGAAGGTGCCATTTAGAAACAAGATCTGGGCACTTGGTTTGTGACCTGACATTCATCACAGTCCCTCTAAGAAGGCAGAACAGGAAGTGCCCCTATAAATATTCTGTATGTGTAAGCAAAGTGCACTCAGATGCCTTTGCAGCTATGATTAGCTGAAGATAAATTCACATTGAGTGGTCCAGTGAAAGTGCAGGAACTTGTGGATGCTTCTCTGTTCACTTTTATTCCAACAGGACGATGTCTGACCCTTGCCCTTTACCGTGCGTTTGCTTGCCTACTTCCGGCCTGCATATACAGCAGCATGTGTGTGTTAGCTTGTTCCCCCATGGGAAGCTGCAGTGCCAGTCAAAGAGCAGTGCTTGGGCACAGGCTCTTTATGTGTTCTTATAGGTTGTGCTTATTTCCCAAGGAGCTCAGGTTAGCTCCTCACCCTGATCCCTCCACGGAGGTTGCTTCCTCCAACGCACTCAACTCCTTTGGCCACTATCTACATTCTATCTTAGGATTCTCCAGTGACCTAAATGATTGGTATATATTTAAGAATTTTTTAATGGACACGCAGCAATCGGGCATATTTATGAGGTACCATGTGACATTTCAATACATGTCAATACACAACATTGTACAGTGACAGATCAGAGCACTTCACGTGTCCATCACTTCACATATTTATCGTTTCTTTGTGTTGGTAACATTTGAAATCCATTCTGGTAGCGACTTTGAAGTGTGTAATTCATTGTTGTCAACCCGGGATGAGGAGATGAGGGTTGTAAGTTGGTTGTAGGGGTCTTGCCTATTGTGGTCAAAGTCCTGGGTTCCATTTCCAGCACTGAGTAAACTCAGCCCTGTGATTATACACCTGTAATCCCAGCATGTAAGAGGTAGAGGCAGGAGGATCAGAAGTTTAAAGTCATCATATAGACTTTAAGGCTAGCCTGGGCTACATAAGACCCTGACTTAGATAAAAATGTTGTCTCCTACAGTTACTTCCCTAATCTCTCACATGACTTTGCCAAGCTCTGCTAACCCCTGCAGTACTTTACATCTTTGAGACCGGACATTTTTTTGTTTTATCTTCCACATATAAATGAGAACATGCATGTCTTTCTGTAACTCACTCATTTCATATAGCATGCCCTGTGGGTCCACCCATGCTGCCAGAGGTGACTGAATTTTATTTTACTTTTTTCAGCTGAATAGTATTCCATTGGAATATCCCCCACATTTTCCTAATCCATATCCACTAATGAACACTTGGACTCAACTCTGCATCTCAGCTATTATGAGTAGAATACAGTACATATGGGAGAACAACTGCTAGACAAAATGACTTCATCCCTTTGTTAATATGCACAGTGAGCTTGCTGGATCATAGAGTAGTTCTGTTCTGATTTTCCAAGGGACTTCTTTTGTATTTTTTGTCATGTCTGTGCTAATTAACATTCCCACTGGCACTGTCTGAGAGTGCCCCCTTCCCATTAACCACTCTAGTATTTGTTATCTGGGGCTTTAAAATAGTATTATTATAAACATTCTTACTGAGGGAAGATGAGATTTTGTAGGTTTGATATGTATCCCCTCAATGATGAGTCATGTTGAATGTTTTATTTTTCCTTGGCCATTTTTATCTTGAGAAATGTCTCCAGGAGTCATTGTGGATTTTCTGCCAATTATTTTTCTTTTGCTGTTGAGACATTTGAGTCTGATGTTGAGGTTCGTCACTTTGAAAAACACCTGAGAGTAAAGAGAGAGGGGGGGGGGAGAGAGAGAGAGAGAGAGGGAGAGAGAGAGAGAAAGAGAGAGAGAGAGAGAGAGAGATCAGGCCCATGGTTATGCGACTTCAATGCTTCCTGGGTCATAGTGAGGTGCTCCTTCCCTCATGGGAATATGTGACAGAACAGAGCTGCTCACTTTGTGTTGACTAGGAAGGAGAGAGGTGGGTGGGAGATGGAGGAGAAAGTGAGGAGAGGAAGCTTGCTCAGGCTGAAATAAGACACAGCCCCCAATAACAAAGACACTCAAGTGACCAGCTTCGAAATCTCCCGCTATCTCTCAACAATTCCATTCAATTACTAGCAGAACAGGTCAGAATTCTCACGATCCAATCATTCTCAATGCCCAGTTCCACTAGCTGACAACAGAGCCTTCAACTCAAGAGCACTTCGAAGGGAGCATTTCTTTGTTGTGTTGTTTATGCATTTGGTGTTTGGCCTGTATGTATGTCTGCGTGGGAATTACAGAGTTACATGTGGGTGAGACATGTCAACTGTCATGTGGGTCTTGGGATTTGAACTCGGGACCCTGGAAAAGCAGTCAATGCTCTTAACCCCTGAGCTATCTCTCCAGTCCTGCAAAAATTACCATTTTTTTGTTTTGTTTTGTTGTTTGTGGGAACATTTCTTATTTAAACAATGACAGGGGCTAGAGTTCCTAGTCTCTTCAGCACAACCCCCTGTCGGCTGAATATTTCATAGACAGCCCCTCTCATTTTGTAGGTTTTCTTTTCATTCTTTTGTTTTCTTTGATTCTCAAAAGCCATTTGCTTTGATTTCGTCTCTTATGGCAAGTCCTGCTTTTGTTGCTTATGTTTTAGGATCATATCCGGAAACTCCTTTGTCTGGATCATTGAATAGTCTTTAAAATGTCATCGTTTCCATTTATTCTTTGCAAGGACTTATTCTAATAGGAAAATAATGTTTAAAATCACTCAACATCCAGTAAAACTGATAATCCATGAACATTTATGAATCCAACTAGTATTTCCCAAGTCTGTATTATGCTGGGCACTCTGACAATATCAGCTGGTAGATAGGACTCTCTCACACACACTTTTCAGATATTTTATGTCCTTGCATAATAAGAGACTTGGGCATCTCTCTGCATTTTAAAAGCACCAAGGACAGAAATTGAATTGTGGCAATCACAGCCACCTCTCTGAAATTCCCCAAATCCTTAGATAGGTTTAACCACTCCCAGTAGTTTCGCATCCTGTAAAACTCTTTTGTTTGGAGGCTGATATTTACATAAGGTTAGGATCATTTTTCTTCTATTGCTCTTCCGTTTCTAGCTTTTTTTTAAAAAAGCAATTTAAATTTCAGGGTAGAATAATAATTACCCAAGGCTCTGTAGCATTTGTCTAATACATGCGCCTCCAGCACAATTTAAATTAGAATTCCAGTTGTCAATCCAGGAATGCTGAAAACAACAATTTTCTCCTCTACCCTGGCAGGTGACCTATGGTCTCGCTTTTCCATGGACTGTAGTTGCTACACGAAAACCATATTATCTAAACGGCTAATGAAATTGTATGATGCAAAATGATGTCAATAAATAAGGGAAAGAGTTATTTGCTGCTCTTCAGGAGTAGAGGCAAGGCAACGGACTGGCCACTATTGGGGAATTAACAAGAAATCTTTCCTATAGCATTGATGCTGTCTTTGTATATCCTCACCTGATCCAACTTCCAGAATGGCCATATCTGCAATGGTGATATAAGGTACCTTGGATGAGAAATGTAGAACCATTTCTACAGATGCTATAATAGAGGGCGTGGCTGAAGACCAGAGGAAAACAATATTTTGAGATGGTGGGATTGAGTTGGAAAGCTCTAAGAAATGCTTACTCAAAATCAGCATTTATAAAATAAGGTGCTCAGTGGGCAGAGGGCGGGATCTTTTGATGTGAGCACACTGACTGGGTTGAGAGTGTAAGCAGTATTGATGGGATGGAACCTCCCCTGTATTAAGGGGGGCTGCTGAGTCCTTTAGCACATTAATTGTAAGTCAAACAACTATCCTTTGCCTGCAGGGAACTTGAAAGCCAGGGAAGGTATCTGGCAATGCTGATTAGTTAGGATACTGTATCATTTGAGATAGAAAAACATTAACCCTAAAGGCTTCCCGGGAGTTGTTTGTACTCATGGGTCATGTGTGTGTCTTTGTGTTTGTTTTGCTGTCTAGTTGCTTAGAAAGACTGGGAACAGATGGAGGGAGCAAGGACATAGCAAGGAGTTCTCCAAACTCTTCAGACTGCAGGATAGAATGTGAGAAAGAGCTGCTTGAGCCCTCACCACCACCCACTAGGACCCATAGGAGTCAGCAGGGAAGGTGGCTATGCCCGCCATTAGGATAGTCTTCTGTCTTCTGTGATGGTGGGCATGAGCAAGTTCTGGAGATCTGTGTACACACACTGAGGAGAAGAGTATGATGAGAAAAGGATTATTAATTACTCCAAGATAGAAGAAGGGAGGGGAGGGAAGGAGAAGGGAGGGGGAAGAGGAGAGGAGAGGAGAGGAGAGGAGAGAAGAGGAGAGGAGAGGAGAGGAGAGGAGGAGAGGAGAGGAGAGGAGAGGAGAGGAGAGGAGAGGAGAGGAGAGGAGAGGAGAGGAGAGGAGAGGAGAGGAGAGGAGAGGAGAGGAGAGAGGTTTGAACTGCTGGAGAAAGGAAGTCCCTTCCTTGAGAGACTGAGTGGCACTTGGCTTGTGATACAAAGTCTGGTAAGGCCCCTGCAAAAGACATTCATAATAAAAATCATGAGTGGATCAAAATTCTAAAATTCTGCAAGAAGCGAGTGAACTTAGCCATGCCCAAGTCCTCTGGGAAAGTTTCTTATTTCAGACATCCTATGGACCAAGTTTAGATGTGCTACCAGGACCTGGGGTGACTGAGCCCCCTCCCGGAGACAGAGACGGTGGTCAAGCACTCTCCTAAGTGGCAATAGGAACTAAAATAAATATAAAAAAAATAACAACTCACTCTTGTCCTTGAGAAGACACATTATGGTGCTTGAGAAAGCTCAGAATAGCTGTACAGTCAGAGTTAAAGCTGCGTGTGGGGGCCACATTCTAGCAAGTGAATTAGGAAGGGCTGACGCATTCATAGCTCAGGAGAACAAAGGAACCAGAGAGTTTCAGGTGAAGCTCATCTTTCCTGGGAGTTTTATAGACGCCAAGGTTAGACTTCAAGCTCTGCCTCTCCTCGACATTCTATTCATTTTTCCATTATAAAAAGCAAGCTATTGGTCACCAGAAACAATTTCAGCAGTCAATAATAAAAGAAGAGATTATATCTAAAAATGGAACGCATCTCAAATATTTTAAACCAACAGACACTCATAGGAGCCACGCTTCCTTTAGTCCTCGTATATAAACCCCGATGTATGTATATGCAAGTGCACACGTGTGCTCTTATTTTAGAGATCTTCTCTGCAGGACCTGTGCTACTCTATGCTAAGAAACCTCTGATTGCAATTTTACTAAAATAGCTATGGTGCCCCACGTGTGAGCGGAAGCTTGCTAAACATTTACAGAGCACTGTGTCCTTTATAAAGTGCTTAAAGCATGTTGGACCACCCCCACATAACATTTGTTTCCACCAGTGTGGCTGTGTGGCTCTCATTCTCTTCTGCTGTGTATTGTTTCAAGGTAAACCATATACAACAGCACATCACACAGGAGGAGGCAGACACCAGCTCCTGTTTGCTTTCTCGATTTAGCACAAGGGAGAATGAATTCGGATTCCTTATTTGGTATCACAGGCCTTGATCTTCACACAAACACATGAAGTGGATCTCTAAACTCTAAGTGGAAGTCAGATAATTATGGACGTTTGAGAGGCTGTCATACTTAACATGTTCAGACAACAAATGCCTAGCCACTCTGCAGACCCGACTTCTGACCTGTGGCCAAGAATTAGCCCCTCAATAATTCTCTCTCACCCAGGTATTTGTCAGGTAGAACTCTGTCCCTTGCAGGCTTTTGGTGTCCTTCTTATGTTATTAGCTAAGAGTGCCCAGCTGGCACACAGTGGCTGCTGCTTACTTGTTGAAAAGAAAAGGATAGGCAAATCGATGGCATGGGAACCACATGTGCTTGCCCACAGTGACAACCTGGATCTGTTCCCTTACATGCCATGTGATGTGTTAATTACAATGTTCACAACAGAGAAAAGTGTGGCCCACCACCTAACTCTGCTTAACTGCACACAGTAGGACAGCAGGAGAGCTTGTATTCAAATAACAATCCACAGATTCTGATTATGTAACAACCATGCAATCCACTCTTTAAAATAAAAATCCGGGCTAGGAATATAGCTCCGTGGAAAGATGGTAGAATGCTTGCCCCAGTTCAATTTCTGGCCCTCAAAACAAACAAACAAACAAGGAAACAAATAAAATAATCTTGTTGAGGATTAAAAATGGTGTTCCAAAGGGAACTCTTAATAGACATAAATGCACGTGTTTATAAAATTTACCAAAGAAAGCATGACTTAAGTGAGGGTGGAAATGTGAATTTACATGTCTGGAGTGCCATGCCTGGGGGTTAACGCTCATGAAGCCCAGATTTGCCATGCTGGGAATGTCACTACCGAAGTGGTAAGTGGTCTCTCTCTCTCTGCATTTTTAAAACATAAGAGGCTCATCCAGTGTAGTTTCTCTTCTGAGGGAATAAGGAACTTCTTAAGTCATGCTACATGTTTGCACTGGAGGCAGTTAGGAAAAAGGGGGAAAGAAATCCTAAAAACTGACAGTCCATCACTGCTGCTGCCATTTTGCCATTGCCACCATATCATCATCTGCATCGTCTTCATCAGCATTGTCATTGTCATCATCATTGGTGTCATCATCATCACATCATTATCACCATCCTCCTCCTCATCATCATCATCATTGTTGTCATCATGGTCATCATTATCATATTTTCTTAGCACCGGAGTGATTTTTCTTTTCCTCACTCGACTCTCATATTTATTCCCCCCACCCCCTTTCAGGGACAGGCTCTTTCCCTCGATCATCCATCCTTACTTAAGCTTCAGCTATTTCAGTCATGACATTGGTGAGCAAAAAATGAACGACCAAGCTGCATTAATGGGCAAGAACAATAACAACCTCTTTCTCGTTGTTCCCTCGGATTCTTCTTGTTTGCTTAGAAGCGGCTAGTCTTTAAAGTCGCCTTGGCAGGGGCTGACTGGTGAGATGGCTCCACGGTTAAAGGTGACTGCTGCCCAACTTAATGGCATGAACTCTGTATCTTGGAACCCATAGGATGGGAAGAGAACAAAGGGACTCCTGCAAGTAGTCCTCTGATGTCCACATGTGTGCCATGTCACATGCCTGTGCACTCTCAAGCACACAACACATAACACATAACATATAACAGACATGTTCTTTTTTATTAGATATTGATGTTTATTTTGAGAATGTATGTTACATTTTTACATTTGATTTCTTGCAATGTTGTACATACTCTAGATGCTAGACCTATGTCTGACATATAGTTGACAAAGGTTTTCTTCTATTCGATACGCTATGGCGATCCTTAGCTGTTCAGAGCCATTTTGTTTCATGCAATCGTGTTTGCCAGTTTGTGTGGCTCTCCCTGGGCCGTTAGAGCCTTCTTCAGAAAGCCCATGCCTTTTCTTCTATCTTAGTTTGCGCTCACATGTTCAGAGTTTCAGGTCTTACAGCAAGAGCAGTGACTTTTCTGACATGCCAGGTTCTTGGCTGTCCCCCTGTGAAATGTCCCCCTGTGAAACACTTTTGTACAGCCAGAGCAGCTGCTCATTCATGGAAATCCAACCAAGGCAAATGTCAGGAAGAAAGTCCCTGACGAAACCCGGGATAGGATTTATTTATTTTGGGGCTTCAGCTGGTGTCCCTCCCCATTCCACACCACCAAGAGGACACTCTGCTTCCTTTTGTTAAGATAATTTTGGAAGAGTGGAATTTAGGCTCTGTGTTGTTATCAGTACAGCTTTACAATAAACAAGTTCTTTGAATTCTTTCCACCAACCTGGTAAGACCTGATACTACCTCCTCGTGTACGGGTGCACAGAAAATTATGATAGAATAGATTGAGCTAAAAGTCTGTGAGCTATCGGTTTGTTAGCAATTTAAGGTGGGATCACCTTCCATAGTCGTTTTCCTTCCTTGCTCTGCTGTAACAGATGGATTGGTACCACATACTTAGGGCTGCCTGATAAACTTGTATTCATAAACACCTCTGTCTCTGTGGTGGTTTGCATAGTCAGGCCCCCATAGACTCATGTGTTTGAATGTTTGGCCCATAGGGAGTGGCGCTATTAGGAGTTGTGGCCTTGGTGGATGAAGTGTGTCACTGTGGAGGTTTGGAGGTCTCCTCTGCTCAAGTTAGATCTGATGTGACAGTCTCCTTCTACTATGTGAGGATCAAGATGTAGAAGTCTCAGCTCCTTCCCCAGCACCGTGTCTGCCTGCATAGTGTCATGCTTTTCACTGTGGAGATAATGACCTGAACCTCTGAAACTGTAAAGCCAGCCCCATTTAAATGTTTTCCATTGTAAGAGTTGCTGTGGTCATGGTGTCTCATGCTTGTCACAACAAACTCTTGGGAAGAATGGATTTGTTTACTATTTGTACACAATAATCTACTATTGTTGGAATGTCAAGACAGTCAAGAGCAGATTAAAAAATCATATATGGACCCCTGTTTGTTGCTTGCTCTCAGATAGCTTTCTCCTCTCTTAGACTCTGGAAGGATCCCTGTCTGGGGAATGGTGTCACCCACAATCATCTGGGTCTTCCTACATCAGCTAACCAGCAGGACAAACCTCACAGGTGTGCCCACAGACCAAACTGTGGGCCTCGCTCTGCTTTTGCCTTTGGGATATTCAGGCACCTTTGTAGAGTGGGCAGGGATGAAAGAAATGAAGCCTGGGGAAGGGGGACAGAGAGACAGAGTTCTCAGTATCTCTGTCCCAAAGAGCGAGTGAGTTCTTCAATGTTACAACTCTTAGCTATTCTGGGCAGTGAAACAGTTCCTTCAGACTATATTCTGTGAAACAGCAGCTCTCTTTATGAGTAACAAGGATTGTATAAACCTTGGAGAGTAGGTAGGGGTTTGCAAGGAGATTGTACATTATTGGCCAGGACTGAGGTACGAGGAATTCTTTTAATCTGTAATTTGGCCACCAGGGCTATGTGACTACCTTAAGGGTGGTAGAGGTAGGGCATGCAGGTTGAGGATATGGAGAGATTGATCCTTACTTCTCCCCATCTCAAGATGAGATTTGGATTCCAAGATGAGATTTTTGCAATTTGGACATTTCCTGACCTCACTCTTCTTCCAGGCCTCCTCTCCCTGGTTACCCTTGCCTCACGACAACCTGAGGCAGATAAGTCTTCATCATTAAGACTCTTTTGCCAGGTAATTCTAGGTTGCTGAACTGTTGACAGTTAAAACTAACCATCACAATGCCCTAGATATCTCTTAATTCAATCAAGTTGATCATGTAGATTGACCATCACTAAGAGCAAAATCCTCTCCAGCACCTGCATTTATACAGACATTTCTCAAGCTTATTTTCTTTTTTCTTTTTTTTGGAGCTGGGGACCGAACCCAGGGCCTTGCGCTTGCTAGGCAAGCGCTCTACCACTGAGCTAAATCCCCAACCCCCTCATGCTTATTTTCAATAATGGTATCTGGCTAGTTAAGACACAAATGAGTATGCAGCAAAGTGATTTGGTCCAGGTGACTTCAGGCTCCAGAAAGTCATTTGCTTCCTCAGTGCCTAGGTCATAGTTTGGCTTCTCTAGCTGCAACTGATTGGTCCATTCTTAGCTCCCTAAAGACCCTTGTAAGTATCGTCCGAGGTACCTGGAGTCAATGGTTCACCCTCAGCTCTACACCCAAGACCCTGCCTGCTTCTATCCGACACTCGATCTGGCCTTCTCCTGAGTTCTTAGTTTCAAATAAAATCTGGCATATACAAACACGATCACAGAATGCATTCTGTGTGTTCTCTTTTTAGCAACACAGAATAAAGACATGGACATGTTTGTGTGGTTGCTCGTAGGTTAATTTCGTGTTTTGTGAGTCTGCGTCCATGGATGATCTCTTTCCTAAAATGCCTGAAATAAGCTGACTTTTATACCCAATTTAGCAAGTAGTTTAGAAGACAGAAGGAAACAAACCAAGATAAAACAAGACAGTGTCTCTTCCGATGTTTTTAAACTCATCCCAAACTCATAAACATGACATTCATTTTTATGTGTTAATACATACTGATGATACGAATAAGTCAAAAGGTTAAAATTTTAAGCCCATAAATGACAGTACATTGTACCTCATATATGTCAATGATTAATTAAGCACCGGATACCTATAATGCCAGGACTGCATGTTTATGGGATCTAGAAAGGAAATCACAGACTTGAGTCAGATCTCCAAGAAATGTGTAATTGTCTAAGTTGCAGAGATGGCAAGAGCTACTGTTCATACTGGCCATTACAGCAAACAAGAGGATTAGACAGCCCTGTTATTACACAGGAGGGAGGGAGAGGCAAGGTACCTGTCTGCTTTCTTTCCACAGAGGTGCGTAGCTCCACGACAGCAAGCTTTGTCATATGCATGCACACATACCTCTTATTGCTTACGTATTCCTTTAGTTGCTACATTGGACACTTTTTATGTGAATATAAACTTAGATTATTAAAACTAATCTATATATTTACCATTGTTTAAATAAGATATACTATAAACACATTGACTGCAATACTTCATGTGTCCTACTATCCCCCTGGGCCTTTTAGCTTTCTATTCTGTTATTGTTGTCAGAACAGAAAGATGACATTATTATTATTCTCACTAATATTATAATTTGATTGCACATATCCAGAATTTTACTAATTTCTTTACTCATAGTTTTCTTTTTGTCCCAGACATTGTGACTGGGGTTTATACTTTTTGTTAGGGTATGCTTATTCAGGAATTCTTATAGACAGAGTCTATCCTACATATTTCTACTTATTTGTTTTAGAAAAGCTGTTTGATTCTTATCTTTTAATAATAAATTCACAGAGACAAAATTCTAGTTTTAGAGTTCTTTTTACTGGTTATAGAAAAATCTCATTCCAATGTCTTCTGACTTCCATCGTTGGGACAAGAATTCAGTTGCTAGGCTAATTGTCACTACTTTGTGGAATATATCTGTTTTACTTTTCTTTTTGCTTGCTTGTAAATAAATCTCATTTTCTGTTTTATAATGGTTTTATGCACAGATGAGATTCCTAGAAATTGAATCTTCTTTGACTTTGTTAGTTTTTGAAACAGGAACATTGGGTTTTACAGTAACAGAAAACCCTTAGCCATTTTCAGTGTGGGTCTTACCTGATCCCCAGTCTCTGTAATACATTCTTGTGTGATTGTTTGATTTGGAAACTAATGCAATACAAGGTTCTTAATGTCTTTAAAAATGATTTCTTTTATTATTTACTTGTGCATGTGTATATATGTGTGTGTGTGTGTGTGTGAGTGTGTGTGTGCCTATGCATGTCCATGTGCATGTGTGTTTGTATGTGTGTGCAAAAGTAATCCAGAAGATTGTTAGCTCTCCTGGAACTGGAGCATGGATGCTGGGAACTGAACCTCAGTCCTCTGAAAGAGCAATACACATTCTCAACCACTGAGCCATCTCTTTAGGCTCTTTAACGTCTTTAACTATTTTCTACCTTTCCTTTTTTCTTTTTCTTTTCTTTTCTGTGATGAACTGTAATTCCTCCAGTACTGTCTTCCATTTCATCTGTTTTCTTTGTAATCTGGATTGACTGCTTTTCCATAATTTTAATGTTAAATATTCTTTTGGATTGTCTTGGAATCTTTCGATTGATTTTAAAATCAGCTCATAGCATCGTGTGTTTATGTGCTTATTGTGAATGTTTCTGTGACTGCTTGTTTGTTGGAGCATTTACCTTTACTAATTTTGAAGTCTTCATTGAAGGCAAATTTTTTAATGTAAGAAGATGGCTCAAGTAGGGCACTCCCAACTGGTGAATATTTTAAAATCAGTTGTACTTTTAAAAGACAAATCTGGGCTGAAAATTATTTTGAAAGTAGGCACTATTTTCCTTCCTTCCTTCCTTCCTTCATTCCTTCCTCTCTCTCTCTCTCTCTCTCTCTCTCTCTCTCTCTCTCTCTCTCTCTCTCTCTCTTCCTTTCTTTCTTTCTTTGAGACAGGGTCTCTCTACACAGCCTGTGCTGGCCTAGAACTATGTAGACCTGGCTGGCCTCTAACTCACAGAGATCCATTTGCATTTGCCTTCCAAGTGCTGGGATTAAAGGTGTATGCTGTGCCCAGCTAGATATACTTTTAAAACAGTCCCTTCTGTGGGGCTTTTACCTTTTTCTGTAGTCTGTGGTCACTCTTCGATTTTCCTCCTTGAATGCAAAGGATGATGCAAACATTGCTTACACCTCTCCCAATTTACATAGTTGTTTTAAACAGAAGGTCAAAGCAATCATGGCTTTGAATATTCCCAGTTCAGAACCTAAATTCAGGGCTTGCTTGTTGCTAGTACACTTCTCCCCTCCCCGCCCCCCATCTTTGGTCAACTTTTACTGTCCAGTGATTTTCTTCTCTTTTCCTTAAGAATTAATTTAGAAGGAGCTTTATTTTTGAAAAGTCAAATAAAGAAAGCCAGCCTCTACCTCTGCCATTCCCACTGGGAGGATAGACTCAGTGACTCCATCAGAAGTATGTCGAGAAACGGCAGCTCATGAAAAGTTGAAGAGCTGAGCCTCACTGTTTAATTACTTCCCAAAGCCCCACCAGTGCTTCATTCTGAAGCATAGGCTAAAATATGGTCTCCTATAATGCTAGGACTGCACTACGTGGATGCCGTTTGGATGGTCACAGATGTGCACTCACAATGGAAGCTCTATCAAGAGTAGCTTCATTGCCTAGGGAGGCAACTCAGTAGTAGAGCTTGACTAACACATGAGAAGCTGCAGATTGGATCCCCAACATTGCAAAAGAAAAACCAAACAAAACATGTTACTGACAGGTATGATGTCAAGGACACTGTAAATAACTACGATGCCCTTTCTCATATGTATCCGGAAGCCCATGAATATAGTTTTGATCCTAATACTCGGTAACAGGAATAGATTGCAGGCTAAAACCATCAGCCCTAGAGAACGTGAATATGAATGAATAAAAAGGATCAACTATGTTATCACAAAGTAAGAGGAAAAGAAAACGGAAATGAAACCTAAGAAGATATTCTATCTCCCAGCACCATTTGGGTGTCTCTCCTTGGCTTACCTACTTATTTTTAATCATCACACTGATGGCACATATCCAACCAACCACAAATGATAATCTAGGCAGTGTTTGTGCTCGCTGGTACAATGATTGCTTGTGGAGAGCCTTGAATTGCTTACGGAGTTTATCCTGAACCATCTCTGTGTTTCCTTCAAAGAGAGAGCAGTGTTTGGCCTTCACCCAAGCTTTCTCTCGCCTCCCTGATTAGAGAGGTGAGAAGCTGAGGTAACTGCTGTCCCAAGATATTCTAGAGCAATAGTTCTTAACTTTTCCTGATGCTGTGACCCTTAGATACGGAGCATCATGTTGTGGTGTATCCCAACAAAAAAACCATTTCGTTGCTCCTTCATAACTGTAATTGTGCTATTGTTGTGGGTCGTAATGTAAATATCTGACATGGAGGATATCTGATGTGCGACCACGTGGCATCCCACAGGGTGAGAACTGATGCCCCAAAGGTACAAGGGACTCCATAGTTTTCTTCGAGATATTTTAAAACCTGAGATGTTAAATTCTCTTCTGAAATGGAAAGACCCAATAGCGGACTATCTATCCTGGCTCATAGGGTGAAGAGTTCTGAAAGCTAAACAGAGGACGAGAGCTTTGAACTTTGCTGCCTGAATCTCAGGAGACACATAGAATCATATGGGTAACCTCCAAGTTGTCCAGGAACCAGGGGAGTCGACCTCTAATGGGCTCTTGGAGGCCAGGGCACATTGCATAACGAATGTGCAAGCGACAGAGTCCTTTGTTCGTGTTTAGCACTTTCAGTTAATTTTATCTTTTTACTTTACTAATAAGGGACACCACTGATGGGCCAAGGCTGAGCCATGGTGGAATGGGACAGACTCAATTCTTTTCTTTGTTTTTTTTTTGTTTGTTTGTTTGCTTTGTTTTTTTTTTTTTGTTTTGTTTGTTTTTAACTGGGTATTAAAGGTACAGAAATTAGAAAAGCAACTTCCCTTCTCCCAGTAAATCCCTGAGTAATGTATGCACATTTTGATGTATATGTATAGTATCCCCCTTCCCCCATACCCCATAGATTGCAGAATGCCTTTTCCTTCAAAGGTAATTCTCAAAATGGGCAGAGCCACTGAAGGTCTAAAAGTCAAACACATGGAATCGGCAACCTTTTCAGGGGTCAGGTGCTGTAACCCACTATTTCTAAGAAAGTAACCCCGGGATAGTATGGGCAGTGACGGTAGTGCTGGGAATGGCAGGCCCTGTTTTTCAATACTCCCAGGACTTTCTTTTCTTTCCTGATTTCTTTTGACATGCGGAGAGAAGACTGACAGGTGTCTGTCTCATAGCCATCAAAATTAAATCCTAACATGAATTCATTTAGCAGAAACAGGGATAGCTCCGTCATAATATTTGAAACATGCGTTCTTCTGTAGATCCTGAGGGGATGATTGACAGAGCATTCATTCATGAGAAACTGCCCTAACAGGGTAGAGCATAGACTTAAGAGCAGTGGTTTTCAACCTTCCTAACACTGTGACCCTTTAATACAGTTCTGCATGTTGGGGTGACCCCCAACCACAAAATCAGCCCATTGCTGCTTCATAACTGCAATTCTGGTACTGTTGTGAATCACAATGTAAATATCTGTGTTTTCTGATGGTATCAGGCGACCGCTGGGAAAGAGTTGATTGAACCCTCCTCCTTCCCCCAAAGGAGTGGCAGCCCATGGGCTGAGAACCCTGTTCCAGAGCCAGGTTCCTGCCTTGGTCTCAGTCCCTGCATTTGGCCCTCCTCAATCAGATTCCTCACTGTAGAATGCAATGCTAAATATTGGACTGCTGGGGCTTAACTGTTCATGTCTTCAAACCTTCAGAACAGCGATGGGTCTGCTGCATACACTATGCTCTTTACTGTATTCCTTCATCATGGTCTCTTTTGCTAGCCCAGTCCTTTCTCCTCTGTCAATCACTACACTAGACTGTGATCCTTGGCATAGAGAAGGGATATGAGGGGAGAGATCAAAAGAAGGGGAAAAAAATCTTCTGAGACCTTTGATTTTCAAAAGATAGGCTTTTAGGAAATGGAAACATGGCTGAGATAACCAAAGGGTAGACTATTCCCTTTACCCCAATTACACACTAGCTAGAGCAGGATGTCATCAACTGGAGGAGAGCAAATTGGATAGAGATATTGTGAAATCATAAATATTGGTAGGTTTCTGAGACACAGACCTCCATCTTGGTTTCTGTGCCCAGTGTTAGGGGTGCTGGAGCTAATATCAAAGTGACCCCAAACCCTGCACATGCGAACTCAAGTGATCAAACACCACAGTGGTCCCTTGTCTCATCACTAGAAGGTGTCAAAAGTTGGGGAGACTTGGTGGTTGTGGCTTCTGTTGGCCCACAGAGTTCTTTGTCCTAGTACCTACATGATCTTGCGGCCATCAAAAGCTAGATATGGAGGATGGGGATGAGACCTCCTCTGATGGAAGAAAGGCTTCCACAGCAACCACCTGGGTGGACAGTGATATTGGACAAGATGCCGTTCCCATTGAGAGTCATAGTGTACAGATGGTAGGGAGATTGAAGATTACATTAGTCCTTTCCACCACTTGTAATGCCTTCTCAGGGCTCAACTGCCTGGAAAGGGATGAGGGACCAAGAAAGACTGACTCCTAAAATAAACAGAAGACCAAAATGGACATAAAAATGTTTTTTGCTTTGTTTTGTTTTGGCTTTGGTTTTTTTTCTCTGAACATTTGCTTTTGCAAATGAAGAGTCATGCCTACTTTACCTGTTTCCTCCTGACTCAGACATGGCGCTCTTTCGGGGACAATGAAGCTTTGCTGGAAGGATTCAGTTTTCCACTGGCATCATGAGAGTCATCAGGGTGTGTCTACAACCTGCCATGGCCCGACCAAGACCGGAGGAGCCTGGGGACTTGGGAGCATCTGACTCTATGAGATCACAGTTGGAGCACTTTGGGCTGGGGAAGGTTGATTGCTGGGGAGCTCTTTATGGGGAGGAGCAGAGAAGGGAACACTGTTCAGACTGCTAGACTCTGCACTGCAGCGGTTGTGGTCTTCTGTATACTGGTAAGATTGGAATACAGCTATCCTAGGTCCCCTATTCCTTCTCAGGCAGGGTTCACCCAACAAACACAAATCAGCAGCTACTGCATTTCAGGCATGCGGTTTCCGCCCTCATTAAGTTCGTCTATTTCAGGCTGAACATGCATGGTGGCCAGTAGGCATCATGGGAACATAAAGGTAATCCCAGCCTAGAGACTCCTTTTCAGAAGAAAGGTGTCCTAGGCTAAGTCTTGGAGGTTAAATGGGAACTCACTACACTAGGCACAGCAGGTGGGAAACAGTTCTTGCTAAAGAGATATCCAGAGCAAAATATGTGGGGGACGGGCAATGTGTGTGTGAAGCTCAAGGCTTTCAGCCTCACTGGGTGGCCATCCTTCAAGGTGAGCTTGAAGTTGAAAGGTTGAGCAATGTCATAGAAGGTCTTGAATACCAAGATTAAGAATTTGACCTGAGTTCTCTAGTCAACAGGGATTTAGTGGCTAGTCTGTGACAGGAGAACAGTATATGAGTTTGTTTTTTTTTACAAAGCTTGGTAGTAGGTTCAAGGATGGATACAAGGAGCATAAGGGACAGCAAAACCAACAGTAACCAACCAACCAATCAAGGCTGTCTTTAAGTCTTCTCATCCTCAAATGAGTTCCAGCAAGTCTCCAGGCTAGCCTGAGAAGCACAGACCCATGCTTCGCTTGTTGGAGGAAGGTCCAGAGGACATTTCAGATTAGCGCAAACAGCCTGGAATTGGGTGTATCCGAGCTGAGGTCTGGTACCTAGATTACTTCCAGTTGTTCAAGTAGAGCAAGACTATACTCCTTGGAATCCAAGCCCCTGGCTTAGTTATCTTCTAGCAGATTCCTCTGTCTCCTGCCTCCTGACCTGGCTGCTCTGTGGAATGCCCAGTTCCAGCCCTCTAACATCCCTATCCCGATGCTTCCTGCCCCCACCAGAAACCTGGCAAGGAAATTCCAGGAAGGAGCCAGCAGGTCACCAAGCCGGATCACACACTGGTCAGTGTGAAGACAGCAGGTGGCTCCTGGCTTTAGTTTGCTTGAGGCTGAGATGAATTCGGGCCTCCGCCCAAATCTGCAAGACTGGATTCCTACTTAGAGCTGGGTTTTTGTAATTAACAGTGTGTCTGGGGCTTCCGGGATTGCAGTAATGTGATACCGCCTCGTTCAATGACTTGGCTGCCTTTCTCAGTTCTGCTGGCTTCAGTCCCCCTTCCCCAACTTATTATTCATGCCCGTGTCTCAAATTTTCATATCTCACACCCATCCATGGCCCAGAAATATTATCTTAGAAATGGGGGGAGAGGAGGAAAGGGAGGGACAAGACGAAGATGGGGAGAGACAGATAAAGAATACTACATTGTAAAGGAGGCTCCCATAGAGGAGAGTGTCGGGGCCAGAGCAAAGGGCCAAGCTTATGAACAGTTGATGAGCGTATAGGACCAGGTAGCTGAGAAATAAGAATATAAAGAGCTCTAAGGGGAAAGAGGAGGATGGGCAGAGAGAAGTGTGTTGCTGCCTTGGAAAAGGAAATTGTGTGACATGCTTACAAGATGAAAACCCCCTCTCTGCTTATTGATTCAATTAGTTTATCTGTGCAGCCCAGCTCTGAGCTGCCAAGGAGGACCGGCTCAGGGTGGAAGCAGGCAAATGAGCTTGCTACTCAGTGGTCCCAGACAGAAGAGAGCTAGTTTCCTTGCCATCCTGCTGCTTTCTTCGGGACCCTGATGATTCCTTTGAACAATAGAGCCTTCCCTCCCTGCTCTTAGCCTGTCTCATCCTTCAGGTTGGTTAGTCTAGCTGACTGCAGGTCTGCACACAGTGCCAGGGCTGTGGACCTAATGACTTAGGCACATGGGCTTTTGCCATTAGAGGAATGGAATGCTGGGCGATGTGACCAGCCAAGGAGATGGAGCAGAGCTCAGAGGACACCCAGTGGGGGAGGGGCCAATTCTATGGTGTCACTGTGGCGAGACTTCAGAGGTGCTCCACCCTGGGCACACAGTGTCTCACTCGGGAGCTTTGAAGATCGTAGATAGCATCTTTAACCTCTGTCGCCATAGGCTGAATTTGGTTTCAGGTAAAGCCCTTGTATGACTGATCTTTTTCTTTGGATTAAGGGAGTCCAATGAATATCAGGGTAGAGAAGCCCTGACTTCAGAAAACATATCATTTTTCCAGGTAGGAGAATGGCAGCCCCTACAGTAACATGATATCTCCCACTTTTCACAGTTAAGAAAGGCAAAGGTGCTCTGAGCCGCAGCATAGTGGCCCCTCTGTTCAGTTGGAGGTCTCCTAGCATACAGTCTGTCTTCTTCTTTGGCAGAATTGCCTGGGCATGGCTCCTTGGCATGGCCATGTGGGGTGTAGCAATCTCCAGAAAGCATCTCCAGTCTGCAGAATGCAGCACCTTGAGGACAGACATAGAAGCAATCTCTACACAGAAACACACAGGCTGTTGTCTCCCAGCCCCAGGACAGACTCACTGGCATGTGTGTGCTTGTACACAGACACCTCAAAGACCGCTCTGTCACTGGTGTGTGATAGCAGGTGACTTTGTTTATGAAATGCAATCACTGTCACATGGAGGGGAAAAAATGAGTTAAGGGAACTGCCTGACAGAGCCATCCCTCTGAAGCCTGAAGGGCAGGGAACTTTCTGGAGAGCTCTGGTTTTCCTGTACAGCAGATTGGGCATGGGAAATCAGAATAGCAAGGTGGACAAATCCAGGGAGAGAGCCCCCACCTATCTCTCAAAGGAAGGAGCCTGCCTCTTGGCAGCTTGGAGGATTTCAAATGCTCAACACAGCAGCGTGTGCTTTTCTCTTCTTAAATCGTCCATGCGAATGACTTTTCCTCCTCTCCCTTTCAAATAAATAGAATACCTTTACAGCCTCTCCTGCTCTCTTTTAAGATTACTACAATAGCCTTGCAGCCTCCTAACACTCAGGATAAATACTCTCGGTTGCAATACAAATGCGAGATTAATTGAATTTCATACCAGGCTGCACTCCATTTTGGAGGATCTTTGGATCACTCGTGATGAGGGTGGAAATGTGAGGGGGAAAGAAAACAGAGGAAATGGCTTTAGTATGGAGACAGCACTCCCGCACGCTGGTTCGGATTCCCGAGTCCAGTGGAGCATGATGCAGAATAGCAATTGCTGGAACAGTGACTAGGGCAGCCCTCCTCCTCCAGCACACACACTCACATCCTACACCGAGGAAGAAAAAGATGGCATCTCATGCTTCCCCTGGCAGGGCCGGTCTGAAGCAGGATGAGACACTTCGTTTATAAATTCTGTGGGATTCACAGCCGGGCAGGGCCCGTTTAGTCTTCACTGTGTTTATGGATTTTCTGCTGATGAGCGAGAAGTCAATAGATGACGGCGGCAAGAAGAAGTGTGGATGGGGAAGCAGAGGGAAGCTGAGGTTCAGGAGTCTGTATGCACAGGGCCGTGGAGGCCAAAATAGTGATAAAAACCAAGTGCGCCTAGGAGGTCACATAAAGGCAAGTTCTTTGCAATTAGTCGTTGGCAAAGAGAGACTTGGGTGACTGGGGAGATGGCCTATTGGGAGTTAGTACAAGAGTGAGGGCCAGTTTTCATGCCCAGGATCTATGTACAGCCCGACCCTGCAGAGCATTTGTGATTCCAGCACTTTCCTTTCAGATGGGAGGCAGAGGCAGGAGAATCGAAGGAAGCTTGTGGGTACACACAGAGGCAAGAGGCCCTTTCTCAAACAAGGTGAAAGAAAAGGACTGACATCCTAGGGTGTCCTCTGAACTCTGTGCGTGTACCATGGTACATGTGCACGCACACTCATACATATGAACATGCACACGTACATACCGTATACACACACATAAAAAGAGGTGGGGTGCTGGTAAGATAAACTGAGTAAAATTGGGTGCCCTGCTAATGGCACTCTGTTATGTTTGCAGACAGGAACCTAGCATAACTGTCTCCCAAGACGCTTCATCCAGCAGCGGATAGAAACAGATGCAGAGACCGGCAGCCAAGCATCAGTCAGAGCTCAGGGAGTTCTTGCAGAAGATTGGGGGATAGAATTGAGCAAGCTGGAGGTGTCAAGGACACCACAGGAAGAACTACAGAGTCAACTAACCTGGGTTCACAGAGCCGAACCACCAAAGAGCATGCACGGGCTGGACCTAAGCCCCCTACATATTTGGAACAGATGTGCAGCTTGGTCTTCATGCGGGTTCCCTAACAATTGGAGCAGGGTCTGTCTCTGACTCTGTGGCCTACCACTGGATCCCTTTCCCCTAACTGAACTGCCTGCTTAGGCCTCTGTGGAAGAGGATGTGCTTAGTCCTGCTGGAACTGGATGTCCCAGGGCAGATGGTACCTGGGAGAGGGATTTGTAAGGGTGGTTCTAGAAGGAGTAGGGAGGAGGGGCTGTGATCTATATGTAAAGTGAATAAATAAATTAATTAATGAAACAAATGGGTATCCTGAAGGAACATGGTTGAGATGATTGAAATTTTTGTGGCTGCTGGGACTATCTGTGTTTTCCCAGAAACTTCAAAGCTGACATAAGGGGCCTACAATACTTACTATAAACTTAATCATCAGGTCAAACAGGCAACCACATACAACAACAGAACAACGAGCTACTCTTCAGCACTGCACAATTGCAGTCCATCCCTTAGGATTTCGAAACAGGTTTTGTTTGTTTGTTTGTTTGTTTGTTTGTTTGTTTTAATATTTGAAACCTGAGCATGGTGTTACCTGCTATGATTCTAAAACTTGAGAGGCTGACACAGGAGGATCACCATGAATTCCTGCCCAGCTTGCGCTACACAGTGAGTTTAAGGACAGCCTGGGCTATGTATAGAAAGTGATAAAAAAGATAAAGGATGTAGCCTCACAGAGAAAAAAATCAATATGTCTTAATTTCAGGTGAGAAGGCAAGCAAACGATGGCCAGGGTGGATGAGGAGAATGTAGTGAAGAAGAGTGGACGCTGGCCGGAGTCTCGCCAGCTGGTTTTGATGCCTAGAGAGTAGATGATAAGTCACCGATGCATGATGGGCGACTGCTGCATTGAGTGTGAGGAAGATCTGGAGGTTCTACGACAGGGGGATTGAGAGGCTGTGATCATCTTAGAGCAGTGTTCTGACTAGAAAGCACGAACCAGCTATGGAGTCCATTGTGACTCTCAATGCAAGGTGAGGAATGGCTATACAAAGCCCTACCTACTGGTGGAAACCTAAAGGACAAAGAAATCCAGGTGTTTCCCAGCCTTCCCAGCCAAGGGGGACAACTGTCACATCCACCAGTGTGATGCCTAGAACTCGGTACACAGTAGCAGGCATAGAGGAACAGGTGATAAAGACTTATGTCATGGTTTAAAATGACATTTTGTTTGTTTGTTTGTTTGTTTGTAGGAGGTATCCTTCATCTCTGTTCAACTCTGAAACACAGAATCTGCCTCCCCACATTTGTCTTAGCAGGCTGACTGAAAAGAACAAGATATTTTGGACTCATCCTCGTGGCAAGATAGGGTGCTGACCATAAGAAAAGTGAAGAGAAATTCAAGAACATAGGCAAGCATCTGTGTTAATGTCATGGTTTTGGCATATGTACTGGCTGGTTTTGTGTGTCAACTTCACACAAGCTAGAGTCATCAGAGAGGAAGGAGCCTCAGCTGAGGAAATGCCTTCATGAGATCCAGCTGCAAGGCATTTTTTCAATTAGTGATCAATGGGGGAGGACCCCGCCCATTGTGGGTGGTGATCCTGGGTTCTATGAGAAGGCAGACTATGCAAGCCACGGAGAGTAAGCCAGGAAGCAGCACCTTTCTTGGCTTCTGCATCAGCCCCTGCCTCTGGGCTCCTGCCTTCTTTGAGCTCTTGTCCTGGCTTCCTTCAGTGGAAGTTTAAGTCAAAATAACTCCCCAAGTTTGCTTTCTGGTCATGGAGTTTTGTCCCAGCAATAAAAGCCCTAACCTAAGATAGTATGTAAGCATGGGTGTTCCACACTCTTCTAAACACGAGTTGTGAAGAGGCATCATGTGACTCACAGACAGAGGGTTCATAAGGAAAGAAAGACGGTATAAAAACTAGGAAGATGGCTCAGTGGGTAAAACTGTCTCCTGCATAAGCCAGAGGACCTGAGTTAAAACACCCAAAACCTGTATACAAACCAGATGAATATAGCAAGTATTTTCGATCCCAGAGCTCCTATGGGAAGATGGGAGGTAGAAACAGAGTATCGCAAAAAGCTCTCGGACTAGCTAACCAAAAATACACAGCAAACAAGCAAGAGACACTACCTCAAACTAGGCAGACAGACAAGATGACACAGAGGAAAGACACAGAGACAGAGAGAGAGAGAGAGAGAGAGAGAGAGAGAGAGAGAGAGAGAGAAGAGACAGAGAGACAGACAGAGAGATAGATAGAGAGATAGACAGAAAGGGAAAGAGAGATACAGAGAGGTGTAGGGGCAGAGAGAGGGGGAGAGACAGACAGACAGAATGTAAAAGTCACCAAGTGTTCCAGAGTCCCCAGTATCAATGCTTTCTTGGCATGCAGCACTTTCATGATTAAAACAGGAAAGTTCCAGAGAAACCAGGCTGTCCCACACGTGGACAGAAACATTGGACAGAATCATTCACTACCTATTGCATCCATTTCTGTCCAGAGAAGGGCTTCAGAACTCTTGGGGACTCTGAGGGGGAAAATCTCCTGGGGATGGACATTAAACACACACCAGTAGGCTGAATCTGTTAAAGCCCAAACTGCAAAAATGTCTAAATTGGGCTTCTGGGAAGATTTCTAAAACTGAGTAATTGATCAGAAGCTCAAAGCATTCCTCCAGCCTCTGATGACGACCCATACTGCACTGCGGCCCCAGTTCAGAACACAGTATTTTAATCGGGAGCCTTCATCTGAAGGCTACCTACTCCTCGTACTGCAGTGATCTACAGATGATGGGGAAAATCCTTTTCTTCCGTCTTACCTCTCCTCCACCCGGAGGTGGGGCACCCTATGGTGTGGATCCTCCCCCTCTTAGATGTTAATTAAATACCAGGTGAAACAAAGGCCAAACAAACCATAAAGCAGATGGATACTTATTAGCTCACGCTGATTAAGTTAATGTTGGGATACAGCAAGAGCACTGTAGACAAAAGCAACAGAGAAGACTGGTGCAGGAAAAGGATTCTAATTGTCTCTAAGTAGTCAATCCATGGTCCATCCAAAGGTCTTCAAGAAAGGAGCCTGCTTCTGAGTCCTCCTCAGTCCTGAGCAATGACCCATCAACTTCATCAGCAGCAGTGGTCACAGTGGGAGATGGGTAGGGGAAAAGTGTACTCGGAGGTTGTCATGAGGGCAAAAAACTATACAGAACAGTTCAGAAAGAGTGGTGGGAACAAGGCACGCACGCACGCGCAGGAGCATACAGACTCTTGGGTGAAAAGAAGGTTGCTGGTCCAGCATTCCCAGTTGCTTGACACGCGGTACTTGTTGAGAATTTACTTGGGTCTTCAACTTGGCTCCATGTTAAAATCATCTGGGGAAAGATACTTTTGTTGTTGTTGTTGTTGTTCTTCTAGACAGGGTTTCTCTATGTAGCCTTGGTGTTCTAGGCTGTTCTGTAGACCAAGCTTGCCTGCAACTCAGAGATACCCCCACCCCCAACCCCCACTCCGACCTCGGCATCCCAAGTACTAGACTTAAAGACATGTGCTACCACCACTGGGTCAGAAGAAGCTTTTAAAATGTTGGTTCTGGATCCAGTCTTTGAAATTTTACTTCAAGTGATCTGGCTTGCAGCTTTGGCTCTGGGTTTTCTAGGTACAGCGAGTTTGAGTCGGATGCGGGGGGGGGGGGGGGGGGGGACTGGGGAATAAACGGTTCAGTGGTTTTCAAGCGCACAGCATCTCAGAATCGCCGGAGGGCTTGATAAGTAGTTTCCTGGAGATCAGCAGTAGAGTTCCGGATTCAGTAGGGCAGGGTGGGGCAGAGCAGAACAGGGTGGGGCAGAGCGGGCAGGGCAGGGTGGTGTGGGGCTGGCTGTAGTTTTAACAAGCTCCTGGGTAGGCCTAGGCCTCTGGGATATAACCACAGTTTGATTGTTGGTGTGTTGGCTAATTTGGATTGTCAGCTTGATTAGATTAAGAAATACTTAGGACAGTAGTGAAACACGTCTCTGTACATATCTGTGTAGGTGTTTTCTGAGAAGACCTATCTCACGGGCTGGGGTCCTAAACTGAATCAAAACTGGGAAAGAGAAAGCTGAGTACTGTCATTGTCCACATCTTTGTTTCTTGATAGACTGGACCCTCAACTCCTGAGCCAAGACAAGCAAGCATTCCTTCCTTAAGTTGCTTCTTGCTGGGTATTTGGTTACAACATCATACAAAATAACAAATGGAGACCTAGGTGGTGTATCATCTGTTACTGTTCCCGAGACCTCTCAGTAGGCTGTAGAAGCCCAGAGTCGTGGATCTCACTTACATATGCTTGCCGGGGTGAGGTGGGGGTGTCAAGCCCAGCCATTTATCTATCCAGACCAAGAAGGTAGATTTTCTTTTTCCAGCCTCCAAAGGAGGGGCTTTATTCTTTGCTGCCCTACCCCCACCCACAGTAGCTTCTGAATGCCACTATGTGGGTATGTGGCGGTCACAGAGAACACAGTGTTTTGACATACCCAGCCAGCTTTATGCCTCATGACCCCAAGCTAGCCAGAAACTTCTTTCAGAATTCTCCTGCGTTCCATTATGAAGCCCACCTCCTACACTCTGGGTTACCCTCACCCGCAGGTAGACTCACCGTGTCCTAGCTTCCTTCCCGGGATAAGGATCAATACCTACTAATGACCTAGTGGCCAAAGTCTAGCAATCAGAGCTACTACCATTCATGGAGACCCATATTGGAACTCCACATACAGCAGCCAATGTTACCCTGATGTCAGCCTGAAGAGATGAGAAGGAATGATTATATCCAAGAAAGGAATGAGGAAAAAATTAGGTCCAGAGAGTAGACATCTTGGAGCTATGTGAGGAGGGTGGTAGAATATGAAGCAGCACTTGCTTCCAAAGTATGAAATACACTATAGCTTTCACCTGCCTGGCCATAACATAGGTAGGTGGACGGTGGTGGGAGAAGAGCCCTGGACACTGGCTGATGCATGGCATATTTTCTCTTTCCAGATAGAACTGGATAAACTTCAACCTTGAACAGATCCCCTGCCAGACCCCAACCTTGAGGGGTCAAGCTAACCAGATTGCAAAATGCCCGCTCAGGCATGAACATCCTACTATTCTCTGTGACTGATGGAACTGTAACTCTTTTCCTGGGGCTCTTGCCCTGCCCTGTGCCACCAGGACATAACCAGAAACCTGGTTTCCAGGGAGTGTGCTTTCCAGAAAGAGGCAGCTGCAGTTCCAGTGGTGCCACTCAGCCAAGTGGCGGGAGGTTATGTCAACCTTCTGGAGAGGCCCTTGATTATAGTTTATGGCCCAGTTGTTAACTATCTGCCTGGAGACCCTTGGCATTTGGTTCTCTGGCATAACAGAGGATTGAGAAGTGGTCACCCTGAAAGCTAATGGAGAGGTAGACAGAAAACAGGTTCCGTTCACTGCCGTCAGTGAACAACCCTTGCCTGGCTATCCTGGGGCAGCAGCTCTGTGTGTGTGTTCTCAGAAGGAGCCTATGAAGGCCAATGTTGAACCCAAGTTGGGCTCAGCTCTCTGCACTCTTCTGGGCCAACAGGGAGTGTGTGTGCTGTCCTAGACTGTTCTTACTGAATTTTATTACAACAGTTACTGATATTATCGGGACAGAGGATTTCATGCTATTTTCTTCCAAGATCAATTGCATTTTACCTTGAACATTAGGAACTTTATCTTGAAATTGCTTCCTTTGTTTAAAATGCTCCCCCTCCTCTTCTCCCTCTCTCCTGCTCACTGTGCTTCCTGGACATCAGGAGGGTGGACTCCTTTCTCCCATACTTATCCTGCCAGGTTCTGTCTCAGACCCAAAGCAAAAGACAGAGCCAACAATGGACCAAAATCTCTGAAACCATGTGCCCCAAACCTTCCTCCTCCATTACACTGATTGCCTCTGATATTTCGTCAGTGATGAACCCCTGACCCAGTTCAAGGTCACCCCCAGATTTCACACCCAGAGCAGCAGCCAGCCACAGAGCTTTTAATTGTGTTATCAAAATCCTAAAAACACCATCTTAAACTGAGGAGTGGTTTGAAACCATATGCCTCCTTGGTAGGAATTCAAGGCATTTTATATACATTATCTTGTCTGTGCTCACAGTGACCTTTGGTAGAAATAGGGAGAATAGTAAAACAAGACTATGGAGGAGGAGAAAATGCACATTTACCCAGTGGCTAGAGGATCCAGAGAGACCTACAGAGTTACCTCAGATGTGCTAGGTGCTAGTTGCTGGGTGTTGGGTGCTGGTTGCTGGTTGTTGGGTGTTGGTTGCTGGTTGTTAGGTGTTGGGTATTGGGTGTTGGGTGCTGAGTGCTGGGTGCTAGGTGTTAGGAGCTGGGTGCTGGATGCTGGGTGCTGCGGTGGCTGATGACCTTCCCATCTGCTGTCCTTACTTTCCATTCAATTATTTTCTAGGCAAGACTGTGGTGCCTCTGGGAGTTATAGCTACTGCCAGAGGGGAAAGAATGTAATTTATTTTTCACTGTGTTTTTTATTTTTAATCGCCTGTATGTCTGTTTGTCTGTCTGTCTCTGTCACTGTCTGCCTATCTGTCTGTCTCTCTGCATGTGTATGTATGATGTATGCATGTATACATGTATGTATGCATGTATGTATGTATGTATGGTTATGTGCACCTGAGATGCCCACAGATCCCATAGACTCCAGAGTTTCCAAAAAGCTGGGGTTATACATGGTTGTGACCTTCCCAAGGTGACTGCTAGGAACTGAGCTTGGATATTATCAGTAGCTGCTCTTAACTACTAAGCCATTTCTCCAGGCCCCCAAAGAATGTCTATTTCAAGATTCCACAGGAGTGGAGTGTCCTGACTTGTGAGGAAATTTTCTCTGTGAACGCATTGCTGTTACAGCTGGGTGGGCCTGAGAGTGAGGGAGGTCTATGAGGGGAAGGCACCCTGACAGAGGTTTGGTCAGGGTACGGTGACAATCTGAAGTCCTCAGTTTCTGGATGGTTAGTAATAAGCTTTGGTTAACAAGATCTAACTTGCTTCAAGTCAGAGAACAGTGTGTGTGTGTGTGTGTGTGTGTGTGTGTGTGTGTGTGTGTGTACACCAAATGTGCTGGAAGATGTGGAAAGAGAAAAAAGCTGAGAAGGGGAGGAGAGAGAGTGTCTTTCAGGTAAAGATCATGTATAAAAGAAAACGATGTTTTCTTTAGTTTTCCTGGTTGAGAATATGAAGTCATGTGGAGAGGTTAGTAATAAACACTTTTTAGAAAGTGTCTTCCCAAGGGCTCTATGTTAGAACACTTGTCTAGCATGTACAAAGCCTTAAGATACATGTCCTCAGCACCAACAGAAAAAAAAAATAGTGATGATCCAGTGTGGAAAAGACCAGAAAAGAGAATCACCTTTCTGTAAAGTCATATTTTAATCATTTTAATTAGAGTTGGTTGGTGAGCATTGGCAGATTTCCAGTGATTATGTAGAAACAAGAACAAGTCAGGGTTCCTGGCATAAAGTCCGAGTCCCTTAGATGCAGAGACAATCTTGGATGAGCTTTGATTAAGAAACAGAAACGATCTTAAACAATCCCGCAATTAGAGCCAGGCCAGCAGGAGATGTCATTTACCTGGACCAGATGTTTGTGTGGGGAGGAGGCCGCTTCTTAGCTGAACAAGGTGTGTAATTAATTGGTCTGCTGGGCTCTACTCAGCCAGTTACCAGCCTTAATTGGTTTCTCACCGAAAGCAAAGGGAAACACACAGTGGTGGAGCTCTGTTGCTGTTGCTATTGTTAGCGCCCGCACAGTCTACATTCTGCTGGGTTGACAGGACCGATGGAGCGCACCTGGTGGAGGACACCTGCTGGAGAGCAACATGGCTTCCGATCTCCTTCCTTCCTTCCTTCACTCAGTGGACTAAAAACTCATTTTTTGTACCAGTCGTGGAGAGGTGTTTTCAGACTTGAACCTTGGATGGTTTTATAATGTGGTAGAGGGATACAGACATAACAGTGTACTGGTGCCATGAGACACTGTGTGGAACAGCTACACTGAATGGAAGTGAATGGAGCTACGGGCTTGTTCAGACGATGCTTAAGGAGCCAGGGGATGAGCGAGTGGCACTTAAACGGAGATGTGCATGTACGTGCATGCATGCATGCATGCGCGTGTGCATACACATGTGTTAGTAGTTTTTTTCTGGCCAGGAGGAGTTTGCAAAGATTAAATTGTAGGTGCTGAAGGAAGCAGGAGTCAGGGGAGTGAAAGTTCAGTCTCCCCATAGTTCTTCCCACAAGTATTCACAAATGAAATGAGATCACCGTAACTCATATTGCCTGAAGCCGGGAAAAACTTGAAAACAAACAGTGGAAAAAAAGACAAGGGGAAGGGAGATGGTAAAGGAGAAAGGGTGAAGCCAGATGTTGAGGGTGAAAAGTTTAAGCAAGCTCTTCTACCCAGCCCTCCACGAAGGACACGGCTGCGAGTCAAGTGGCCGCCATTCATCCTTCTCTCATTTAGAGCAGCCCGCTGTAGAGAAAAAGTCCAAGCAGATCTAGGACTGTGTGATTTTATTTAGGTTGCTTGATCTACAAAGACTAGAAAGCCATAATATTCTTCTTGCCAGGGCCAGCCTGGTTGTTGGCGCCCACAGACTGACCACGGCCTCCTCTTCCTCCTCCTCCTCCTCCTCTTCCTCCTCCTCCTCCTCTTCCTCCTCCTCCTCCTCCTCTTCCTCCTCCTCCTCCTCCTCTTCCTCCTCCTCCTCCTCTTCCTCCTCCTCCTCCTCCTCTTCCTCCTCCTCCTCCTCCTCTTCCTCCTCCTCCTCCTCCTCCTCCTCTTCCTCCTCCTCCTCTTCCTCCTCCTCTTCCTCCTCCTCTTCCTCCTCCTCCTCTTCCTCCTCCTCCTCCTCCTCCTCCTCCTCTTCCTCCTCCTCCTCCTTTTCCTCCTCTTCCTCCTCCTCTTCCTCCTCCTCCTCTTCCTCCTCCTCTTCCTCCTCCTCTTCCTCCTCCTCTTCCTCCTCCTCCTCCTCCTCCTCCTCCTCCTCCTCCTCTTCCTCCTCCTCCTCCTTTTCCTCCTCTTCCTCCTCCTCCTCCTGCTGCTGCTGCATCCTGAGAGCAGATTGTGATCTGGATCCCTCTAGAAAGGTGGAACGATTCAATGTCCCAGAATGCAGAAAACTCCTCAGAACCTAGTGGCAGCTGGAGATCACGGCCTGGTTTCACTTTCCCCTTTAGCAAGTCTGTATGGGCAGCATTTATCCTAAGATGTACAGCTACAGAACCACGGAGTTTCAGTAGGAGACAAGATTGTGCATACCTTCTCATTTAATGTTCTTTGAATTGTTTCTGTAGGCTATCCCATAGCAACAGAAACTTTTTAAAGATTAATTTATTTAATACATATGAGTACACGGTAGCTGTCTTCAGACACACCAGAAGAGGGCATCGGATCCCATTACAGATTGTTGTGAGCCACCATGTGGTTGCTGGGAATTGAACTCAGGACCTCTGGAACAGCAGTCAGTGCTCTTAACCACTGAGCCATCTCTCCAGCTCCAACAGAAATGTTTTGAGCAAGTAGCCTTAATATCAATGTACCCTTTTACTTTATTCATATTATTGATTTATCTCTATGTGCCTTAATACTAGACCTGAACCCAGGGCCTCCTACCATTGAAAGACACCTTTTGCTGTCTATTTATTCCTTTCTAAATGACCGAGTCATACTTTAGTAGTTATTTTTTAAAACATATCCTGGGGCTGGAGAGATGGCTTAGTGGTTAAAAGCACTGGCTGCTCTTCCAGAGGATCCAGGTTCAATTCCCAGCGCCCACATGGCAGCTCATACCTGTCTAGAACTCCAGTTCCAGGGGACCTGATGTTGATGTCACAAAAGCATACATGCAGGCAAAACACCAATGTACATAAAATAAAAATAAGTTGCTTTAAAAAAGCATATTCCAAAATAAAGTTTAAAAAGAAAAGTTAATACTATTTTCCTTCTTGGACCTTCACTGACAATCTTTATTTCCTCGGGGATAGCAGACCTCTGTTTTGGTGAGGGCTCATCAACTTCAAGCTGGTGGTGATAATCTCTGAGTGGGAATCGAACCGGTTCTTGAATGTTGGGAGGCGCACACACCCCATTTATGGCTACTTCACTGCTTACTGCCCTTCCATCCAGGATCCTCATGAGAATTTGGGTAATAATTGCATACTTCTCTGTGTTTAGGGAGGGAGCCCCGACCTGTTTCCGACTCTCCCAGAGTGCTGGAGCTATGGAGGGGCAGCAAGGGCATCTAGCTGCAACTGTAAATACCATCATTTTCTGCTGTGCAGAAGAACAAGGGAAGCCGCCCGGAAGCCGATGAGGCTGGCAGGGAGGCGGAGGAAGGGAAATGGGAGTGTGGCTTGAAGTGGGAGGTTCTGGAGGGTGTCTGAGAGAAGAGGAACAATAAAGCCTGCCTAATTCACAGTGTTTACTATCAACAGTCCTAGGTGGTGTAGGGTGTGGGGAAACTGTCAACATGGGACCGCTTTCCTTAGGAGCTGCGGATGCAGGTGTTCTAGATGGGAGGATAAAGATGTCAGCACAAAGAGACCTGTGATGGTGTCTGATGACTCACCTCAACAGCTCAACCAGGGGCACTAGCCTGCCCTCCTCACACAGACTCCCACTAGTTCCTAAACACACACCTTGACCGATTCTTTTACCACACTGTGTGAGTGCCTCAGGACCAGCATCTGCAATTTTGCAGAGAGAAGTTTTCCAAAACACACAAATGCTAGGGGTGTTAGCTGTTTTGGGGCTGAGATTCCTTAATTGGCAAGAATGCAGAAAGTCTCCCAGAAGACAAAAACATTCAAACTGCTTTGCTTTAAATGCAGAGTCTTTTGGCCGGTGCTATAAACGGACTGGAAATGTTTGTGTAGCAAACATTTGATGCAGACTCCCACCAGCTGTCCCAGGGAGAAAAACCTTTCCAGCCACCCAGGGGACCTTTGCCATCCCCCCTCCTTCACTCCACCCACTCCTGAATGCCAGGCAAGCCTGGATCCTGAATCTGGATTTAACCTTGTGGTGGCTTTTAACTGGATCTTTTACTGTCTTATGTAGGAAGAGCGGTTTTCATTTTGGTGACTTTTCCAGACTAGCATTTACTCTGGGTTTGGAGAAGGGACAGACTCTTCGTGACTCAGTGAAGACAATTGAGCTCAAAGGGAAAGCAATTCGGGTAATAGTTCATGGGTTAAAATGTGGTATAGCTATTTTATTTTTTTTCTCAGAAAGCTTTTTTGTGTGTCCCAACACTAGAAAATGTTCTGCCGCCCTGGACACAAGGCAAATGGTCCAGGTGTGAACAATCATTTCACCCACACCCCTGACAACAGTGATTGATCCAAATGTTGGGCCTTGCCCGGGTCTGATGTATAAGCTTCCATGGCACTAATAGGAGGTTGTGAAGTTGGGACCCTAGGATACCATGTTATTACCTAACACGTGAGACTTGAAGTGAAGCCAAGAGACAGCGGCTGAGATGAAAGGGGGGTTTGTGTACTCAAGGTTTCACAGGGAGAAAAAGAGTCCAAGTCATGTGGAGTTAAACCACAAGGCTGCTCTCTCTCTCCACAGCCATGAGGCAGCCATCAGGGAACCCCTTCATCTTCCCCTCTGAAAGACAACTGCATTCTGGTGACATGGGTATGCGGCCAAGCTCCGCTAGGACAGTCCTAGGTAGAAAACAGAGCAGGTTATCTGTCCAGGAAGATTGCTACACTGTCTCACCTGCTTTTTCTGAGCACAATGGATTTTTCTCTTCAGCAAAGAGGTCATTTGGCTGCTGCTCGCTGGGGAGAGTTTTGAAATGTTCACTCTATCCCGAGACTGCACAGCTCAGATGTCTGAAGAGCATCCATCTTACCCAGAGGCAAAACCTCTTTCCCAGTAGTTGGTGAATTCCTGCGTCCTGCTGTCCACCTGACCCTCACAACTCACTTTGCTCTCTCGGATGTTCCTGAGACAGGACATAAGCATTTCTTGCACAAGGTCTCCATGGTGGTTCTGTGTGTCTGGACGATGACCCAGTTTGTCCCTTTACTTCCACTAAGGGTCTATTCAGCACCCCATTAGGATCCCGCTGCCCTCGTGCCTGGGTCCACTGCTTGATTTTCACCTTCACTCTTATAAATCTCTACATTTTGACCAGTTTACACTTTTATCCTTGTACACGATCGACTCTTTTCTGCCTCATGGCCGTTGTTGTCGATGCGCTCATCGGCAAAGCCTCCACAAAGAATGAACCCAGGGATATAAACGAATTCCATGAATTCCAATCTGGCTGCTTCAGGAGGATTCCAGGCTCTTCCTCGTGCTCTGTAAGGTGCACCTTGAGGCTGTCTCAACCATATGAGCCCACAATTTCTCTTTTATCCCTTAAGCTACTGGAGTCGAATGGAATAATGCCATTTTTTCAAACTCAGAAATGGAAAGAACTGTGAATCTCTGAAATTAAACTACACTGGTTTATCCTCACAATTTTTTTTTTTATCATGCGGTCAAACTAGATATTCAGAAAGTGCTAAGAGTTAAACCCAACAACAATTCAGAGCATATGTATTTTTTCCATATTATTATTTATCCTTAATTTTGCATTGTGAATTTTTGTTTTTTTGTTTTGATATTCTTAACACTGTTCAGTATGTCTTAGTTTAAGTATCTCATATTGGAATCTATATCTGAAGTCAAACCTAATTTACAGATCAAGTGAGTTTTGATTTAGAATACTTTTGTTTATGTCCGCTTTTCAGAGGGGTGGTTAATTTTCTATTACTATGGTGGTTTGAATAAGAATGGGCGCCATAGCCTCGTATATTTGAATGCTTAGTAGAACCGTTTGAAAGGATTAGAAGGATTAAGATGTGTGATCTTGTTGGAGGAAATGTGTCATTCGGGGTGGTCTTTGAGATTTCAAAAAGCCCACACCAGGCCCAGTCTCTCTTCTTGCAGATCAGGATGTAAAGCTCTCAACTATTCCCTGCATGCTACCATACTCCCAGCCATGATGATAATGGACTAAACCTCCAAAACTGCAAGCCCCCAATTACGTGCTTTCTTTGGTAAGAGTAGCCTTGGTCATGGTGTCTCTTCACACCAATAGAAACCATGCTGGAGTCTTCTCAAGTAATCTCTTGGTCTTAAATATAATGTTATATGGCAGGACCATTACTGCCACATCCAAACAGAGGAACTAAATTGCAAAAGAGGGAATTTAAGTGTATCTCCCATGATTTGAAGCAAACTAGTTAGGAAACTCACATTTTAACCTAGTTACTTTGACTCAAAGGCATAAACTCCTATAATTTGGCTTCATTTATTTTAGTTAAACATGCACATATTTTGGGGGGCAAACAGTTCTACAAAGCTCATTATCAAAAGCGTCAGTCTCTTTCCCGTTATCCCTCCACCAGCTGTCTTGTTTCATCATTCTCCAGGCTGTCGCTTTGAATTCTTCCAGCGATTTGTCTTTACATTGATGTCTGTGGCTGTCACTCTTATTGTTTACAATGCAACCTTGCCTTTTCAGCATTAAGAACTGATAGTCAGTGTCTTGTGTGGAAAAGGAGGGCACAGACCTCACTGTGTACCTCTGCTTACTTTTCCTGACATGAGGGGGATCGGATGACAGGACTACATCAAAACACCTGTTCTTCAGTATTCCCAAGGAACCCTGTCACAGGATCCACGCAGATACCAACGCTTCTCAAAGAAAATGGCACGGGGCTTGTATGTAAACCCTGCACACAGCCTCCTGTACGAGACCTCCTGAGATGTAAATGCTACTTACGCAGTAGTTACAATGCATTGTTTAAGGAATGGCAAGCAAAAAGGTCTATCCAAGTCCAGGCCAGAAGCACTCTGTGTGTGTGCACACATGTGCAGATAGGGCATGTTCACATGTGTCCGTGCAGGGGTGTATGCTCACATGTGCGTCTGTGCAGGGGTGTGCGCATGTGTGTGGAAGCCAGACGTCAAGCATGGATGTCATTCCTCAGGAGCTTTCTACCTTGTTTCTCCATCCAGAATCTCACAATAGAATCTGGTGCTGGCCACCTAGGCTAGGCTGACCCGCAAGCCCCAGAGATCCACCTTCTCTACTTCCTAGTCCTGAGCTTACAACAAGCACAAGCTCTCGCTGGGCTTTTAAGGTGGATGCTGAGATCAAAAGGTTTGCACGATAATCACTCTATCGATGAACCTATTTCTGAAGCCTTGAGGTATTTAAAACTTTAAGTAATAATTCTAAGGTAAGACTCATAGTGGGCCAGGCTACTTGGCCAAGCCTTGTTATATGCTTACAATTTCCTTTCATGTCCATATTCCTGTTTTTAAGTTTTAATACCTCTCTGACAATAATAATACCATTTCTGTTTGGTATGTATGCTTGTGTGGATGTATTAATGTGGATGCATGGATATGTGGAAATGAGAGGCCAATGTCACGTGCTTCCTCTATCACTTCTGACCTTAATTCTTCTGAGGCATTGTCTCTCGCTGAAAGTGGAGCTCACTGATTGGGTAAACTAGCTGGCAAGCAATCTCTCAGTAGTCTCTTGCACGAGGATGATAGGTATACATGGCCACATCCAGATGTTTATACAGATACTGGGATCCGAACTCAAGTTTGTGTGGTAATCACTTTACCAACTGACCCTCACCTCCAAAGTCAGTGTTCCTATCCTTTTTATGGAGCATGGAAGACATCCCCATTATGCCTTTGAATGCCAAGTAACACTTGGGGAACTTGTAGAATCTTTAGGAGGTGGGGACTGGCTGGTGGTCTAGGGAGAGCCTTTCACATTATAGTTCAGCCTGCATTTGGTCTAGTTCTCTGGGCCACCTGGTCTAGTCTCCATATGAGAAGCATTTCTGTACTCTCCTACTAACTAAGCCATTTCCTCCTAACCCAAATGGACCAAACTCTCTGAAACATGAGCCAAAGTATAGCTTTAATGCTTTAAGTTCTTTCTGTCAGGTAGCCTGGTCATACTGACACCCGGAACTAATAATGCAGCAGGTGACCCGCATGCCCTTGCATCGTTTCTGGGACTCTAAGTGGCTCTTCCATATTGTTCTGGAATCTTCTTTCCACATCTGAGACTTGCTTCAGACATTCTATATTCTTAGATCTTTATAACAACCAAAAGGGAAAAACAACAAGCAAAAGACCAGGTTGAGAAGCCTGTACTCATGGACTCATGTCTGCTGGCTGCCCTGAGCGTTGGTACAGGGAATTCCAACATGTGTGTCTTAGAGTTTCTTCTGTCAAGCTCATTCTAGTTCCTAGAGAAACATCTGCAGTCCCCTGTCAAAAAAGTATTAGCCTTGATTGTAGTATTTCAGGAGGAGCACAGGAGACAAAGGTTATAGACATTTCAGTGAATTCTCCTATTTTCAACTAAATACCATTGCTCTCTTCTACTGTTTGCCATTTATTTGTTTTACTTCTTTAGATGATAAACTTCCAAAATTCTGTAGGGGGCAGAGAGGGATACTTAAGTCGATTACCACTTACCCAGCTCTCAGAGCTGGAGAGTGCTTCTCACTGCTTTGTAAATAGACTGTTTATTTAGTTTTTAAACAAGGTCTCTCTCCGTGCCTCGGCTGTTCTGAACCCCTGGTCTTCCTGCCTCCTCTCAAGTTCCAAATGCTGGGACCCACCACACTCATCTTTCTAAGCAACTTTTGTACCTGTCTCCTGTGAAGTCTCTCCTGAAACCTCTCTTCCTGTGGCACCTGCGCTATGTATTCTTGAGGCCTCTTGTGGCTCTGAATGCAAACTGGCTTATTCCTCAGCCTTCCTTCCTGTTGGCTTAACTGTCCCTTGTCATGCACCCTCCCCCTTTTTTTAAAATATCACTGCACGCACCCATATTTTACTATATTATCCTGTGTCCCATTCTTGGTGCTATTAATTCTGTGTCCTTTCTGAAATCTCCTACCCTGTGAGGAATAGAGACAGATGTGTAGCTAAATGGCCACGTTCCACCCACCACCTTGATGGAAGCGTTAGAAAGCTCCATCTCAACCACCATTAGAACCAGAGAATGGAGCAACATTGTGACACCCAGTATCTACAAGCACCTTTACCGTCCTTGCTGCTGTTGCCTCTCACGAGCTTATTAGATGAGTTATGATGCCTTCATATGTGGACGGTGCAGGCGGTGCATGGCATGGAAACCAAAGGCACTTAGCCACAAGTACAGCACAGCTTCTGGATTTCTTACCCAGAACCATTTCATTATGTTGGTACTGTGTCCTGGGCCATCCTGAGGACAGCTGAAACTGAAAGCTTGACATGCCCAGGCCTCCTAGGGCTTGCAGGAAGACAAGACTCCATTCATTAGATTCCCATTTTGGGTTCGCTACCTTGGTTTATAGAGATAAACCTATACTGAAAAAGGTAACTGGGTACCCAACTTGTCCATGTTACTCTTACCTTTCTTTGTTCGCTCCTATTGTTAACTTTGGAGATCAGGAGCAGGTACATGCAGAGACAAGACTAGATTTGAAGCACCTACACAGGGTTATGAAAGGCAGGGAAGTCCCAGGGCTGGGAAAATGAGGAAAAGAGAGAGCCTTGTACCTAGGCTGAAGCAATGCTGTATTGAAATGGATATTGGGAGTCTGGGCAGCATTTGGAAGCTGACTGAACTCAGCCAGCCGCTCAGATGACTAGGGGACGTGGGCACTCCCTGATGACCCATGGCTTAGTGACACATACTGTGAAGGGAGTTTCTGCTATTTACCTTTGGAACTAAAAGTTCCTGAGAAATTATGACTGGTACACCTATTCAAGGCTTGATTGGCCATGTAGTTTAAAAAGAGCAAAACCCAGCTTTCAGAACAAAATAACTGGAAACTGAATGATAAAAAAGAATACAAGGGGTTTGGGGATTTAGCTCAGTGGTAGAGCGCTTGCCTAGCAAGTGCAAGGCCCTGGGTTCGGTCCCCAGTTCCGAAAAAAAGAAAAGAGAGAAAAAAAAAGAATACAAGTGTTACTGTGAGCAGACTAAGCTTGATAAAGTGTACACAGAATATTATATATCCCCCCGACCCAATTCTTCGGTACATTATAATCCATTCTGTAGTTCTCTAGGCTCGTTCATTCACCAAAGTTGGATGAAAGCCCAGGTAGGTTCAAGACTTTGACAGTGTTAATTATTAAAAGATCTTCCAGTCCTAGATGAATATTACTGCAGAAATGAAATATTTTGGGAACAAAAGTGGACCAAATTAAACATTTCAATAATTAAAATGGCCCATTCAGTGTAGCCATCCAGATTGAAAACTTCTGCTCCTAGCTTTCCTTGAACTCCAGATTTGACATTGAGATTTACCTCTCTTCTCTTCTATTTCAAGGCATTGATTTTGGCTTTTTCTGGACTGAAGTTAAGGAGAAGGAGGGATGGCAAGGCAATAGAAGTTCTCTTTTGATGGTCACAGATATGTAGAGAGACTATCTTGTGTATTGTACGGATGCATCACCTGTCAATTAAAAAAAAAAGCTATGGCCTATAGGAAATGGTAGAATAGAAGGTGGGGCATCTGGGGGCAGAGAAGATTCTGGAAGTGAGCCAAGTGTGTGGAGATTTGCCCCAGAACATGGAAGACAGAACCATGGGAGCTAACCAGAGGTAACCAGCCATGAGGCAGAATGTACACTAGAATAAACAGAATATCAATTTATGAGTTAGTCAGAGAATGAACCAAAGCTTGTGACCAAGGTGATTGTAAATATATTTTGAGTCATTATTCCAGGAGTCAATATTCCATTATTTAGGGCTGGGAGGAAGAACTTGGCTTTTACACAGCTTTGTAATCAGAGAGTGGAGCAGACTAAGGTAAGACATGATCCAGACCTACTCAGTGCCATCCCTCTCCCTTCTCTTGGTCTTTTTGCTCAGGCTATGACCTTTCTCCAGGAGGAAATGAAGACACAGGTTTGAACACTGCCACCATCTGCTCTTGCCGCAGTCTCTGTGACCTAATTGGGAGAAAGATTCTCTCCTCTCCACAAGAGAAGTTGATCTAGATGACTCCACAAGTGCTCCTTTCCCTGGATTCCTCACTGATCTCTGCTATGTATGTGGGTAGCTGGTGATAGATGATGAAGTCATGATTGGCCTTTTGCATTGGCCTAACACCAAGGGGTTTCTTCTATCTAGGCTTTAGGAAGCTGTAGTTGAATGAGCCCTCTTCTCACCTTGTAAATATTATCGTATTTGCAAAACACATCTTTAAACTAAAGATCTTAAGATGGCATTATCTTGGATTATGAGAACAAGCTTTTGGCTCAGGCACGAATGTCCTTGCGAGAGGA
Organism: Rattus norvegicus; assembly: GCF_021556685.1. Classification (NCBI taxonomy): domain Eukaryota; kingdom Metazoa; phylum Chordata; class Mammalia; order Rodentia; family Muridae; genus Rattus; species Rattus norvegicus. The sequence goes on from NC_141549.1 coordinate 64,297,230, forward strand.
AGATAGACAGAAAGCTGACACGTGGACGATGTGAACGTGTTATAGATTAGGTTCAGAATGGCCCCCAAACACGTGTGTGTTTATAGGCTGTTCCTCAGTTAGTGACACTAGTTGAAGGTGGCAGAGGCTTTAGAAGGCAGAACACATTTTAAAAGATGGATATTGGAGAAGGAATTGGAGAAAGTAGGGTACTTGTGAGTATACCTCTGAAGGCTACATCAAGTCCCTCATTTCCCACTCTCTTTCTGATTAATGGCCACTGTAACATATAGAGCTTTGCTCTACCAGGCATTGCTCACCATTACCTTCTGCCTTATTACAGGCTCTAGAGTCTTGGGGACAAGTGAACCTTGCCTGAAACCTCTAAAACCATGACCCCAAACACATCTTTCCTCCTTTGGAATTGGGTGCTCCAGGCATTTTCTTCCCACAGTGATGAAAACCAACACAAGAAGCTCAGGAGTTGTAGAAGCAGAGATGAGGGGGATAATATTGATGAAGGATCACCTTGAAGGCAGAAGAGAAGATTCTCCCTTCACTCCCAGAAGGCATTGGATGCTGCAGACACCTCAGCTTGAGCCCAGGGTTTTTGACCCGACACTGCTCCGGAATCCTCAGAGGATTAATTTTTACCATTTTCAGCTATTCAACTTGTGGTGATTGATTATAACAACCTCAGAAAATGATACGTGAGCCTCAGTGGAAGCAAGGTGGAAATCCATTTTAAACATTGTGCTTAAGAGAATAAATTCTAAAATTATCCCAGTGCCCTCGTATAGGGTTCATTCTCTCCTATGACGGTTGTTTATATGCTCAGCTCTTTGTGGGCAAAGATCATCAGGTCAAGGAGATGACTTGACTGGTGGCGGGATTAATCTTGACAACTTAGTAAGGCAGAAGAGATAGCTAGAACTTTAGTGAAGCACACGCGTGCACCTCAGGATCTGCTTGGGAGAGCATTTCCAGAGCTGAGTAGATCACAAGGACTCTGATCACATGGTGAGGTTATTCTATGATGAGTTCACCATATGATCATATTATTGGGGAGTATTGAGAAGTAGGAGTTGAGACCTGAGTGGAGTAGCAAGCCACTGGAGGCATGGCCTCCAGAACTTTGTCTTGCTCTGGCCCTGTGTCCTTCCCTCTCTCCTATCAGCCATGAAGTCCACTTCCTCTCTTAAATTGGCTCTGTCCATTTTAGGTCATAGTAATGATAAAACTGAGTAACGGGTGGGCTCAGTACACTTTTTCTTTCCTCTGCCTTAGTGCAGGGGGCTGTGCAAAAACCCTGTGGCTGCCATAATTCTCTGAGGCCCTCTCGGGAGATAAACTGTTCATAATGATCTCATTTGCATGTGGCCTTCTGGAGCTCATGTTTCCAAATAACTGCCTGTACATGTTTGTTTCTTTCCCTGGGAAATTTAATATCGTTGTTTCCCCAGGGGCATTCCCAGAGAGATGAGGGAACAACCTGCCCTAGATGCTCTCTATAGAAAGAGGATTCCCCACACAGATGGGAGATAAGAGATTGATTAAAATCTTAATGATGAACTGGCTCTCGGTCCTGGCATCCAGACTGATGACTCATGGGAACTGAGGGTTCTAGTGGAACTTGGGGTTTTGTTCTCCAATCCCAAGACCTCAAGCAGCTAGTGACTTTACTGGATGCGGGATATGGTCAGTGCTAGGTCATTTCCAGGGCCCTTCTACGGCCTCCACCACCCCATCAAACCCTTCCCTGCACCACTCAGATTCTCATCACTGAAAAAGAAGGCTGAGCGGGAGTGGGAACATTATCTGCTCATCCAACAGACAGCTGTTAGGCCACAACCATATGTCAGAGCTTCTGCTCAGTGCCTGGGTTCTGAACGCTAAGCAAACAGTCCCTGATGAATGGAACACAGTCTGCTGAGCTACAACTTCTCCTGAGATCCCCTCTTTCATGTTAAAACTTACACAGATGTCCACTGTCTACCAGAGACACGAGCAGTGGTCAGAGCTGTAGACTTACCTAGAGAAGTGGGCGGACACTGGGTAACTGTCCCTGCTGATCCTCTACCTGTCCATGGGGTATTCGGGTCATAAAATTAAATGATGTCTTGGCTTGAAAAAAATACTATTTTCGAATCAAGCAAGGGGGTTGGCAAATTCTGGCTCTCAGGAACACTTTGCTTGGTTTCTGATCTTAACACGATTGTTACCCAACTTAGGCCTTTTGTTCAAATCACTTACATCAATAAAACAACAGTATCCTCATTAGCAAAAATAAAGAAGACTCTAATTTTACTGCCATCCTTGGTTGTAAACAAGATGAAAAAGCGAATCATGTAAAACCCACGCTAGGTGCCTGACAGAGTCGGCACTGAAGAAATGTCAAGTAAGTTGCTGCTTGTGTCTATGAACTGCCTTCGCCTACCCACAATGCAACTGAGCTGTCCCATTCTTCAGCTCGTGTCCGAGATGACAACGGAGCACACTTGAAAGCTTGGGGAAATTCCATTTGACTTCAGAGTGCTTTGATAGGTGAACACACAAGGCCTGTAAGCTTGTGGTCAGTCCCGAAGCTCAGCAAACTCTAGACACTGATTGAAGCCAAACTCAGTTAAGAGGACCAGAAGGGAAGCCCCGTCATCACACAGGGCCAGGGAACTGACCAAAGAGACTGAGGGACATTGTAAAAGGATCGGGAGACCACGGCAAGGGTAATCGAAAAGAGGTTTTCCGACTCGCTGAGTCCTTAGCCGAGGCCCAGACATAACATGAATACTGGGAATGGCCCAAAGCAAACGGGAAACAAATTTTAGATACAGGGCAGGAGTTGGAACAGAGAATGGATGTGGACTTGTGCCAGACAGTAGAGATACAAGGAGAAGTGGTGGGACGGTTCAGTGGAACCAATTCACCGAGGAAAGAGGTCTTGTTCAGGCGCTGGAGGTCTAGGTCCTGGGTGGGGACAAACAGATGGAGCCTCATTTAAGAGCTTATAGATGGCTCTGGGGAAGACATCTGGTGGCAGATGCCGCTTTGAAGGCAAAGGCTGACCACCTGTTTTCTGTGTCCCCACTCTCCCCACCTGGTTTATGATAACATCTGCAGTGCCCAGGGGGCTCCCGATTAGGTTCCCTGGGAAGGCTGACATCATCAGACCCAGTGCTTGCTTTCCGTTGAGCATTCTAACCAGCCATGCAGCCTTCCCCAGCAGGGAAGTCATTAGGACGGAGAGACCGAACACCCTAGATCAAGCGGTTCTTAACCTGCAGGTCGCAGCCATTGGAAAACATAGATTAGAAACGGAGACACAGCTCAGTAGCAAAATTACAGTGGTGAAGTAGCAACGCAAATAAATTTAGAGTTGGGGGGGTTTCTAAGACAATGAAAGTATCTGTTTTCTGATGGTTGCAACCCACAGGTTGAGAACCGCTGGCCTAGATCTTTCTAACCTATACCAGAGATGTGAAGCTGGCCAGTGAGAGGAAGAGAGTGATCAGAGTGGCTCAGGTCTTCCAACTTGCTAGAAAGTAACAGAACACCTATGGGGGAGGGGCGCATTCACAGCAGAACAGAGGAAGTGGGATCAGCAGACAGCGATAGCCAAGAAGGAAGGTCAGCCGCCTGCAATCTGTCAGACGTTGGATCTCTCAGCTCAGAGATGGAGCCTGAAGATCACAGAGTCCTCTCACAGGTGAAGAAAGACCAGGCTCTCTGGATTCCAGTTACCTGCGCAAGGCTATGAAGATAGATTTGAAGAGAGACTCAACCTAGTGCAGGGAATCAAAGCTCTGTACCCCTCCAGCCTGTCTCTGTCTCCCCACGCACTGCTGTGGGGAGTGGCTTGCAGTTAGGGCTCTGTGGTTTGTGACGACTCTAAGAAAACTGGAATTGGACATGCTCAGACGGGGCTAGTGACTCTGCAAGCAGCAATCTTCTCTGCCTAACTGGACGAGGGACAAGACGTGACAGGGACCTGTGCTGTGCCCTTCCTCTGAGAAGCAGTTACCGCAACATTACTATTGGAAAAAGTCCCAAGACTTCCGGAAATTTCAACCACCAAATTTTCGAGGACCTTTTTTGATTCCCATTGTTTTGAGTCGGACTCTTTCCCAGCAAGACCTTGGAAATGCTGCTCCTCTGGCTTCCTATCCCGCTCCTTGCAGAGTCTCCTACAAGTGGGAGCTGCTCGCTCTATTTCTACTGAGATGTCTTCGTTTAGCACAGGATTCTGTACGATTATCCATCCTGGGAGGGTTTTAAGTGCTTTATATACACAGCCAGCTCTCGCTGTTCGCTGTAGCTATGTTCCGTGAGGTTACAGCAAACACAGAATTAGCAAATACTAAACCACTTACTCCATGGAACCCCGAGTGGTGTTCCCAAGAACCTCTGGTTTAAGTAAATTTCTTGTCAGCTGTTCTTAGTATTTAATATGTCCCATTAAACACGTACAAGACATAACAATATGCACTATGGCTAGAACAATGTGAAATATATAGATAATGATGAAACAAAACCAGAAATATCAAATCAGTTGTATATGGAGTAAAGATCTACTTGTGAAATGTTTTAGACGTCTTTAGTTGTGGTTTGGAGTTTGAATTTTTAAAAGAATGACTGGGGGGCGGGGAGCAAGGGATGGATCTAATAAAAATTATTAGAAATTCCATAAAAAATTGAGACTCGTTTAAAAGATGACATGCTTCAAGATGACATGGTTTCCATAATACCAAGAATAGGAGGGAACTTGCTTTCCTGGGAGATCTTACTTCTCCCAGAAAAATAGTTTTTTTATCCTCAGGGAAACAAATACAATTCTTTGGCCTAGGAAAAGTCAGATTGTTTACTCCTCTGGCTAGCAGCTTCCCCAAGACCTGACCTTTTGGAAAAAAAAAAAAAAAAAAAGCAGGTTCACTGGAAAAGAACGGAGAATCTAGGTTAGCCGGTTACCTCTTCCGGTAGACACCTGAGAACTTAGAAATAATGACTAGACTACCTGAAGCCGGTTCTACGGTGTACACAGTTGTCAAGACTGACTTATGTCCTATGATTCATGTACTATGCAATTAACAGATTATAGCTAAAAAACACAAAAACTGCTTTGAATAATTCTGCTCCTTAATGCCGCTTCCTTCTGGCTTATCACAGAAGGCAAGGGTCTACCTGTGTGTCGCCATTTTATTTCCTTGTTTAGTTCTGTGCAGAAGCTGAAGGGCTAAAAGCCATGGGGATGTTGAAGGCTTCGCCAGCCTAATACTACCCGTGCTAGGAAGGGATGGGTACGGACTTGCTATGCTGTCTGCTGTGTGCCTCTTAAACACTGGAATGTGCTATGATTCTTTCAGAGAAACAGTTATGTACCACATCAAAGGGCTGAACTGTAAAACCAACTACCATGCAAGGTTACAGGCGTCTCAACATCACAGAAGCTAAGCAACACGTGTGGCTCTGTGCGATGCTCTGTCTGGGCAGCAGTTCGACGGCCCTCATCTCCTTTCGTCTCGTTTCATGGTCCAGGATCTTGGAAGAGAAATGGGTGGAGAAGCAGCTTGTGGGCTTGGAACTCTAACCTGAAATGGGGCTTTCTCCTTCACACACTTTTCCCTTTAGTCATACGTGATTAAAAGAATAAGTCGATGTGCTTTAGAGTATAAAAGACGGGCCACCGACGTCTGGTTTGCTTGTCTATAAAGGTAGACTAACGTGTACCCTTTCTTGCCTTCCCAGACCTGGTTCAGAAGGGCAGGAGGTGCCAATAATATGTGTTTGGTGGTGGTGGTGGTGGTGGTGGTGGTGGTGGTGGTGGTGGTGGTGGTGATTTCCAATTCGGTTGAAGAATGTGAGCAGTGTGGGTTTGTAACAGGGGAACATGCACCCCAAACGGCTGCTCCTGCTTTTAATGTTTTTCTCGGTTAGGATTTGTTCTGTGGCATTCAGAGTGACATTGTGTAACAGGGACTGCCAGATGGTAATCATAAGCCTAATTCCCATATGAGGTTCGCGTGGCGCTGTCTCTGTCAATTTATGTTCGCAGAGACTGGTAAGAGATTCGGTCTCTGGCAGCAGCTGATGCAGCCAGCCTTTCAGAGTCCAACACCAAATACTGGTAATGACTTTAAGATTTCTTCTCCTTTGCTTCTCCAGTGCCTGGGAAGCATCTGCATCGTGGATTCTTGCTCCAAGAACTATTTGTGTGCTTGTTTTCACGAGGACGGGGACCTATGTTTGAACTCAGGTTCTGCACACCCAGAGAGGTTGCTCGCTCTGATAGCTTTGAGGGAATTAGAAAGGGTGAAAATGAAAGCAGGCAATTAGCAATTCTACCAATAGATGTCCCAAATGCTGGAAAGATGGCTGGGGTGCTGTCGCGTCTCAGCTTTTGGGAGACAGAGAGGAAAACCCATGAGTTCTAAACCAGCCTGGGGTTCATGGTAAACCTTTTCTCAAGGGAACCCCCCCACACCCAAACAAACAAACAAACAAACAAACAACAACAACAACAACAACAAGAAAAGTCCCAGTAACTCCAAAAAGGTTCTTGGTTGGTTTTGGATGTCAGAGAAGGAAAGTGACTCAAATTACTTCATTGGTGCATTTGAATGCAACACAGCACTGTGCCTACTTTGTTTTTTTAACCTTTGTTCGAGGGCAGTTAGACTGCAGGGCATATAGCCAGTTCGGAGAAAGAAGGCCTTCTATACAGGATGGGTCATCTTTGAGCACTACTCCAGAGAAAAGGACACCAAACGGTCCCTGGATGCAGTAACAGGGAAACAAACCCATAGAGCATCCAGGCCAGCAATGTCTTACCTCACCTTGGCAGCTTGGACACAGAACTATGTCTCCAGTGAACCACTCCCTTCTGAGAAATGCAAAGGTCACAGAAGCCTTCAGTCTCCAGAGAATTCCTGTTAAGGAAGAAGAGACAAACGCCAAGAGTCTTAGTCTTAGACTAGGTATAGGAAGTGACTTGCACGTAGCCAGCTAGCCAGTCAGAAGCAGGTATAAGCCAGCAAGTTTTACCCAACCTCCAGGGATTTAAAATCTTGACTTCCTTGTACAAAAGAGATGTCAATGTAGTATGTTCTTTGTTCTTCTGAAATTAGACATCGAATGCTAAAGGGAAAATACAGATGACAGGAAACAGTAGCTTGGAATGCAGAAATACAAGCGCCGGATACCAGTTTTCTGCTTAAAAATGGACTTGGTTAATTACACGTCCTGTAGGCCTCCCTCATGACCACTGCTGCTTCTTTCTCACCCATGTTTGTTTAAATCTATTTATTGAAAATGTCACACCAAGCAGAAAGCAGTAATCCTTGTCATAAACAAAAGGTAGCTAATAACTAATTGAAGCTGGAGTGCTGTAGACACTTCCCAGCTCCTGTGAGTCCTGTCTTGCTCCTGGTCTGGGCATCTTCATGTTCTGAGGAAATCACAACACTGGCAGCATATCGAGCCTTTCTTATACTGGGCTTGCATTTCTTAACAGAAGCACAGCATCCCCTAGAAACATCCAAGGAGCACCAGGGTACACTCCTGACAATTCAGCAATGCTAGTCTAGAGGCCCCTTCTGTTCCTGCTTAGCCCAGTGGGAATCCAGACCTATGACCCCTTCTCTGACTACACCTTCTAGGTGCCCTTAGTTCCCTTCTCATGCTTTTGGTTCTTACACCAGTCAGGCCCACTCCATAGGGCCATTCTCATAAGCTCCACATCTACCTGCCAGGTTAATGTTGGCTTATGTGAGACAGCAGGTAAAACAGGCTGATGGGACTCAAACAATGTCCAATGGCAAAGGCCATGAACTCTTAGCATCAGGGACAGGAAAAGCAACAGGAGAGAGGTCATTGGCATGGTGGTATGGCTCGCAAGAGATCCTTGGGGGAAGCCCATGTGCACCAGCTGACACTTAAGGCCTTCGAGGGTCTACCAGTGCTGCTCCGGCTGCCTCCTCCCAACTTGCAGCTTCCACTAACCCATCATTCTGTTGTCACTGTCCTCCTAGGTTGAGAGAATTCTGGAAAAAAGAGATGGCTAGATCAATGGCATCAAAGAAATGCATTTCAGCCTGGAGAGGTAGCTCCGATTTTAAGAATTGGAGTCCTGTAGAGCGCTTACCTAGGAAGCGCAAGGCCCTGGGTTCGGTCCCCAGCTCCGAAAAAAAAGAACCAAAAAAAAAAAAAAAAAAAAAAAAGAATTGGAGTCCTACTACTCAGGTTGTGCAGTTCACAATAGCCTGTGATGCCAGCTCTTGGAGATACAACTCCCTCTTCTGGTTTGCAAGGGTACCCTGTGCACATGTGTGCATGCGTGTACACACACACACACACACACACACACACACACACACATCAGACACAGATATACATAATAGATGATAAAAATAAACCACAGAAAAAGCCCCTCCTTTTCATGAGACAAGAAGGCACCCATAGCAGAATCTTGCTCCATATTGTTAGAAAAATATCTGCAAGGATTCAAAGCTACTGGAGCTGTATACTTGGTGTTTTCTTTACACATCTTCATCAACTAGCAAACGATGACAGGAGAGATACGTGAGGCGCTCTTTCGCCTCTTTGACTATGCTACCTATGCTTGCTTGGTGTACCTCCTTGCCCTTCTCTACTCTGCTTCAAGAATCAAATGCAAATTTCTAGACTTGGAATGACAACACCCTAGTGGGTGAAGCAAGAACCATCATGGGATCGTCCACAGACATTCACTGAACACCCATTAGGTGTCAGTTGTGTTTTCAGAGGTAGGACATGTAACCACATTCGTAAAGGCAAGATCTTATACAAAATCTTATAGACTTCATAAGGTAAAGCTCTCTCTCTTTCTACAATGACACTCCCTTATTAAGTACAGTTTGGATGCAGCTCATGCTGTGAGTTCTTTCACAGTCTTGACAGATTATTGTAGCGGATTTCTTTGAGAATTGGATAGTCTAGCTTTTACTTTGTAAATCATTAATGCATGATGTCTTTTCTTTATCTAATTACACATTTTAGTGTACTTGCAAATGAAATGAAATGATTAGCTGGATGCTGCCTTGGGGCCAGGGTGATAGTTTAGTGGGGAGATGTGAGTTTCAATCCCTAGAATCCTAGCAGGGCCTGGCATGGTAGAATGCACGTCTGTGATCTGAGTGCTTCTATGAGGACACAGAAGAATTCCCAGGAGCGTGCAAGCCAGAAAGCCTGGAGTGTGCAGCAGAAAGAGATGAGGGCCTGTCCCAACCAAGGTGAAAGCTAAGGACTTAGAGCAGAAGCTGTCCTTCGATCTCCACACATGTACTGTGGCACACATATATTTGTACCCACCCCACACATCTGAACACACATGCACACACATTGTATACACACACACACACACACAGAGGAGAGAATCTCGAATATGAATATGAATATGAATATGAATATGGGTTTTGTACTAGAATATCAGTACTGATGTCCTTCTAGACCTCCAGTTCCATCCAGTATTTACATCATATTATTTGCAAAAAAAATTATAATAAGCTTTTCAATGGACCTTATTGTTCTGAGATGAACACAGATACATATGTAGAGCTTTAAAAAAAATAAACAAAGATATCTCAAGTACCGGTTTTCTCCAAAGGTCACTGGCAAGCTATAGAGTCTAATGCCCCAACTGGATATTGGTTGACATTGTCACGGTTAAGATACAGGACATACCGATCACTGCAAATGTCACTGTAGCCAGCTCACTTGGCAACCATCTCACCACCTCTTTAGCTCCTGAAAAACTCTAATGTCTTTTCCACTCCTATTTTTTTTATGAGTATTGCATAAATGCAGTCATGCGATCAGTAGTACATTTCAGTTACTTTTTACTCCGAAATTTAGTCTCAAGGCTCCTGTGATGGAAATACCCTAGTCCTCAATCACCTTTTAGGATCCTACTTGGATTGGTCTCATGAAATCTGTGTATTCTTCTTCCATGACATTTTCCTGGATTATCATTTATCCTAATTGGGCACATCTGTCTGTATAGCTGTTTTGGTGGCTACCTCTGTCACGCTGTATGCCTGCATACGGAAGCACCGTGTGCTGGATTGCCTACTTCCACTGTGTGACTGAGGAGCAGAAATCTGAGCTCCTCCCTATCCCTTGTCTTTGCTACTGCCCGAAACATTTCCCCAGTGTGTCTAGAACCACTCCAAAGACCCAAATCCCAACCATCAAGCATGAACTATTATATAGAAAGGGAGAAGGAAAATCTATTACATTAACCCTTGGTTTTTCTTGTTGCTTCTGACTGAATGTTCCAAGGGTCTTTATTTAACCCAGTCATCTGTTTAGAGACTTTGTGTAGTTATTCTTTTAGGAGATTCTCTGGTAGTATGTTAGCTACCTTTACCTACAAATACTATGATTTCTGGTAAGGACTGATAAGGGCTCTCTTCTGGTTATAGACCACTATCTTCTCTTTTGTCTTCACATATTAGTGTAGTGGTAAGTTCTTTTGGGCCTCTCGGAAAGGCACTGGTCCTATTTATAAAATCGCCTCCTTTGTGGGCTCATCTAATCTAATTACCACCTGGGCACCCACTGTCTACGCCATCTCATTGGAGAGCAGGGTTTCAACACAAAATCAGGGAGATACAACTAGCCCTTCCCATGGGTGGGGTGCGGCTGCAATCTCTCTGCAGTGTTTGTCTGGAGGAGAACAGTGATTGTCTGCAGGATTTCTGCCTTGCTGGGCTTCCCGTCTTCTGCCTCTCAGCTGAAGAGAGCAGCCTTTCCAGGTGAGGGGAGTTGTTCGCTCATTCATACATTCATTCATTCACGCATCGTTTCACCGAATCTGCTTGAATTTTTGGAAGACTTTTTCATCTGGGGTATGTTTCTGAAGGAAAACCTAAGGAATTCACCCTGGCTTCTTCCCAGGGCTTTGTGATTGGTTGCTCACCTGTCTCCCTCTCTCTGCTTTGCAGGAAGGGCAGTCCTCCATGCAATTCAGCTTCTGGAGATGGATGGATGGAGAAAGGCGTGCAGCCACTGGTTTCACAAACGATTCTCATGTGATCTAGAGGAAAAGGGTCCTCTTGTCCTCCTTAGTGATCGACCCTGCTTCCACACAAGTGCATTTATGGAGAACCTCTTTGCACACAAAGCTGAAAGAAAGGAAGGAAGGAAGAAAGGAAGGAAGGAAGGAAGGAAGAAAGAAAGAAAGAAAGAAAGAGAGAGAGAAAGAAAGAAAACCAAATGCTACTTCCCACCAACTTATTTAAGAAGGTTTAGTCTTGGTTATGTTAAAAAAAAAACACTGTCGTAAAGGTGACTAATTTTCTTTACACGTCTAAATATAATGTCAGTGAGGGAAGCTGCTACCCACTGTGTGACAGAGTTAACTATGTTTAGCTATATAGTATAGAGCATGTAGAACAGGCAGATGATGTCCACTCCTACACGTTCTACCCACTCAAATGCCAAAAAAAAAAAAAAAAAAGGAAAAGAAAAGAAAAAAGAAAGAAAGAAAAAAGAAAAAAGTCTGCTTTTCACCATTTCTGAATCTCCATCCGCTCCGGACTTCACTTACTTAAAGGTTCAAATCTGAACCCTTCAGTCCCCACTTCCTTACCTCTACCTACACCAGCAGGAGGGCTTGGCGCTACACCCAGCAAACACTCCGGAACTTGTCACTGTCTAACAACAGTAGCTGCTCTACTCATAACCTCCCGTGGACTTCCGTGTGAGCTATGGATGCTCTGCCTGCATGAGTTCCTGCTCCGCCTTCTTCCACTGATCCAGTCCCTTCTAAATCCGAAGCCAGATCACCTTACTCTCCCGCTAAGCACCAGCCAGCACTTTTGCACCATACTTGACGGAAGTCCAGCATTCCCCCCAGACCTCAATGCCAGCCTGGATTGTCCTTGACCTATCACTTTCCTGAGCCACTGCACAACTAACGCACAGTTCACAGTATCACAGTGGCTTCTTGGGTTTCTTTGAACATGGTCCAGCTTGGTCCCCTCTGTCAGGCATTCGCACTTCCGGGAGGATATACCTGGAAATACTTTTGTATTTTCTCCAGCTGTTCACATTTAGTGCTGTATTGATCAGGATATCCTGGAACTTCTGGTGCCGTAAGAATCATCTGGTTGCTTAGTGTTCCTATCTTTGCACACAGTGGGCTGTTAGGCTGTGGTATGCGTGAAATTAGGACTTTAAAATCCTCTAGCCAGGCAAGCTGGTTTGCCTCTGTGATCTCAGCACTTGGGAGATAGAAGCAGGAGATTTGAAGTTCAAAAGTCATTCTCTGATGCATAATGAATTTGGAGCTAACCTGGGCTATGCAAGAGTCTATCTCAATCACCTATTACAAAACCAACATGAAATCCCTTTGACCACAAGTCCTTCTAGTCCACAGTGCGATCAGAGACAAATGGAATGTGTGATTTCTGAGGTCTTGTCTGGGCTCCAGCAGACACAGGCCTCAGTGACTAACCAGTGCTGACCACACAAAGAGGGAACGGCCATCACTTCCGGCATAGACTCTGTCATGGCAACCTCAGCCACAGACTGCTTGACATGCAGTCCTCTCCCACTCCTCAGGAAGGAGCGAGTCTTCCCATGCTGACAAGAACACAAGGTTTAATATGCTTCTAAGATTAGAACAAGCCTCACAGAACAAAGATGTTTGTGTATATGGTCTGGTCATCATCTGAAACACTCATATACAGTAAGCACATTGTTCGGAGCAGATCTCATTACCCCCAGTCCTGGCCACAATTTGCTATTTTAGAACCCTCTTTGTTTCTGTTCTGCTGAATTAATTCAGACTGTCAAAAAGCAGAGGGCATATCAGGGCCCTAAATCAAGTCATCTGTCTAGAAATTGCCTTTGAGGAACGTCCCTTTTCTCGTTCTTCCCCCAACTAGTCCCCTCTGCCTTCTCCTCTTAATGAAAAGACTTCAAAGGGGATATGCTATGTGTTTCTTCTAATAGTACACGGGAAAGAGGAGACAGCCTTTTGAAATATACATCTCTCTGTGAATGTTGGCGGGGATAGGGTTGGGGGGAGGGTGTGGGATAGTTGTTATCGGCTCCTGCCATTGAAATTCCTTAATTTAAAGAAGCATTCAGCAGTCTTCATTAAGAAATACTCTTCAGTTCTCCATCTTTCGGATGGAGATCATTGGTGAGTCATAGTAAATAGTATTTGAGGGAGTTATCCTAAATGGGATAAGGGTGATTTAAGAAGGAGGGTACATGAATCAGGAGTAGAAGAGGAGAGAGTGCACATGTAGAGAGTGGGCAGAATGGGGAGAGGCTTCCACTGCACAGCCAACTGGTGACACACCTTCATTCAAGTCACTGATGTTTCTCTTCACGGATAAAGAAGTCTAGGAAGAGGTATCTTTCCAGCTTTCACAACCAAGAGTCTGACCTTCAGAAGAGCAGGGATATTTACTCAGACCATCAGCCCAGTGTCTCCTCCAGCCTCTAGCCTCATGCTCTGTCATTCTGTGGTCTATCACAGGGTACCCAACCGTGACACAGTTGATCTTTTCAATTATCTGTTGAGGAGGCTGCATTGTGCTTCCAGGCACAGTACACCTGAACTCAAGGGTCTGTTTACCACTTGACTCTGGCTTCTCACTCCCCAGTGGCACTGCGCCCTGCCTATGCTCTAACTGCCTCTGGGCCAAGCACCCTCACGAGGATAATATCACCTTGATTTAGACCCTCTTCTTTAACTCATTGAGCCCCAAACTATTAAAAACACAAATGCCTGGGAAAAACAAATATACAGGTATAAACTACTATTGTGTTTTGCTCATCCAAGAAAGGGCAATGACATCCACTTTCCAATCATAAGTAGTTAACTTTTTTTCAATTAAAAACTATCTAGCAAACAAAAACATCAACAAGGTGGAGCATGGCTCTTTAAGCAGTCTTATGAGCTTCCTCGGTAACTTTGGGATGACATAGAAAAATAAAAGTCAGTTACAACTGGATTACATTCAGGAAGAGACACAATTAGGTGCCAAAATTCATTCAACAGTACTTGGAATCCACTGACCTGACTGTCAATCCTGGCATCAACTGTAAATAGCTCTGGTGAAGAAATGGACTAAATTAGGACAGTTATTATGGCAAACAGTATAGAGATTTCTTTTAAAAGCAGGATCTATCTATTTATCTCTCATCTATATTGCATAATATATATATATATATATATATATATATATATATATATGTATTTCTCGAGAGAGATTAAGATACATTCTATAAGTTCTTTTCCTCAGGGGAACCCTGACTAATGCAGATTTTGCTTCTAGGAGTGGGTTTTGTTGTGACAGACCTGACCATAGTTTTTTGGGGAGGATTGTGGGATAACTTTGTAACATAGGGCTAGAAGAAAAACCTGTGTTTTGAGAGAGCAGGGAAGAGATCTGTTCTGTAGGAGCTTGGAAGATAAGAATGTTGAGAGCGAATGAGTAAGCAGCATCTTCCTTGCCCTCTGCATCAGCTCCTGCCTCCAGGTTTCTGCCCTGTTTGATTTCCTGTCCTGATTTCATTCAATAATGAACAGTGATATGAAAGTGTATTCTAAGTAAACCCTTTCCTCCCCAGCTCAATTTGGTCACAGTGTTTCATCATAGCAACAGTAATCCTAACTAAGTCAACAATCTTTCCTTTTTTCCTATCTCCAAGATGGTTTGCAAATATTCATTAAAGTCATATCAACTTTTAAAACTCCTACAGCCTTTAAAAATTCAAACACTTTTAAAGCTCAGTCTCTTTAAAACATTCAAAGTTTCTTTCAAAGTTCAAAATCTATCTAAAATATTTAAAGTCTCTCTCTCTCTCTCTCTCTCTCTCTCTCTCTCTCTCCCCCCCCCTTATCCAATTTCAAAGTCTCTCAACTATCAGGCCTTGTTAAAAAATATTATACCTTATCACCTCAAGAGGGGATAACCAGGGCACTGTCAGAATTAAACAAAACTTTATAGTCTAAAAGGTATGATTCTTGGCATCTGGGACTCACCCACAAACGCCTGGGCTCCAAAGGACCTTGGCAGTGACATTTCTTCAGCTCTACTCTGTGAAGCACACACACAGCTTCTCTCTTACAGTTAGACACATCCACTCTACAGCTCATGCTCTCCTTGATGATAGTCTCATAGTACTGGCATCTCCAAAATTAACCTCTACTACAACTGGGATGTGCCTTCACCAAATCCTCTCCTGGTCTCTCTTTGGGGACTCTGATCCTGCTACATGCTGCCAAGTTTGAACCTTTCTCCATGACCCCTTCAGTCTTGCCTGGGCTTTCTACTGCAACTGAAGCTGTACTTTCATCAATGCCCTCTCCCTTGTCTCTCACAGTGTCAAGCATCAGTGGCTCTCCATGACCTTCATACCTTTAAAACCTTACCTGGGAGACTCTTACATATCACCAAGTACAACTGTGGTTATCAGAGACTGTACAATACTATTTACAGCTTCTGGATCGCAGCTTCCATGTTCTGATCCCAAGGAAATAATAATTCAGTGACATTGGAATACTGACATTAATCATAGCTGATAATCCACTTCATAAAGGGTTTACTTTAGTGGTTCTGTGGTGTACAAATTACAGTCAAATTTTCAGCCCCAGATGACCAGAACTTTAGATTATTAATGCAAAATACCTCTCAAATAGTCCTGATCAAGTCTTTGCTTCCCTCTGAAATTTCACAAGCCCAGCCTCCAGCTTCCTCATTGCTTTCAGCATTTGTATCTTCCAGTTTTCCACAGAGTAGCCCACCACTAAACTCTGATTAGTCAATGGCTTTTCCAACCCTAAATTCTAAAACACCTCCATTATCATCCCCCAGTCAACATGGACTGGTCTTTCAGTAGTACCCCACTCCTGGTATCAATTTCTGTCTTAGTTGGGTTTAGACTGCTATCATAAAATAGCATGACCAAAAGCAAGTTGGAGAATAAAGAATTTATTTTAGATTATATTCCTAGAGGAACAAAATTCAGCAATTTGCCAATTTGCAGTAACACAGGATGTTACATTATGTAGAATGACATACCACATGTTCTTGTTTAGATGTAGAACCTGGAATCATGGTTTGAGACTATAATAGTTTTGATAGAAACTATCAGAGTACCAGAGAGGTGGGTGATGGAGAAAGGATGGTAATAAAGAAGAAAGTCTTATTACAGGAGGAAGTTTTGTTTTATAGCAGAATGGGAATACTGTTCAACAATAATTAATTGTGTACTTCAAAATATTGCATGTATGCAAGTGTACATACATAAACACACTCATAAACATACAATTTTTTAAAAAGTATAAGTATACTTTTTATTATTATAGAAATAAACTATTCATCTCAGATTGCTTTTTGCAAAAAACTGCAAGTAAACTGAGTCTGAAAACTAATTATATAATTTTGTATAACACGGTTATATAAAATGCATCAGTATTTGCGGTACACATGCCACATGATATGGTGAATATATTTAATAATTTTGGAGGTTTATGCTTGAGCATCATGTATTTGTTTGCTTTATTATGTTTTCTGTTTGCTTGGTTATGGGTTGGTTTGTTTGTTTGTTTGAGGCACAGCCTTGCTGTATAGGTCTGGCTGCACACCGTTTGCTTTTTCGGTCAGCTTGGCCTTGAATTTGCAGCAATCCTTCTGCTTCCACTTGTCAAATTCTAGGATTACAGGCATTCAGCACCACATCCACTCTAATCTATACACTTTTGCATGGCCTTCCTATGAATAAGGAGACCATGCAGTACATGACCTCCCTTTTATTCAAGAGGAGACATTTTTGGAGCATCAAATAACTAGTCTCTTGTAAAAATACACACTTTTTTTTTTTAAAAACCTCACATCTTGTCTTTACTGACATCTCAAATAAATCCACAGAAATAAAGTAGCAGACTACTGGGAAATCCCTGTCATTGTGTTAGAACTCTCAGAGGGAAAGGTTGTGGAAAACCATAAATATGACAGCTAATTTTCACGCTACTGTCAGCTTGTGTGCGGGTTTCATTAACACGGGGAACTGAACTGGGAGTCTGAAGACTGTCACTGAATTAATGAGCTCACGTTCATTTTATGACAGATCCTTTAGGGCATCTAATCATGACGGGCTCGCTTGTTCAGAGGGAGTGTCAGGCTAACAGGAAGACCTGGGCTGTGGTGGGACCCAGGAGCTCTCCCATTCCATAGCCCTCTCTGGTCTTCTTTGAGTCTAATTACTTCATTTGGTCATTTAATGAAGTGCACAGTCCAAATGACCCTCACACTTTTTCTTCAGTGTTGGGGGAGCTCTCTGCTCCTTATTCAATCCTCTGTGCCTCTCTCATCTAGGAGCCTAGGAGAAAGGGAGTAAATTCACCCGTTGGAAGGAAACCACATTTGAAAGCTTGGCTTCTGGAGAACAGGCAATGAAGATCAGTTAGACACTTGGCTGGAATCTGTGCTTTTTCCTGATCTCTGTTTCTGCAATCTAGGATCAGTAAACACACAAGTGCTAAGCCAGTCACAGAACAGTGGGCCTTGTGCCCAGCAAGTGTGAAATTGTACCAAACCACTAGTCATAGTCATTGCAATGTGGAGAGGCCTGACTTAAAATACAAAAAGTAGCCCTAAACCACGAGAAGTCGAGAAAGGCGTCCTCCATGAATAAATGAGTCTGTTACAGGAAATAGCCCTGAGTCCCATTTTAGACTAAATTCATTACACGAAAAAATTGAGCTAACAAATCAAGTGCCCATTAAAAAATAATTCATTTTATGCTTCTCTTAAGTTTCTTCCCTCCTCTGGGACATTTAAAGTGCAATTGATTAAGTACTGAAGGCTGTAACCACAGCAGGGCTATAAAAAAATGTTCTCTCCTACACTCTAGTTTCTTTCACACTTTTTCCCTCAAAATAAATACATTCTATTTGTTTTTTTAAGTAATAAAAATATTTCAAAACCTACACTGCAATAGATAAACTTGCCACTTTTTTATACTTTTTTTTCAAAATAGATTTTTGTCCACAGCATCTTGAATCTGCTGCCACTGCTGCTTATGGGAGCAGGGTGTGCATTGTGGGTGATTGAGTCTTCTCCAGCTTTTGTGGGCTAAGAGAGCTGAAGTTCAGAGAAGAGGAGTTGTTGGGCCCACATGCACGGTTCCTGTCTGGCACAGGTGAGTTCAAGGCCTCTAAAGGACTCTCTAAAATCAAAGTGGCAGTGGACGTGAATGCGAGGAAACTTTGAGCGGTGCTTCACCTTGAGCCGACCCAAAGACGAGCCAGAGACCGATGCAAACGGAGACTTCTTTCTGTCGGTTCTGGAAGCTCGAACCGTGGTCCAGTTCTGGTGAGGGCTCCATTCTGGGCCGTACACCGCCATGTTCTCATGACTTCACCTGGAGGCAGACAGAGAGCTAGCTCTCCAGCCCCTTCTTTATGAGGTCATGGGTCCTATCGATGACATCGTTATCCTGTGAGGGTCCGATCTCTTTGTGCCCTCACATAAAAGGTTAGGATTGTCAACATAAGGAATCTCAGGGGAATGTTCATGCGCAGCCCTGTAGGCGGTGAATGTTGAATTGGGTGCTTGAATTCTAGGATGCTTCTACTGTTATCAGATAAGTTACCAGTACCCTTTTAATCCCTCAGGTCAGGGACCATTCGTCTGATCACCAAACACAGGTGTTGGACTGGACGGCAGATAATAGCACTCGATAAAAGGAGTTCCCACCTTCATTCATTCATTAGCAGGTACAGACCGCGCGGAGTATCTGAGACAATTACAGTTACGTATTCCCTTGGGAAAAATTCCAAAATGCCGTGCTCAATTTTCTGCCTTATGAGTTCCAAAGCCAAGTTTGCAGCCGTGTTGTATAGTACAAATCAATTCACCAGCTCCTCCAGCAGCAGCTTTCTCGGGGAAGAAAGCAATTAAGATTTGGGGCAGGTGCTGCTTTGACTATTAATTATAAGCCCCGTGGAATGCAAGGCAGTGATCGGGATGATTCCAGGAAACATCTCACTTCAAATTGGAAAATGTTTTCTTGCTTTTTAAAGAGACAGTGCTCAGCAAATTTGAAGTATGATTGTTATAATACATGCAAATATATACACATACACACATATACATATACATATATATCTGAGCCTTTCTGGAACTTAGGTCACAAAAAAGTCAGTTCTTAATGATTCTAGGAATGAATCTGGAGCCTGCAAACTCTTCTGAGCCACCAAGTTTGAAAAATGAGAGAAAAACCAAAATGAAATGGAAAAACAATGAATTAGAATAAA
Organism: Rattus norvegicus; assembly: GCF_021556685.1. Lineage (NCBI taxonomy): Eukaryota > Metazoa > Chordata > Mammalia > Rodentia > Muridae > Rattus > Rattus norvegicus. The sequence continues at coordinate 64,316,521 of NC_141549.1, forward strand.
AGCAGCCCAAATTCTGAGAGAAGAAGTCTATTGTCAGTTATGGGTGTGGCTCAAGGGCATTTTCAGATCCCAAGGGATGCAGGGAACACAGGATGGAGACTGGGCATCATGAGATAATGGGTGTGACTTCTTCTCCCTCTGTGCTGTGGGTAGGACTCTAGCTCCTAAAGGCGGCTCAGGGTAGGGTGTGTGTGGACCACACTCAGTATGCCCCTTGCTAATCAGCTCAGCATCTTGGCTACACTCCCTGCCTTTTTGCTGCCTTCCTAGAACAAGTTATGTTAAAATACAGCACTGCCAAACAGGCAAGAGGGAGCCTTAAATACAGACAGACATGGATGCAAAACTCAGGGCACAGAGTCTGTCAGGAAGCCGTGCCCTAATTCTCAACACACCAGAGCAGATGAAAGCGGGGAGAGCAAGGGATACCACAGAAGCACACCAAGACAATGGCAGGATGAAGATTGTCTTCAGAGGGATCAGGAGACCACACATTCCTGGAGCAAAATCAGTTTGAAAGCACAACGGGAGACTTTGGAAATTAAAACCATAATCACTCAATAGGTGTGCTAAAAGAACAGACGGGCATCAGACAGACGGGCTGGAGAACAGAGCTATAAAATTGTCTGAAATGCTAGTTCAAAGGGCACGAAGATGGGCAGACAGACAGGGGAGTAAAGGTTTTGGGGACTAGATCCCCAAAGTGTAGCACTTTTCAAAAGAAGGGAACAGCTAGAACTAATGGAAGAAAATCTTCAAGAGACTAGAGTGGTTCCTGCACAGAATTATAACATCGATTGATTAGATTTCATTTCTACTTTTAGAGATCAAGTATAGCAGTAATGATAGTAGGTGGATTCCATTCATCTGATTACTGCTGATATGTGGGAGAAAGTCCCAACAGCCTGGAGCTGCTGCAGACTTCTTATGAGAGGTACAATTGTGGCAAAGTGGGCTCAAAAAGATTGAGAAGCTGCATGCTAACAAAACCCCTCAAGTGTAGCATTAATGTCAGGCAAAACAGAATCCATGGGGAAAAAAGAAAATAAAGGCATATTTCATAGTGAAAAGGTGCAGCTGTCTAGGAAATTCTGATAGGAATCCGCATGCTGCCAATGTGTCACCTGAGCTACGTAAATAAAGATGGCATTGCACAAAGAAAGATAGGCAAATTTATTGCCAACTAAAATAGGTATGTAAGATGCAGAAGGCACAATTAATACACTTAATCCACTGGTCATAAGTACTGGCCATAGACTATTGTTTAAACACAAAATTATACAGATGTAAGTGCATAATTTTAAGTGCATGAAAATTTTCTAAAATTGTCTCCTCCTCCTCTTCTTCCTCCTCCTCTTCTTCCTCCTCCTCCTCTTCTTCCTCCTCCTCTTCTTCCTCCTCCTCCTCCTATTTTGTACTCATAGAGAGCATCTAAGCAAATTCTGAAGTCCCAGGCAAGCACAAATTAGATGGGTCACACTTACTGCTCACACACACAATAGAATTAATATTGAAGGGTGGAAAGTAAAAATTTTAAATTTAACTGAAATCCAAGAACTCTAAATCAAAAGTACTATTTAGATAACGCATTAACTCTGTGCTGTGATAAAAATACCCAAGATACCTGTGAAGGGAGGGATGGGCTGGGGGATGCCTGTCAGTGGGAACAGATCTTGTTTTGTGCACTTGTGGCTCTGGATTCGATGCTGTGAACAGTAAAAACCAAGCAAGCCAATGAGAGGACAGATTGGTGTTGGCTCACGGTTACTGAGCTCTCAGGCTGTGGCCTTTTGACTCCATTGATTTTGGACCTGTGTTACCATAGCCCCAGCACAAGGCCTCCATGTAAAACCAAGCTGTCTTTCTAATGCTGTTTGAGGAGATGGGGTTGGGGGGTTGTGTGTAGGGGTGGTGACGAGGAGGAGAGGGGAGGGCGAAGAAGCAGAGAGAAGAACAGGGAGAGAAGAGCTAGGGCCCTAAGATGTCTTTCAAGGTCATTTTGCAGTAACTAGAAACTTTCCTCCATCTAGGAACCCCTAAAGTGTGGAGGACTCCCCCCAGCGCCCCCCCCCAACCCCAGGGTCTCAGAAAGCCTCTAGGGAATGCTATGATCCCCCAACAGATACAGTGAGCAGAGCACGAAGAAAGAGCTGCCAGTGGAAAAAACTATCTAGACCTACCCAGTCATTTTGTGAGAAAATGCAGAATTCTTTAGAAACCTGATTCGAATGGCCCATCTAAACGGAAGAACATACTGACCCAGTAAAAAGTCCATGGTAGGCTTCAGATACTCTTGGATCTGCTCAAGGGTTGTTATCAGTTCTCGTTTCCTCTGTGTCTTGTTTCCTCTCATTTCAGGAGGGAGTTTCCTTGTAAAGGGTCCGTGGCTCACTCCAGTGTGCCAGTTTGGAACACAGAGTGAACTGTTCCACTTAAAATACAAACAGTAATTAGAGTGAACAGAAAAAGAAGTACAACTCAACAGGAAAGGCTGAAAATGCTTAAACGAAGCTATTGTTTTAGGATCAGAGAAGAGGGCAAAGAAAACCTGACACAGGTCAACCAAGCAAGAAACATCATGAAAGGAAAGAGCAGCGGCAGCCAAGAAAACAAAACTTCTCTAACTTATAGACGATGGCCAAGAGAACAGCTTCAGCAAGCCTCAGAGAACCAGGCAAAAACAGGCATGATGACACGCATTCTTTAAAACTAGAAGAGGATATGTTTGGTGAGGTTGCCTAAAATAAAATAATAAAAGAGAAGAAGCAAGCTGCTTCACTGTCTAGGAGAAAGCAAAGACCGCAAATGACATTCTCAGACCTTCTGTTCTCCATCAACTGCCCCTTAGCCTGAGAGATGAGGCATGGTTCAGAAGCCACCTTCAGGGACAAAATGATGGTGTAAGGGCTGGACTTGCCGTCTCTCTTCCTTCTCCCCAGTCAGGTCAGCTATCTTGCTCATCAGTGACGAGTGGGGACTGAGGCAGGCTACGTAACGCTGCTATTATATGGAGTGAACATTGTTCTTCGATGGAGTGGACTTACCTAAGTTGGAAGCATTCCTCATCCTTCCTGCCCTGAGTCACACAGTCAGCTGCATTCAGGAAACGGCACCACCCACCTTCCATCATCAGCCCCATCACTCCTCAGGTGCCCAATCTGACCTTAGAGCCCACTGACCTTGGTTCAAAACACATCGGTAGTGATTTTTAAACATTCTAAGGCAGGCTCTCACCAGGTAACCTAGTCGACCTGGAACTTACCATCATCCTCCTGCCTCAGCCTCTGGAATGGTGAAGTTGCAGATGTGCTTAGGCACATCTGTAAGAATTCCTCGGAGACCTCTAAACAGTGGGGATTCAGCTCCAGAATAGCTATGTGCATCTGACCTTTGTTTTTGTTGTGTTTTGGTTTGGTTTTTTGTTTTGTTGTTTGTTCCTTATCGGTTGACACCCCCGCCCCAACATCCCCCTCATGCTTC